>NC_041049.1:39723434-40084045 GCF_900634775.1 Gouania willdenowi
ATGAAGGGTTTGAATATGCCTCCCTAGACTGGCTATAACTTTGGTATTAACAATGCAAAGTAACTGTCGCTGTTCAAAATGATGAAAACATTATTAAATAAACAACTATCAAGTCTGACAAAGTGTTTGTTAAAGGTCCCATGTCATGCTATTTTTCACCCATCTCCATTTGTTCTAAGAACTCTAAAAACATACTATTTGAGGTTTATTTTCCAAAACTCACCAGTTTTCCAGAGTTTTAGCCTCTGAAAAGGCACCTTCTGAGCAACTCTACACAAACAGGCTGATTTGAGGGATACTTATGCATATTCATGAGTAGGCGTGTCTATAGACGGGACAGTGACTTTTTCCTTCTCGTACGGTAACGTAGGGCCAGAGGACGGCCCAACCTCCTCCCACCCAGCTCATGCTGCTTTATAAACACGAGACAAAGCACGAGGCTGGGCGTTCGCCGTTACATACATAGACTGTAGAAAATACATACAACGCTCTGCGCGAAGGACGCTGAAATGCGCACCGTAGTGGGCTTGTCTGTTTACATGTCAATCACTGCAGAGAGCTTCCTGGAGGCGTGGCTTCTCCAGCTCAGTGCTGCGTCAAATTCGTCATCAAAGTGGGAACGCGTCATCAAATTAGAGCGAGGTGTTTGGGCTCGCCCTGCAGTAAGAAAGGAGCAAATCACACTCTAACTAACGATTGAGGAAATCAATGAAAAAAACACTTTGGGCATGTGTATGAAGCCTAAATAACACTTTATGATGTTTAAAGCACAGAAAAGTTGATTTAGCGCAACATGGGCCCTTTAATCATTTTACCATTTATATAAATGAAAACATGCATTGTACCCACTTCAATGAAAGCCTTTATAGAAGTGCACAGATACACAACACAAACAGAAAGAAAGAGCACATAGTGCAGGAATTAGCACATTCAGCTTTTAATAAATAGGAATCAGGTTGAAATCACACAAATTCCTTGTGACAATAAAGACAATAAAACAACCACAATGTGTTCATGCACAAGACATTTCATCTCCCCGGTATCTTGCCACATACATAGCTGCATAGACAAATAGTTTTTTCAAATTATGTTAGAATCCTTCCAAATTTAAAGACTAAAATGTAATTTCATCAAGAATAAATAATTTTTAGTAAAGAATATGTAAATATTCACAGTTCATTCGTTATGGTCCACATCCAAGATATTTGAAACAAAATGTAAATTAGGCTTACAGAGAGAACACTTAATTGCTGAACAAGATAATTCCAAAGCCTTTGTATGCTACAAACTCCCTTTACACAAGAACAGGGTCTAAAACGGGATGAGTTGCAGAATTCAAATAAACAATTTAGATCAAAACATCAGTTTGAACATGTGACGGAAATACCACCAATCAAAGGAACCATCATATACTTTAGATTTAAGCTCTCTCCAGATGTGATCAGTGAATTCAGAAAAGAAGTTTGTTGTTGTTCTGCAGGCACAGAGAGTGACGCACTGATCGGCCTCTATCCGGTGACGTCACACATAAAATGGCGTATCGCAGACTACAAAAACTACAACTTTTAAAAGTCTGGCATTACTCTATTTCACAAAAAAACACAAAACTAAAAACGAAACATTAATGCTTAATTGTCAAATAATTAAAATAAAGCCACTTGTCAAAGTGTTTCACTTCCCCTTTAAAACCTTTCCTGTTTCATCTCCCCCCCGTGTTTGGGGGGACACAGCGGAGATCCACACTCTCCATAGCAGGAGGCTGCTTCTCCACTGGGGATCACTCCCATACACCTCACGCTTGTTAAAGATGGTACCGCATAGGAAGAACAGGCCATTTTGTTGTTGTACAGCTGCACTTTATTATCTGGCTGCACTATAAACATAAGCTCGCTACCTGTCCCGGTCGCCGTGTCAGACTCTACCCATAGGCACGCACACACATCTCTCCTCCGTGGCTCACTCTCACACACGCGCATCAGCCGTGGGCATGCACCCAGTTCGTCACTCAAGCACATTTTCCCACTGCGGGATAAATAAAGTATCTATCTATCTATCTATATATATATATATGTTTTTGCTGTAATTCATCCATTTTTTTATTAGCTTCCTCTACTAATGCCTCTAATTCTGCTGCTTCAAATTTATTTTTTTGCTTCCGCACACAGCTCTCCTTCACACTCCATGTCCAACACGTTCAAAACACTCATTTATATAGGGCGGTCTGCACCACTTCTGCACGTGCACTAATCATTGCTGCAATCTTAGTGAATTCCTCGCAGGAGGTGAGAAAACTGCATCATTAAAGTATTTAGGGAAGCAACTGGTTTACCACCCTTTATTTCAGATCTTAGTGAATCCGCCCCATACTGTATATGCAAACACACAATGATGCTGGGACTTTATCACATTAATTGTGATTAATGAATTCCAGAATTCCATAATATTGATGGACAGACCACACCACAAGAAACAGGAGAACCAGAGGAGAAGCCGTTGCTGTGCTTTGTCTGCGTTAATTTGAGTTTATATTAGTGGTGGGACTTGATTAAAATTAAATAGCTAAAATTAATCTCGATTATTCCAAATTAATGGCCTAGCAATATTTGACACGAGAAGCAATGTATTTAAATTTAAATGGCTTTTGGTATATGACTGAATTAACAAACTCTTTCTTTAACAATTTACACACAACTGGGCCTTTTGTTTTCATCCGGTGTTTTTATTTAAGCTAAAAACAACGCCCAGCAGTTTAAATCTTCTCTCTTTGAAATATTTATTCTTAAAGTGGTCAGCCTGCACTGAGTTTTTTCTATTCTTTAAGTGAAATTAGAAAGATCTATATACTTATTTTTGCTAAACGGGGAAACTGAGTTAACTGAAAGCTGAAAGAAAGTTATTAAAATGGTCTGAATTTAAATATACTTTGTGGGCGGGTTCACTAAAGGTTTAGGGGAATTACAACGTGTGCAAACTTCACTCCATGCGCTAATAAGCCGTACAAACCCCACGTCTCCCTCTAATGAATATGTAAAGTAGGCGGAGCTCACAAGGGGCGCAAAAAAATGGGAGGGGGACATGCAAATAAATTAATGCAGTGGGCTCAATGCAATTCATCAAATCTGGAACTGTTTGCGGTGATTGTTTTGGCACAGGAAAATAGTACGACTGACTGCAAACACAGAGATCCGTTGCAGTAAAAGTTGACACCTGTGCCACAATCATGCTTGTCTAATCATCATCTTGATATGCCACACCTGTGAGGTGGGATGGATTATCTCTGCAAAAGAGAAGTGCTCACTAATGCAGCTTTAGACAGATTTGTGAGCAATATTTGTGAGAACAGGTTTTTTTGTGTGTATAAAAAATATTTTAGATCTTTGAGTTCAGCTCATGAAAAATGGGAGCAAAAACCAAAGTGTTGCGTTTATATTTTTGTTCAGTATATGTATATATTGTTTTAACCTATGTATTCATAGGTTAAGTTTATATCCAATGGGAAGTTGGAAAACTTCTGAATGTTTTTTTTTCGCATTATTTTTCTATTGGACGACACCGTTCTTACCTGTCGGTCATTCCTCTGATCTCTCCGACCTCTTCTTGTAAATGAACCCTAATGAAAAACAAACCCACATTTTTCTTAGATTAACTTTCTATTATTCTGCAGTGACTTTAAACAAATAAAGTTCTGTTTCTACTGAAGCTGCTGTAAACTCACATCGTGCAGCGGGTAGGCGGATACATAGACGCCCCGAGCTAACAATGAATTTATTCCTGTGACATTAAAAACAAAGTGTGAAGCAATCCAAGATAAATAGTGGACAACAGTTAGACCTCACCGCTGGTTTGACACGTCTGTCTGCAGCTGGTACGTGAAATAATCTCAGCAACCTGGAACGGCAAAAGTGTGGAGGAAAAAAAACCGTATGAAAATAAATAACAAAGAAGCGACTTTTTAACTACAGACAAAAACACTCACTATTCTGCTCCGTGTTGTGTTGTCAAATACTGTCTCTTTAGTCTTGATGTCGTATCTATAGGAGGAAGTGAGTACAAAATAAAAAATGTTCTTTTTTCTCTTATTTTTCAGTTGTAATGCACAAATAATACGACAAGACAAAAATGATTCTCTGATTTATTGATCTTTATCTGATAAAAATGATGGCCTACTAAATTCCTGGGAAAGACAGAAAGTTTTTACTCACAGGTGCAGCTTGTCTCTGATGAAGTGGTGTTTGAGGGTTTTGTAACGGATGCTTGTCTGTGAGTCTGTGTGCACGTCAAGGTCGGGAACGTCTGGTTGAAAAGGTTTGTTGAGTTTGGCCACGAGCGACTCCCACATTCCCACGATGCCGGTCCGCTTTCGCAGCTCACATTTCTGTTCAAGAACAACAAATCTCAATAAACTCCAAGCCAGCTCCTGAAGTTCTGTCCAGTTTATAAAAATCAAACATACGTATGAAGGCGTTAGGAGGTCAAGTTTTCACCTTTTTTACAGCAACTTTGATCTTCTCCAGCTCTGCCTCTCGACTGAGGATTGGCCACGGGATGTGGAGTCGGATAAACATTAGGCCACTGGCCTTCTGAACACACACACACACACACACACACATTTATTATACGAGAAACCCATATTTTAAAGCTTTTTAAGTTAATTTAACAGCAAAATTTCTGAGATTATTAGTTTTTTTTATTGCTAATAAGCATTGGTTGAAACTGAATTCACAGTCTGCATATCGATCAGGCACCTCAGCTCAACAGTTACTCTCATCACCAAAAGTGTTTCTCACCAACAAGACACGTCTCAAACGAAGCTCATTCAACAACACGCTAATCTCACACAAAGAGCATCACATGAAATACATCTTACTGTATCTTTCAAGTTTGAATGATTTTTGTCATTGTAAACCAGTATTTTATTATGAAATAAGATCTTTTCACTTTGATAGTTCTAAATTATTGTACGTATATGCTGTGATATACAATATGGCAACAAGACTGAATAGAAAAACTATGAAGATTACTGTAAACAAAATAATAATTATTTCAGATTTCCAATGCATCCTAAATATACGGTACAGTAATATAAAACACAAAATACTATAATCAATATATTTCTCAAACTTTTAGCCGATGTAAAAACATAGATAACTTTATTTTATGAAATCTGGCTCATTACAGTAATTGTAGGATGTGTCTTACAGTTTTTGAAGTCACATGTTCAAATCTTTTAACACAGTCTACATTTCCATCATGCATCTCAGCTCAACAGTTACTCTCATTACCCAAAAATGTTTCATACACGTCTCAAATGAAGCTCATTTAACCACGCACAAGCAAATAATCTCACTGTGGAAACACACATTGTCATTCTGAGCACACTGAACTACACAATACTAACAAAGAACATGATCTTACATTTCAATCTTGAATGGTTCTTGTCAGGTAAATCAGTATTTTATTATAAAATAAGATCTTTGCACTTTGATGGGTCTAAATTATTGCATATGCTGTGATATACAATGCAACAATATTGAAACAATTTACAGCAGAAAAATGTGTGCTTTTGAACAAGTACTTCAGTACAAAAAATGTAAACATGACTAACTCTTGTGTCTTCTCTGGCGAGGTGTTTTTAAACAGTAATCAATAAATGTTTCAAACTTCCAGCTGATGTAAAGCCATAGATTATTTTATTACTTTATTTTGTAAACTCTGGTTCAATACAGTAATTATGGGATGCAAGTATTGTCTATTATTTTGCTGGAAATTTCTCATAATTGACGCAACTGTTGAACTCTGCAAGTTTGGCTGCAGCCTTAAAGCATAATCTATAAGAGAGACTCCATGATTTAGCACATGGTCTATCACTGTGGCCCTGATTTCATCAGAGCACAGCTCTTGGTCTTCCTCTCCTGGCCACTCTTCCTACAACCTCATCCGCTGCTCTTTGATCCAAACTTAGTCCAAGGAAAAATAATCAGATCCACTTCTTTGTTTCTAATGAGGCCAAACACATATCACCTACACTCAGCTGTGTTTGGAATTTCTTGATTGTTTCATTCATTTTTATTGTGGGAATGCGAAGCTTCTAAGTTCAAGCAATCATCATCAGGATCCTGGTTCAAATCCTGCTCTGGGTGGTCTCTGCAACTCTAAATAATTCTTTGTTAAATCTTCAATTACTAAACAAAATGCTGTTAGTTATCTGTGGATTCGCATTCCCGGTTGCATTGTCGCAGCAATGCAAAGTTTCTAGTTATTTTTCTCATTCTTCCATACGTAACTCTAACCCTAACCCAATTCTTAACCGATCTACACTATTCAAATGTCTAAATGTTCCACTAAAGTATGTCAACACTTCTAAGTAATTTGTAAAATGCTAACACTTATACTTTTAATGTAATATTAGGTTTATGCTTTTACTGACCACTGCCATATCTCTGTTAATATTTAACCCAGAGACACCATTTTAGCACTAAAATGTAATGTTTTACATTAATTATGCAAATCTTAACCGATTTACACCATTCAAAGATCAAATTGTTCTGCTCCTTAGTGTCAATCATAATATCTAATTTGTAGAATAATAAATCTCTTATTTTTAATGTCATTCAAGATTTTGTGCAAATTTTTGTGATCATGCATTGATTGAGTGGTTGATTAGGTCTGCTAGAGTGTGTCACCTGTTGTTCTTTTACTTTTAGCGATACTGCTGTTAAAGCTTTAATTCTGCAGCTACAGTTACAATTTATAGCTTAAAATGTTGCTACAATCTTCTACTTTTTTTTAATAATCATACTTTAAGTGGGAAGGCTTTGCATTTCCTCTTACTTTGCTTCCACAAGGTGGACTTTTACGTATATATGTACTTGCTGTACATGTATTTTTTTTACTTACTTCAAGATATTGAATGTATTTTGAAAGGACAAACTAATAATATTAATCTAGCAATGAACTCATTGTTAGTCTGTTTTTTGTTGGACTCACTATAAATTGTTAACTTTTATAAGTGTAACACATTTAAGTCTTATTTCTGAATTCTGATCTTCACTTTTTATGGATGTTCTCCTTCTGTTCACTAACCTCAACCAGTCAAAGCAGATGGCTGCCACCTCTGAACCTGGTTCTGCTGGAGATTTCTACCTGTTAAAAGGGAGTTGTTTCTTCCCACTGGCGCTAGATTTTGTCATTTCTTTCCTTATTATTTTCTATTTTGATAAGTGCTATGAGACTACCTTTGTTGTAATTTGCGCTATATAAATAAAATTGAATTGAATTGAATTTTCTAGGTTCCAGCTAGAAATAAATAACAAACCATGGGTACATTTATTAGATCATTGATGATGATGACTTTAGTACGACATCAATAGTTTACTTACACACATGGAAATAACTCCTTGCGTCTAGTTCTCAGTCAGTAACCAAAGGGAAATTACAGATATTACATAAACCTTTTAATGGAACACTGAGTAACAATTCAGATTGCCACCACACAGTGAGAATGGCACCAGTTAGACAATCTGTTCATATGTATCCGCGTAATACATTCAGCAAGTTCGTCTTGTCTTCTTTTGAAATGTAATGTTGAGATTTTTGTTTATTCAGAGTTTCAGACAACTTTTTTCCAGGAAATTTCCTGTTTTTTTTGTCTCCTGACATGTTTCAAATGTCTTCCTTCCAGATGCCTCTGGCAGTTGACTGAATTTTATATCCCCATCTTTTTATACTGGCAAATAGTTACTATTTCATGTTGGACGTTTTTTGGCATTTTAAATGCTTCTACTTCTCATTTTGTCACTCTGCACGGTTCCACCATTGCTGTGTGACATCAGAAGACTTTCTCCAAGAAGTCAGAGTGGTTTTTTTCGACTTTATCGAGTGAGAGCTCTAACATCAGGAGGTGTTTTGAGTCACTTTTCCAAGTAGGTCCAAAAACCACAAGGGAAGGCAGCATTCGTTTTGAGTAGACATCTTTCTCCTCTTTAGATGTTTATCTTTCACTTTAATTACTCGTGCCACATGGTCTGCAGGAATCAGATAAGCTCCCTGTAAACCTATTAGATTGCTACTTTGTGTTATAATGAGTCTGATTTTGACAAGATCTATTTATTCCAACACCCAGTGAGCCCAACAATGCAAAATATGGAACAGAACAGCTGAGACCTGCAGGAATGGGACGCCCTGTTCATCGATGGAATGTGTCCACTGTCAGATTTGGTGATGTGCTGAGAGTTTGTGGACCACTTACTTTCAGCCGGTTAATTTAATCAGTGCAGTGAACTAAGCTCAAACACCATCTGCTCTGCACCAAACCGTGTGTTTCCAGGATTTTACAACTGAAACTGCCTTCCTTCAGCGTCATATTTTAAAAGTCCTCGTAAAAATGACACTAATCTTTGCACAGAAAGAAAAGTAACAGAAAACAGGCTAAAATAACTGAAGACTTACTGGTAACTGTCTATTTTGGGACGAATGAAAAGTTCTGAGCGAGGACGCAGCACCTGAATACTTTTAATAATCCAACACTGGGAGAAAAATCATTGAAATACTTCTGAATAATAACATTAATAAAGAATGTGAATGTGTCAGCACGGACGCTTTGGAGCGGCGGATCACTCTCTGATGAGGAGATCTAATCTGTGGTTTGGCTTCACACTGTCGCCCTCTGCTCTTAATCCTCAATTGAAGCAAACAGATGCTTTATTACACATACAATGCACCAGACACAACTCATCCAGACAAAGTCGATGAAGAGACACACAATTACACGAGAACACTGAGACTGGAAAGAAAACAGGGATAAAGATCATTGCACGGTTTGTAAAATAAATAGATAAAATATATGTATTTTATTTTGTTATTTTTGGCAGAAAGACATAAGGTGTAACACTTTTATGCAAAAAGATGACATTTAATCTGAAATTCAGCCCATCTCTCTTCAATTAAAGTACAAGCCTTTCCTGCAGCCTCACGAGAAACACTGAAACTAAGCTTAACCTGATCGGCAGCTGTCCAACCTGCTCAGCTTTGAGATCACATGACCTCGATGGCCCGATCACATGGAGCTCGGCAGACCAGGGGAAACACCAGGGTTGTTTTCAATTATATTTTTCAATTACAATACATAAACTAAAATATGATTACCGCGATCAACATTTTTTCTAATTACAAAAAAATTATAATTATTACTTTTCCCCTGAAAGTCAATTACAATTACGTTCTCAATTACTAAAGTATAATTACAATTAATCACAATTACTGAGCCTTTAAAGGAGCATAGGGAAGGATATAGAAATCGGACTCCATAGTGAAACAACGGTCGTTCGTGTAACTGCAGTCATGAGTCAAGCTGGCGAGGGAGCATAAACTCTTCATACCAGAGCATCTGATGCTGTGACACGGTTATCTATTTATTCACCGTTCACATCACTATTTACTGTCAGTCATGCCTACGTGGAACCAAAGAGTAGTTTGGCCCACCAGGCTTGTCTTCTTTCAGTCTCCAAGCCTTCTTCTTCTTGTGCTTTATTTCCGGGAGTGGATCACCTCTCCAAGTGTCATTTGACGTCACGTCTGCAGAACTATGCAGGAAATTCGGCTACAGAATAGCAGAACAAAGTGCATCATGCAGTCTGTGAAATGTGTGTGGGCTCATTCTCTTTGGTTTTGAACGTTTCATCGCCATTGGCATTAAAAGACTTAAAATGTATATTTATTTTTTTCACAAATGCTGTCCTATGCTAATTTAATAAATAAACCCATAAAACATAACCTTCCTCCTGTGTTAGCTTTCTGTTAGCATCTCTTATGATAACGGGTCAGTGTGACCCATGTTTTAAATCAGCTGTAAAATATACAAAAAAATATTATCTATCTAATATGTTTCTCATCTCTTGGTTACCTTGTTAAGGTGCGTTCACACCGAAAGCAACTTCAGTGGCTAGAGTTGCTTAAATCGCCTGTGATGAGTCACTTTAACAGTCATGCTTTTTGCTCCCTTTGTGACGACGTGACGTGATGACCAAAGAAGTGACGTAGGGAGACACTCGTTGCTGATTGGATGTTGCTTGAAAAGTTCAGAATGTTCAACTTTTAGCGACTTCACACATCACGTAATTTACGTACTTTTTTTATGTAATCTTGTCACCAGAGTCGCTGAAGTCGCTTTTGGTGTGAACGCACTTTTATGCTTCCTTATCCATGATGAAAATTTTGCATGGGCGTCTGAACCTTTTTTCTGTAAAAACAATTGTAAAATTATCCTCAAGAGAAGTGACGGGTAGTGGGAAAACTTGAAACATATCTTAATAATTGTTACCTAGTACAGTATAAGACATAGAACTGGAACATAGCTCCACAGGTTCGCATTTAAAATTGTAATTGACAGTTTTTAAAGAATTTCCATGACAAATGAAATGACAAAAACAGTGATCTGAACTTAATTACAGTTTAAGTACGACAACAACATCAACAGATTTCACCCCAATTACAATTATAACTACAACTGCAGGCAGTTATGAAAGGGGGCCAAGCCTTCCCGCGCGACTCGGCCCCCAGGTTTCGAGGAGCCCGTGGAAGTACGTCACGAAGGATGACGGGCTCGTGGCGAGCGTCAGGACACAGGCCAACGTGCCATTTGCTGTGAACAGGTGGATATGAAGTTTTGGAAGATGTTATTTAAAGTGTAAAAGTTACAGGTCAAAATGGTATGGGTTATCTGTGTGCTCTTCTATAGTCACCCTGTCAATTTCACAGCCCTCAACATATTACTTCTGCTGAAATAAAGGTTTGTTTATTTATATGTTATGTAGAAATAAGTCACCCCCACTTTGTCCAATCGCGATTAACTTCGAGATACGATCCCAGGAGCGACCCAAGGTCATACCCACCAAATTTGGTAAAAATCGGTTGTGCCATTTAGGAGATATAAATTTCTCATAATTGCAATGCCCTCTAGAGGCCTAATTTATTCAAATTTGGCTCATACACCCACAGTCTCATGGCAACCAAGGATCTCTGAATTGGTGGTGTTAGCAATTATTTTGACCAATATATGCAACAGTTTGCATTTTAATAGCTGGCTAGTGAACTTTACTCATTAATATTTTGCGCATATTTTGCCTGAACAAAATTTTTTGCTGAACTTTAGATCAGGTCCAAACAAGGACTCTACATGCCTAGTTTCACGCTGATTGGACAAAACCCCAAAGAGGAATTTGAAAAAGTAGGTTTTTGATATGTAGTGACTTACAAAGAGCAAGGTGCTGTGGGAGTGGGCGTGGCCTATGTCAGAAGATGCAAATCTATGTAGGGACCATGTGGATATGAATTTTATGAAGATGTGAATTAAATTGTGAAAGTTAAAGGCCAAAATGTTTTTGCAATTATAGCGCCACCTAGTGGAGCAATTTTTGGTATGGGTGGTCTGTGTGGTCTTCTATATCTACCCTGTAAATTTCACTGCCCTCAACATAATAATTCAGCAGAAATAAATGTTTGTTTATTCATGTGTTATTATGTCATTAGCCACGCCCACTTTGACCAATCGTGAATATCTTTAAGATATCGCCTCAGGAGGGACCCAAGATCATACCCTCCAAATTTGGAAACAATTGGTCCTGCCAATTAAGAGATATAAATATTCATTATTTGTAGCGCCCTCTAGTGGTCTACATCATTCAAATTTGGCGCATACCCTCACAGTCACATGCCAACTAACAATCTCCGATTTGGTGTTGTTAGCATTTATTTTGACCGAGATATGCGCCAGTTTGCATTTTTATAGCAAGCTAGAAAACTTTACTCGCTAATAATTTGCGCATAATTTACCCGAACAAACTTATAGGGTTAACTGTAGATTACGTCCAACTGAAGACTCTACGTGTCAAGTTTCACGCTGATTGGACAAAACCCCAAGGAGGAGTTTGAAAAAGTAGGTTTTTCAGGTTTTGCAATTTTGCTCCAGAAAAGTTAAGGCAGAAATGGGCGTGGCCTAGCCCAGGTGATTCAGTGCTATTCAAGGAATCTGTGGATATGAAGGTTTTAAATTTGCAACAAACGGTGTGGGAGATATTGGCCAAAACGCGTTGACCTTTGTTATACCGCCACCTACTGTCGGAAATATGTGTATTTTTGCGTCCAAGGTCCCCTGGGGGTTTTGGACCCAACCACCAAAGGGCACCACCCTACCTTGCACGGTTTAGCCTGCAGCACCACTTTTACCCAAGGAAAAATAATAATAATAATAATAAAAATAATAATAAAAACCCTTGCGATTACAATAGGGTTCCTAGCACCGCTGGTCCTAGGAACCGCGTATGCTTACATACGCGGTTCCCTGGCCCCACGGGCTTGGCCCCCTAATTACATCATAACTGTAATTAATTACCAATTACAATTATTTTTTACCCCAACCCTGGAAATCCCTCATGTAAAGTGTTGTCTAACCTCTTTGTCTCGCTCTATCTGCAGCCCAGCATCCAGCAGCCCTCGTTCAAACTCCTCCCTCATCATTGCCTTCTCCTCCTCTGACAGTTTGGACTCCTCTGCATCTCCTGCTGGAGCGCTGGCCTCAGCAGACTCCGCCTCGCTATCCCATCGGCCTCCTAGCGGTATGGGCATGGGCAGTGGGATGGGTATGCTCCCGTTGGATGTGACGGAAAGACGTGGCCGCGACGGCCTTCGTTTCTTGTTTTTGTAACAAAGAATGTAATCGACCTTTCGTTTTCCATCAGCGAAGAAGAGACCAGGGCCAAGCTCGATGCCAGAGTCCTGAGAAACAAAGAGACGCTGATGAAATAAATAAACCGAGCTCCCACTTCACTGACAAACGTACCGGAGGTGGAGGCTCGCTGTCGTCAGGCGAGGTGATGTTGCCTCCATTAGCAGCGTCGAGCCCGAGCCCTGACAGTGAATGGGCCAACGACACAAGCTTCTCTGAGTGATAGGATGAGGACTCACTCATTGCTGTGGTGAAGGTTATTTGTTCTTTTCCGTGTCATCCCTCTGCTGACACAAAAAATACACAAAGACACAATCGGGTAAATGTGAAAATACACAAAAACAGGCACAATTTCTGTGCAAATGCACATTTTACTAGGGCTGGGACTATAATGCGTTAATCACAACTAATTATCTACAGAAAAATAATGCAGTAAAAAAAAATGTTAACACAAGATAACGTTTAAGGCTCAAACATACTCGAACGGACATCCGCAAAACGGAGTTCAATTAAATGCAAAGCTCATATTTTACGACCGTGAGGACTTCTCCTCATAGTTGGTGTCACACAAAACATTGCTTAACATTGTAGCGACACGCATTATATGTAACACCGACCTGTATTTCACCCGCCTGGTGAAACAGAGCAGGAGAGATGAACACGAGCCTAGAGAAGAGACTAGCAGACGAGCTACGACAGTAGCAATACCTTTAAAACAAGTCCCAAGAGTACAAGGACTACAGAGAAGCGCTAAGAATCATGGGAGAGGTAGGATTTTAACAGAAACTACTACACGGCAGTGAGTCCAAGTACTGTCCGCGCAGAGTCCGTTGTGTGCGGAGTCCATCTGAGTATGTTTGAGCCTTTAGAATCATCCTCCATTATATACATGATGACAAAAGCTTCCCTTTTTTATGCTAAAATTGTGATTGACCTATTACACATATAACACAAACATACAATGATACTGGGACTTTATTCATTAATTCATTACAGAAGAATAATGCAAAAATCCATGAGTGACAAATGAACAATTGCAAGAACAAGTAAGTCATAAATGAAGTACAAGTAAAAAGTAGCTCCATTAAGTAGTACTCAAAGTAAAAGTTACTAGTTACTTTGGCCCCCCACGTTTATTTTTGGTAATAAATCTAGCCACGGTTCCCTTGTATACAGTAAACATCTCATGTATAACCACACAATGCACAATTGGAACTTCATTTATTTTCCACAAAGGCATCTGTGTAAAATTAAAGGTTTGTCAAAATGTACAATTATTTCTTAAATAAAATAACATCAATTAATTCAATTCAAAATGAAAAAAGCTAAATGTATGAACTCTTTTTTTTGTGAACAACTGTTTTATTGGAATTATAATTTCACATGACAAGATCAAGCAGGATCTCCCCTCCCTCCCACCTCCCCTGTAGGTCTACTTTCTTACAATCCTACTGAGTGTCTTTATTCTGAGCTGAGCAGGCCCGTTATTGCCGAGGCAGCTCCCTTCCATGAGTCCAGGGTAGAACTTTTGGCTTTGTTTACCCGAGCTGTAGATAGTTCTAACATGACCACATCCTGAAAGTATAGGACTATTTCCTAGCGTACAGTTTGTGAGGAGGTAGCCAGCGTTGTACTATCAGTTTTTTGGCAGCCGTCAAGCCAGCCAACAAAACCTTGAGGTGTTTCTCATTCAGCCCCAAATGTGAATCGTCACTGAGCAAAAGGAGAGTCGGCTTCAGAGGCACAGGCATTTCAGTTAGACAAAGTTACTGTTAGCTTCCTCCAAAATCCATAAACCTCTGGGCAGTCCCATACCATATGCCTGGTATGTTCAGGGAGCACAAATCACAGTTCGGGCTGGTCTACAGTTTCATACAAAATCTTAAAAGTGGTGTCAGATAGGCCTTCTGACACAACATATAATTAATCAATTGGGGGTTGGGGTTCTTGAACGTGTGGAATGTGTTCTCCAAACATTTTCCCAGTTTATGTCTTCCTCCACAAAGTCTCTAGAGTCTAGACCATGCCTTGGCCCGAGGTAGTTCTTTCGAAAACACAAATCATGTTGATTAAGCTTCTCCCCAGGCCAAATCTCTCCAGGACCGTCCACAGATATTGACACTCGAGCTTGTCAAAGGCCTTTTCGGCGTCAAGCAATAGTATCGTGCATGAAGCCTTTAGTTTTTGTGTTTCATGAATTACGTGCATTAGGCATCAGATATTGTCTGCTGCTAAACGCCCTTCCATGAAGCCAGTCTGGTCCTTATGAATTAGCTTGTCCATGTATCTCTCCAAACGTAAAGCCAGCACTGTAGAATACAGCTTCTTATCTGAGTCAATTAATGAAATCGGTCTGTAATTGGAGCATTCAGTTTTGTCTTTCCCTTTTTTAGGGATTAGCAAAATCAAGGCAGCGTTAGTGTGAGCAGGGAAAGAGAATTTTTCAACCACTGATCGAATAGATTCCAAAAGCTGGCTCAAAAATATCCCAAAAATCTAGCAAGAACTCTGGCAGTATGCCGTCTGAGCCAAGCGATTTCCCTTTATTTGTCATCCTAAGCACAATCTCCAGCTCCTTTAAGAATATGGGACGACCCAGATCTGTTGCTTCCGGCTCCACTACCATGGGCAAGTCTAGACTACTCAGAAATTGCTTACATTTCTCTGGGTCAGAATTAAGCATAGCTCCTTGTAAAAAGAGTGGAATGGGACTTTTATGTCTTTTGGGTCAGATGTAAATTTGTTTTCGGGCATTTTGATGGTATTGTTTAAAACTCAAGATTCACTTTGCTTGAGTTTCAGTGCAAATAATTTGCTTGGTTTGCTTTCGTTAAAATATTAGCCCTGCCTGACTTTGTCCATGATGAACTCTGCTTGCATCCTCAACAGATCATTAAGCTCCACCCTGACTCCCCTCAGGTCTATTTCCACCGATTTAACGTACTTATCCTTTAACCGCTTCTCAAGTATATGACACTTTCTTTCTAATTCGCAACCTCTCACCCCACCGCTGCTTCTAGGCTGTCTTGTTGTCTGGCTAGCGCGAGCTCGATAGATATGCTACCGCTACTAGCAATGTTAGCATCCACGCTGGTGTCCTTGTCTGTTTGCATTTCGCTGAGGAGGTTTTGGTTGGTGAACTGCCCGGTTTCTTATCCCCAGACATCTTCTACAACTTTACTGACTGAGTAAATATGTTTATCAAATGTGTAACCTGACAAAATATCAAAATTGAGGGATAGTTAGTAAGCGCTCTAGTGCTCTCCAACCATTGCATCTGCAAGTCACTTCCGGTCTCTCAAAACTGTCATTTTAAATGCCTGCGTTTTTTCACCAAAACATGGACCTTTTGATGATTTCAGAGGGCAGATTCTCAAGCTTCACTTCCTGCCCTCCATCTGAATTTTTTGCTCTCGCTTTGTTGCGATGCAGCAATGTGAGTAACAAGCAGCTGCATGATATGTTCCACTTAAGTCCTTTTCTCCTCTAAGGCAGGGGTTCTCAACCTTAGGGTCACCAGATGCCTTCAAGAAACTAAGATTTTACTGACTTTATAGATGGGCCCCAAAAATCTCTCCCCTTTATTCCTCCTCATAGATGTCTCCTCATGACTGTTCTTCAATGCTCATGTCTGTGTTCAACCACCTTCAGCGGGGGCCTCCGGTCTCCGGAACCTTTATTTTGGAGGTCACGGGATGAAAAGTTTGAGAACGTCACAAAAGTGGCGACTCCTAAAATGAGTATTTTAGTACAAAATAAGCTATGAAATAAAAACACATAGTTAAAGGTGATATTGTAAATTTCTACATCACTAAAATAGAAATCTGGATATACTGTATGTTGACTACTGATATATTGCTTAAGCCCAGTTACAACCCTTATTAACACAAACAAACCCAGAAATAAAAAACACATATTAAATTACAAAAATAAAATAAAATGAATTAATCATAGATATGGAATTAATGAATCTTATACATTAAATTCAATAAAAATGCCTACACAGTAATTCAAAATGATGCAATGAAAATAAAGATAATATTGCACGCTGAGATTTTACTTCCTCATAGATTTCTAAGCTTAGTAACAAACAAAGAGAAAAAAAAACAAAACAAAAAAAGGAAAACAAAATCCAATTTGTCCATGTGGTTTTATGTTACACACACACACACACACACACACACACACACACACACACACACACGCACACAATAATCCCATAAACAAGTGTTGGCAAACATGGGGCTAAGACAGAAATAGAGAAAGTTACACGGAGGTTAAGAGGTCAATGAGTCTTTACTTTGGCAAATAATGAACCTGGCTAATGCTAACATGACACAATAAAGACTTAAGAGAGGACTGATGATGAGAGCACGTGTTCATGTAAATCGAGTATTTGGTGAAATGTATTGAAATCAACTGTTTCACTTAAAATCCAGTCAGACAATCAGGAAACAATATTTCTTTGTTTCTTCAATTTCTGATCCCAAAATGTGAAAAAAGGACAATTACCGACTGCTAAAATATGTATGTTAAGGTTTCATTTATTCAGCCATTTTTTTTTCATGGGTTTGCAAAACCCATGCTTTACACATTTACACTGATGTCCATCCCACATATCATTAAATGCCACCAGTACAAGACGAAACCTTGTCTGTAGTGGTAGCATTTCAGAGCATGGAGGTTTAATGTTAACCCAACCACTAGTAACGAGTGTATCATGTTTTCCCTGCAGTCTGTGCCTTCTCCTCGCCCTCCGCTCTCTTTTCTGTTTCAGGTGTCTTGATGCTGAAGCAGGCGGTTCCTGATCGATGGCTCACGGCTCAACTAGTCTGGGACACTTGGATGGACTATCCTTCTATCCTATTGTGTTTGTCCTTCTGTTCACTAACCCCAACCAGTCAAAGCGGATGTCTGCCACCTCTGAACCTGGTTCCGCTGGAGATTTCTTCCTCTAAAATGGAGGGAGTTTTTTTCTTCCCACTGTCGCTAAATGCTTGTTCAGGTGGATCTTGTTGGGTTCTTTCTTTCTTACTACTTCATATTTTGTTCAGCGCTTTGAGATGACTTTGTTGTATTTTGCGCTACATAAATAAAGATGAATTCAATTGCATTGATTTAACTCCCAGCCTCTGTGTTATAGCTTCTTATGATGGTGTGTGTGTGTGTGTGTGTGTGTGTGTGTGTGTGTGTGTGTGTGTGTGTGTGTGTGTGTGTGTGTGTGTGTGTGCTCTGACTCAGCTTCTTACACACAGTCTGTACCAATACAAGGAAAATAAAACACATGAACCTTATTATTATTATTGTATAAAATGATTATCCATCCTCTCTTCAAATATTCCCTTTAATGACGTCCTCCCAGTGTTTTTCCTCCTATATATTTATATATTTATGTGTACTTCCTGCTGTGAATGACTCATGTAATCACGGAGGTAAACAGCAGAGGAACCTGAGCGCAGCTTAACCACCTGTAAAGCTTTGCTGAGGCTCAGTGAGACATTCAGCAGATTATTCAGCCTTCACTCATCACCAACTCTCTCTAAAAACTCTAATAAACAACGAGCTCCGGTGATGGACTGCAGTGCCAACATCTTTTATACCGTTTAGTTTTATTTTAGGCCATAAACGCAACACAAACTTTGGATTTACGCACACGAACTAACACATTATTAATACATCTGAACAACACAAACGTCTGCACATCAGCATAGAGAGAAAAGCCTTCAAATAAAAACCACATAAAGTATCGAACAAACTCCCCACGTGACCACAATAACAATAAAGGACACACGACAGAAGGCTGTGCGCGTGCGTAAAAAAAGTTATGAAGTGCGTGAGAAAAGCAATAAAAGCTCACCTGGGCTCGCAGAGGATCAGACCTGGACCATAGTCAGTTTGGACACAGATGATAAAGGAAGCGCGCGCCCTGAGATGGTGGACAATCCCTGCGCGTTCCCGGTGCTACCGCTGTCTTCACTGCGCACGCCACACGCACGCCACACGCACGCCTTTAATTCCCTGAGCGCACAGAGAAGAGACGAAGAAGAGGAAGAGGGATAAGGTGTGCGCGTGAACCCAGAGGGAGGGACAGGAAACGGAGCCACAGCCGACCAATGAGCGCTCAGCACGAGAAGCATCTCATCATCAATGAAGAAATGTGTGACTTTATTACACTTTTTCTGTGAGCGACAACAGAGAAAACACTGAACTGGAAACAAAGTCTGTTGATTGTCTCTGAAATCAATAATAATAATGGTCCACTAGTTTGTCTTTTTTTTAATATGAGTTATTTATATTTTTCAAACAGGAAAACGCACAAAGACAGAAATCACAAATAAAATACTGACCAAAAATTAAACAGCAAATAATAAAAAATATAAATAAGTCAGCCTGGAATAATTAAAAGAAAATAATACCATATGAGACAAAAAAAAAACTGAACCGAAAAAAAAATAAATTAATAAATAAATATTTATGCATTATGCATTATGATAACAAATACAATCAGGTATGTAGGTACCATGTATAGTGGAGATTGGAAAAATGGCCTACAATGATTAAAAAAGGACAAAAACAGAAAAACTAAAGATGGGAGTCATAGATCTACATCAAGTGTCAAAGACATGACATGTTCTATAAAAGGTAACCAAACTTTGGAAAATTTAGTGTCCGAGCATCTGCTTTATTTTTTTCCGGTTTCATCAAATAAAGATCTGTTTTTAATTCATTCTTACTAATTTGTTTCTCTTCCATATCTACAACTTCCTATGGAAACCCATTCCCACCAGTAAAAAAAACGAAAAATAGTATGAAAAGTAAAATAATAATAATTAAAAATTCATGTCATAATTATGAGATAAGTCACAATGAGATACTAAGTCATAATATGATTTTTTTTAATATTATTATTTCACTATTCCTAGTTTTTTGTTTTTACTGGTGGGAATGGGCTTTCCCCTCCTCTGGTCCTTCCAAAACACACACTGATTCACTAATCAGTGGCTTTTTAATACACACAAGGATTTATTTTTTGAGGAATTTAGTAATTTAAGGTTTTTGCATGTTGTTCTTTGAAAGAGTAAAATACTACTTGTTTTTGACTGTAAAATGGATTTAAAAGAAAAGTAAAATGTTGTTTTATGGTCTTGGTGCATTGGGTCCTGAGCAGGTTTTATTATTTATTACTATATAAATATGCAGCTTTCTACACTTTAAAAACCTTTAAATTGTGAAGTTGTAGCAAATGTAAAGATTATGATTGATGACATTATTTCAACTGAAATGTCTTAAAATCATAGAAAATATAAAGATGGATAAATAAAGATACATTTGTATCTTTATCATCACTTCATCCACCAGGAAATAAAAACACAACATGAGTCAAAAGAGAGAACTGAAGTTTGTTTTATTGTTGCTTGTGTTGACATTTGTGTTACAGTTGTGTTGTGTTGGCCTTTCCTACACACACACACACACACTCAGGTGCAGCGCTGGGACACACAGTCACAGGTAGTGACAGACAGCACCGTGTGGACGCTCATGGAACCATTAGAACACACTACAGGAACGCTGAGGGGCTCTGTCTCCATGGCAACACAACACACACACTGCTGCTCCACAGCCTCCCTCTGCAGCGAGTACATGGACTTACTGTGGCACGAACCCTGGGAGACCGAGACAGACATAGAAAGACAGACATAAAGAAAGAGACAATATGTAGCTATTTTTCATATTTACTCTTATTGTGTGTTCATCCTTATATGTCACACTTGCTTTGGACACATACACTTATTTATCATGACAATAGAGCTGTTAAATTGATACGAGACAGACAGACATAGAGACAGACAGACAGACAGACACAGACACAGACATAGAGAGACAGACAGAGACAGACAGAAGCTCAGAACAAAGGAGATGGTGGAGGATCAGATTTCATGGAACTTTGTGTGTGTGTGTGTGTGTGTGTGTGTGTGTGTGTGTGTGTGTGTGTGTGTGTGTGTGTGTGTGTGTGTGTGTGTGTGTGTGTGTGTGTGTGTGTGTGAGGGTGTGTGTGTGTGTGTGTGTGTGTGTGTGTGTGTGTGTGTGTGTGTGTGTGAGTGTCAGCTAATCCCGCAGAGGAAAACATTCTAATCATCCTTAGTGTGTGTGTGTTTGTGTGTGTGCGTGTGTGTGTGTGGGTGTGTGTGTTACCTCGCAGTAGTGCAGCTCTATCTGACCCTCTGATTGGCAGTCGTCCACTTTGATGTAGTTAAGTGTTCCTGTTTTCCTCTGACAGTCTGACTTTGTACCTTTACACACACACACACACACACACACACACACACACACGAAAATGCAGCATCACAGTCACAATGGTGTATTTTTGTTGCCATTTTGTGTATTTAGTGGTCATAATGTGTTTTTAGAATAATTTAGTTTTTTTGTCATTATTTTGTGTATTTAGTGGTCATAACGTGTTTTTAAGAATTATTTTGATGTATTTTTGTCACAACTTTGTGTTTTTTGTGGAGATAATGTGTGTTTTTAGAGTTATTTGATATATTTTTGTCGTATCATCTATGAAATGAAACAAGCCACCATAGATATCATGTAGTGTTGGAGCATCTCAATCATTTTGCTGCACTCACACGTCTCACAGCAGCTCGTTCCTATCCTGCTGACTTTCCCCTGAAAAGATAAAATAGATGACACGTTTTAAAAAGCTGAAGGAACAATGACCTTTGACCTCATGTGCACACACAGAGGAGCTCATCGCACCCCTTGATCCAGGCAGGTTTGGCGCTCAAACGGAGGACATGCGGTCACTCTGGTCTGTAGAACCAGGTCTCCTTTAGCGCTCACGCTGCATGTGTACGAGTTGCAGCCGTCCTCGCTCGTTGTGTTCACCTGCAGTGATTATTATCTTCTTATTCTCCATGTTCAGTGACCACGGTCAGGAGAAGGAAGAGGAGGAGTCCTACCTTCACATGGATGACTCCTCCATCCTCTGTGTGCAGGATGCAGGCGGTGGGAACACAGCGCCCACAGCAGGCTCCGTCCTCCGCAGCGTGCAGCGTGTATCCCTGAAAGCAGCACGTTCATATTTACAGGAACTCTCCACCATCACGGCCTGGATCCATTTGTTTCTAATAAATAATTTATCATTTAGGTGAGTAAATGATGAGGTGGGACGAGCTGTGGTTTGAGGATTGGAGAATGTAAGGCTGAGCTACATAAACGTTTATCACAGCCGTAGAATAATGAGCATTAACACAGGAAACAACAAAGGCTTTGTATTTGTTATTCTGTATATTTTCCCTTGTTTGTTGTTTTGTTTTGTATATTTTTCTGTAGAGATGTGCAAAGTTATCGGCTGATATTTGCCATAAAATATAATGTTACTCACCAATTCATCAAGATGAATTCTTATTTTGCACAGATAATGTTTATTTGTGGAATAAAATCCACATTAAAAACAGGGTTAACCTTTTATTTCCATGGAGAGTTATTGAATGTGATCTAAAATTATTTAGAGGGGGTCAATGTTTTATCAAAAATCAACATTCCTATTTTCCTGTCATTTTGTGCATTTTTTTCTGGTTATCGTATGTAGTTTTGTGTACTTTTGTTGTAATCTATTTTTTTTCTATCATTTAGCATATTTTGTGGTTATATTGTGTTTTAAGAATAATTTTGTGTATTTATGTTATTGCTTTATATATTTTTCTAACATTTGGTGTATTTTGTGGTCATTTTTTGTGTTTTTAGAGTAATTTTGTGGTCATAATGTGGGTTTTGAGAGTAATGTGTATTTATGCTGTCATTCTGTGTATTTTGTGGTCATAATGTGTGTTTTGAGAGTAATTTTGTGTATTTTTGCTGTCATTCTGTGTATTTTGTGGTCATAATGTGTGTTTTGAGAGTAATTTTGTGTATTTTTGCTGTCATTCTGTGTATTTTGTGGTCATAATGTGTGTTTTGAGAGTAATTTTGTGTATTTATGCTGTCATTCTGTGTATTTTGTGGTCATAATGTGTGTTTTGAGAGTAATTTTGTGTATTTTTGCTGTCATTCTGTGTATTTTGTGGTCATAATGTGTGTTTTGAGAGTAATTTTGTGTATTTTTGCTGTCATTCTGTGTATTTTGTGGTCATAATGTGTGTTTTGAGAGTAATTTTGTGTATTTTTGCTGTCATTCTGTGTAATTTGTGGTCATAATGTGTGTTTTGAGAGTAATGTTGTGCATCGCTGTTGTTTTGTGTATTTTTCTGTCTAATTGTGTTTATAGTGGGTGCCACACAGACGTGTCTGATGTGTAAAATATCAGACATGTTACCGTGGGGCAGGGGGAACAGCTGGTTTGTCTGCAGGATAGCCTGTATTTGTTGACGGCTCCTTCGTTCTCCACCAAACACTCACAGTGAGTACAAACATCCATCATCATCCTCTCCCCAGCCTGCACAGCAACGCCACACAAAGAACATTATTAACAGAGATATGTAACTCTTTTAGTCCAAATGTAGCTTTGATCACTGTGACTCACTCTTATTAGAGTTTGGTTGAGAACGCAGACGTTCATGTGAGCTGCACACACAGAGAAGCAGAGCATTGATCTGATTGGTCCTCATTAAACATCCACAACTGAAGCTTTGATAAATAAAGGTCACATGAGGACACACTGACACACGCTAGGGAGGGGGGCTCCACCTGCTGGATGGACGCTGTAGGTACCAGTGTGTGTGTGTGTGTGTGTTCTTACATTACAACCCTTCCGAGGACCTCGAGCAGTAAAAGCACCTTTCTACTTAGGACCTTTGGACAAGTTAGGACCAAAACCCTGGTCCTAACTTAGATAATAGATAATATATGAAACCGGGTTTGGTCAGAGGTGAACACAAAGGGAAACATGGAGGTAAATCACTGTTTGTGCTGTTTTAAAACCAAAATTCCCTTTATTTTATTTTCTCTATTACTTCTTTAAAGAATACAAGGAAACTTTATTATTATCATGTTTTAACCAGTAAACTAGTATTTTTTTAGTTGTTTCACAAGATTGATATAAAAACCCTTTTCAGATTCTTTATTAACATGTTGCAGTTCAGAAAAAAATGATGCAGATATGTTACTTTAAAGTAATTGGAGGGAATTTTCTTTTTTCTTTTGATGGTCCTTACAAAAATAGTAAAATCATATTTTTTTTTAAAACATCCTAAAGAGATTAGTGAAAATATATGGGGCTTTAAAAATCTATATTTTTCTTCTCTTTGTGTGTAAAAGAATTCTGTGGTGATGGCATTAAAATGCATTTTTTTTCTGGTCAAGGAAGGCATTTCATATGTTTCTAGGATGGCTGTAAAGTAGGGTCCTTACAAGAATAGCAAAAGAATGGGGTCTTTAAAAAGTAGCAAATGTGTGTGTGTGTGTGTGTGTGTGTGTGTGTGTGTGTGTGCGTGTGTGTGTGTGTGTGTGTGTGTGTGTGTGTGTGTGTGTACCACAGTAGCAGCGTGGACAGCAGTCCCTTGTCTCACACTGTAACTCCGCCCCCAGAGGACACAGTGGGGGGTCCATCACAGGACAGCTGATGTTTGTGGTTGAGATGAAAACCTCATGGTTGACTTTCACACACTGGTGTACGACGCAATGGTCACGTGAGGAGCGCCAAACGTCTCCCACCTGAGACACACGTGGGCACAAACCAGTGAATCAAAAATGATTTCTCCTAAATAAGCGTGTGGAGGATGAAGCTAACGCTGCGTTCCAGGAAACTTGCTTTTTTAATGATCTGGTTTCCTGTTTCCTGTTTACAGTCGACTAAAATAATAATACTGAGATAATGTCCACGAAGACGATGACGTAACATTTTTGTCAACAAAGTTAACACTGCACTGTCACTTATGGAAGAAAGTTGTACCTTTAGTACAATCCCTACGCAACATGAAAGGTTTGTCATATTATTTTATTCAACAGTTCCGACCCAGTAATTAGATTGGACTGAGACATTCTCTGATATAAAGTAACAACAGCACTGGGACTGTTTATCATAATCTGTTGTCACTTAATACTGTAAATGAATGAAATGTGCTTGTAGAACTGTTATCTAAAAGTAATATCACACTGGAGGGAGATCTGTTGGCTTGATTATCTACGACCCAATCACACCAGAGCACAACAGTACCACCTCCAGTGTGATATTGCTTAAATCAGTGGTTCTCAAACTTGTTTGGCTCAAGCACCAACGTTCTCTTGCTGAATCCAAGTACCCCCTTTGTCCGGCTACAACATTTGGCTACGAATAATCTAAAAAAAAAAACACACACAACGATAGAGCCTAATGATGAATATATAAGTTATAACACACATTTTAAAGAATCTAACTGTGTAAATAAGTGGAAAGAAACAGTATTTAGTGCTTTTTTAATAGATTTGTTTATATAATTTCCTGTCATCTCCCACCTGGTGTATTTTCAGTTGATGTTCTAATATATATATTCATTATCTTTATTATGATATTATCATTATTTTAAACCAAAAATACACTTTTTTAAAATCCCCATATTTTTCATGTTTTTATTTGTTAATTTTCCACTCTGTCTCTCTGTCAAGTACCCCCTGTAGTGCCATTGCGTACTCCTAGGGGTACACGTACTCCTATTTGAGAAACACTGGCTTAAATGATGAAATTCACTTTATAAAGAGATAACAGTGATGCTTTGTAACTTCAGAGACGACACATACACTTCTTAGAACTCCTCCAGTCTCCTCCACACAGCTGCTCGGTGTGCAGACTCCACAGCACGCCTCTGATGATGGAGTGTACGTTGAACCCTGAATGAGAGATTATTAGAAAACAATGTGGCTTTAATATTATGATCACGTTAGGGTGTGTGTGTGTGCTCACTGGAGGACAGGTCCGATCACATGCAGGCGCTACACACTCAGCAGTGTGTAGTAACGTCTCTTTGTCCTGATGTTTAGTGCAGCTGCATTTCTCACATCCTTCATCCCATTCAGCACCCACTGGGTGAACGGTGCCTCCCACCACACACACCTGACACACACGCACAGATAGGTCAAAGGTCAGTAGTCCAGCAGCACTGACATGGTAACAGGTACGGACCTTGTCTGCAGAGCAGATGTTCTGTGTACATCCACAGTCGTTGGTGGAAGAAGACATGATGAAGCCCACTGGGCAGGTGGTGTGTGTGCTGTTCTGACAGCTGCACACACACTCAAACACATCGCAGCACTTCGTCTTTCTGACGGACAGTCGGCGATGGGCCGGACAAGCAGGGGGCACAGCTGGAGGACACGCCTCCTTTTTACACACTGAAGCAGAGCAAACACAATCTATGTTGAAGAAGAAGAAGAAGAAGAAGAAGAAGAAGAAGAAGAAGAAGAAGAAGAAGAAGAACCACAGCATGTCAGACTGCAGCTCCATTACTCACCACACTCATGGACCGGCTGACACTCCCCTGGGTTTGTCAGAACCACGATCTGACCGTCCTTACAGTGTGGAACATCAGGCAGGTCACAACTCAACAGATCACACACTAAGACAACAGAGAGAGTCAGTGACACACACTTCATAAAGTACTGTATGCACGTTTCAACAGCGTGATGTACAAGCAAAAAGTCATGAATTCTATCTGTACAATCATTCTGAGATCAAACACATTCTCAAGGTGAACTCCTACTAGTCTTAGTCTAAGTCACATCAATTAAACATAATTTATTGTCATTTGTGTCCCTAAATGCCAAAGGAATGATCTGTTCTTTGAATTTTTCAACTTAAAAATTAAAAATCTTTGTAGGAGAAATTAACTTAAAGCTGCAGTTTGTAACTTTTTTTTGGCATTATTTGGTCAAAAATTCATAATCATCTTTGAGCATATTGTTGTCCAAAGTTTTCTGAGTGGACAGTGAATCACATCTTCCTCTGGCTCTGTAAATGAAGTTCTTAAATTCAGGAGCGTGACACTCATGGAATCTGGACTTCAGCCCATCAGAGATCTTTCTACAAACAACTGTGCTTCTTGAGCTGTTTTTGGCATTACTATTGGCCGCTTGACTGGAGTCAGGCGCGTTCAGGTACCATCGGTAGTAAAAGTGTAATGACCACTGCCAAGCAGAAGTTTCCATCGTGGCCTTAGACACAACATTTACATGGCAAATCAAGCAGAAAAAGGCAGGTGGAGAAGCAACAGTTTAAAGGCACAAACATAAGAAACGGACCACTTTGAATTCTACAAACTGCAGCTTTAAAGACTACCGGTACCTGTACTAGTCTGTATAGAACATATAAAGTGTTTCATGCAAATGGTTCTCAAACATTTTTGGGTGTTCCCCACTTTGGTCCTAACAAAGAACACATTTTCAAATGTATTGAACAGTGAATAATAATGAAATAATTAAATCATTCATAATAAATCAAAAAATGAATTAAACTAATCACCTGCATAAAAAACTAAACAAATGTAAAATTGCAGATGTAAAAAATACAGGAAATAACCATTGTTTACAATCTGTGATGAAAAGCTTAAAATAAAACAGAAAAGGAAATACATTTTTAAAGACAGTTATTTAAGTTTGTTTATTGTTCCGCCCCATTTCACATGCCGATGTAAATCATTATTTTTACACGTTACATTTAGTTCCCAGTCCATATCTAAAGCAGTCTAATAATTTAATGCCCTTTTAATTTCTGCTACATTTTTAGGCTCCAACTTTTTGAGTTATTCCACTTTTTCATTTTCAATTTTCCATTCACTTCATCACATAGTAATGGCTCATGGGTCCTTTTATGTTTGTCACCAGCCAAATAGGAGCCAGCAGAGGGAAATGCTCACCTTTGATGTTTGTCACCATCAGTTATTTAGTTAGTTACATGGTTCATCTACATAGTTAGCTACTTACCTAGAGTTACTTAGTTACATATTTACCTAGTTACAGATACTTAGTTAAATAGTTCGTTACTTAGTTACATATTGACCTATTTACATTTACTTAGTTAAATAGTTCGTTACTTAGTTACATATTTACCTAGTTACAGTTACTTAGTTAAATAGTTCGTTACTTAGTTACATATTGACCTATTTACATTTACTTAGTTAAATAGTTCATTACTTAGTTACATATTTACCTAGTTACAGTTACTTAGTTAAATAGTTCGTTACTTAGTTACATATTTACCTAGTTACAGATACTTAGTTAAATAGTTCGTTACTTAGTTACATATTTACCTAGTTACAGATACTTAGTTAAATAGTTCATTACTTAGTTACATATTTACCTAGTTACAGATACTTAGTTAAATAGTTCATTACTTAGTTACATATTTACCTAGTTACAGTTACTTAGTTAAATAGTTCGTTACTTAGTTACATATTTACCTAGTTACAGATACTTAGTTAAATAGTTCATTACTTAGTTACATATTTACCTAGTTACAGATACTTAGTTAAATAGTTCATTACTTAGTTACATATTTACCTAGTTACAGTTACTTAGTTAAATAGGTCATTACTTAGTTACATATTTACCTAGTTACAGTTACTTAGTTAAATAGTTCATTACTTAGTTACATATTTACCTAGTTACAGTTACTTAGTTAAATAGTGCATTACTTAGTTACATATTTACCTAGTTACAGTTACTTAGTTAAATGGTTCATTACTTAGTTACATATTTACCTAGTTACAGTTACTTAGTTAAATAGTTCATTACTTAGTTACATATTTACCTAGTTACAGTTACTTAGTTAAATGGTTCATTACTTAGTTACATATTTACCTAGTTACAGTTACTTAGTTAAATGGTTCATTACTTAGTTACATATTTACCTAGTTACAGTTACTTAGTTAAATAGTTCATTACTTAGTTACATATTTACCTAGTTACAGTTACTTAGTTAAATAGTTCATTACTTAGTTACATATTTACCTAGTTACAGTTACTTAGTTAAATGGTTCATTACTTAGTTACATATTTACCTAGTTACAGTTACTTAGTTAAATAGTTCATTACTTAGTTACATATTTACCTAGTTACAGTTACTTAGTTAAATGGTTCATTACTTAGTTACATAGCTAATTAGCTGCATAGTTAATTTGTGGATTTTCACGTACCGCACTCATAGTCTGGACAGCATTTAGATTCTCTCTTTTCCTTCAAGGTCTCACAGGGTCCACAAACTGGAGCTGAAGATAAGTCTGTGTTAGGTTCATCAGAATGTTATGTCTGAGGTAAAAATCAGCAAAAATGGAGGCTGAACCTTTGATGTCATTGCAAGGCCGAGCCGTGCAGTTGATGCGTTGTTGGTCCAAACACATGCAGATCAAACATGGATTTTCCTCTGGTACCCAACTCTGCATGTACTGCATAAACAACATGAGGCTATAAGTCAGTGTGTCAACAAATTTTCACTCAGGGGCCAAACACAGAGTAGTTTAATATCTAAAGGGTTTTAGGCAACAGAAAAAAGTGATTTACACATTATTGTGCCCTATGATATAATCTACATCCAAGCAATAAATGATAGATTTGTGTCCCTGCAGGATCTTCACCCCTAAGTTATTTAATTTTGTGTACGTTTATGTATTTATCAATTCATTTTGCCATGTCTACATATGTCATCAAAGGTTAACGCTACATGTAAGTGCAATTATTTTTTATTTATTTTTTTTTTTTTAACAGCAATGCATGGTTTATTCTTGCAAAAACTAAAATAATGTTTTTTTTTAATATTGTGAACATCTTTTGTGCAATTTTTAGGGGAGTTTTATGAAATTGTTTGCAAGAAATAAAAAAAAATTATATTTGTGATAAAAAAAAAAAAAAGTGAAGGCACTCATGTGATGTATAAGCATGGTAAAATAAAACTGTTAAACCCACAAGTGAATTTTTTGGCGATTTACACAATGGTTCATGTTTTCTCTATCAGATTAAATTCTCCGTGTGCTGAAAGAGTGAAAGTGAAAATGATAAAGAAAAACATGAATCATTGTGTAAATGAAACAATGTTTGCAGGGGCTCACAGTTTCCGCGGTGCATAAGCATGCATATTGCACGATTGCTGTCATTTTTAATGTTAAACAGTTGGAAAAACTCTAAATTCTTACAAAATCCTTCACTTAGCCTAAAATTATGACTTTCTATTAATAAACAACAAATAATATTTATAACAAATCTCGGAACTCTAAAGTAAAGATCCTGTTGGGACTGATATTTATCTCTTGTCTCTTGAATATGGTCAGTTTCTTACATATTTTGTATTTTATCCACGTAGAAGTGCAAACTAGGGCACAATAATGTTGAAATTACTCCTTTCCTGCATAAAAACTGTGGAACACTTGCAATCAAAATGGTCTGTATTTGGCCCCTGAACAAAAAAGAGTTTGACAAATGAGGCTCTAAGTGATGGATCAATAACTGACCACTAGAGGTCAGTCAAAGCCCACTGTGTTGTTGGATAATTAAACGTTTGCTGCACACCAACCATTGCCTCCTTTTTCTCACCTTGTGTGTGTGTCCGTGATGGTCCACACACTGCCCACATGCGTCTGGAGACACACATTTCCCATGATGCCACAGCATTCCTTCAGTGCAGAAACAACCCTCAGTGGGCGTGTCCATGCAGGATGATTCGTTTCTCCTAGCAACCAACCAGTCGCCTGGCAACGCCTGCACACTCCCACAGTCGTCCACACAGCCCGTCCGACACGCGTCGTACTCCATGGAGGCAGGGCACTGCAGCGCTGGAAGAGAACATCCAGATATAAGCCTTTTCACACTCTCAGAAATCTTGTTTTCGTCGGATCTCATGATGTCAAAGGTCAAGAGGTGTAAACTCTAAAAACATTGGAACACTGGAAGTTGGGTCTTATCGCTCAAAGGATCAAATCTTTACACTGAATCAGAAGACACAAATGCCTCATCTGCATTAAAACGAATCTTGTGAGATGCCGGAGAGGCTGCTGTTCTTACAACAGAGAAGAAAAATCAGGAAAACTCACGAAAAGAATAACGAAACAAAGAAAACACTTCAGACTCAAATGATGCAGTAAGGAGGAAACAGAGGAATTGACAGAGCCATGATGGTGACAGTTTACATGGAATATGAGACTTTTCACACTCTTGCTTGTCCAATCAATGGGAGAAGTAGTGTTGATGCAAGAGAGGTCTCTCTCTATGATACTGCTTCTCCCATTTGTTTTTAGAAGTGTTTGGATCGGTCCAAAAGCCCTGGTCCTCCCCGAGGCCGGATATGTGCGTTGTTTGCAAGTAGAGTTTGAATTTTGCCCACTGCAGCCAAAAAGCACAATTTTCTCCCATTCGTTTTCAAAAGTGTTCAGATATGTGGATCATTCCCAGGTAGAGTCTGAATTGTGCCCGCTGGAGGCCCAGGAAGTTTGTGTTTTTGGTCTATTGGGGTAACCTCAGTTAATGGGAGAAGGGGTGTGGAAGCAAGGGACTGCGCTTGCTTCGATACTGCTGCTCCCATCGGGTGCTTGGATGGGGCCAAAAGTGGTTTCAGCAGAAAGCCCTGGTCCCCCGGAGTCCGAATATGTGTAACTAATTAAACACTAAATATCTCTGGACTAAAATGACAAACGTTAGATGGAATATATCAATAGACCAACCGAGCTTGTGGATGTTTTTTAACTCCTCTCGACCCATGCTGGAGGAGCATGCGCAGTTCCAGAGTGTGAAAAGGCTTATTCTTCACAGGAATAATTAAACATGAGTCATAAACCAAAGAAACAGACTCACGACAGAGGTGAGGACTCCTCCAGCGCACGCACACGTTGCTTTGTCTGCAGAGGCGCGCGTATGCCGACATCAGCTCACACACGTCCGACTCCTCACACGCAAGCTCCTCACACCTGCTGAGGAACACCTGGACCGGGACTAACCCGTGACACGGCTTAAACGCCTCGGACCGCAGGGCCTGACATCCCATCATCGCTCCTAACACACACACTGCCTGTCGCTTGGGTACGCACACGCCACCGTCCCACGTCGATGTCCAGTCGGAGACAAAGGAAGGCTGGTCAGAGGTGGAGGAGCGAGGTAAAGAAAGAACCTCCACTCTGTCTTCACCACAACTTCCTGAAAGCACGATAGAACAGACACAAATCCAGATGAACAAACAGGTGCTAATAGCCCCATTTCATGTGACAAGCGGAGTGAGCGCTATCTCAGTCTGGATCCAGTAAAAAGTGACCATAAAAGCTGTAAATGGACTGATATGCAGACGTGGGACAGTGAGGATGAGACTTAATGTAGAGATGGAAACTCATCCGTTGAAACTGATCAGAATACGCCAAAATACACAGAAACCTTTGTTAACAGGAGTACAGCAGCCGGCCTACCTGCCCATTCATAACAAGTAGTTATAAGCATCTAGAGACTTAATGCTTTAAGGTTTTCTTTCGTATCTACACTGAGTTTTTCTATCAGATATGTATAAATGTCTGGCCGTTGAACATCGGGCCAAGAGCACACATCGGATGACCACTCGTTTTTTGCGAATACTGCATGGGTCCTACAATCGTTCACCTGTACTTAAAGTGAATTTCCTTAAAAAAGCGGCGGCGTCCTCAGTTGACAAGCTTTCTACATACTACCAACTATTTTTGAGCCTTAACAGCGGTTCATTAATTGCCATTTTAAAAATTTTTAAGCGTCACATATGTAAACAACATGGTTTCTGCACCGAGTATGCGCGCACGTCACTCGCTCGTCTCATGTTTGTCCACATTGAAATGAGTCTATACAGTGCTTCTCAAAGTGTGTGACCCCCTGGTGGGAAATGGCAGGTGGGATGCGATAAAATGGAAGACATTTTCAATTTCATGCTAACCTTTTTAAAGTCCTATAGTGGCATAATAAAAAAAGTTGATTTTAATAGAAAATACAGGGCCCAACGATCATTTTGATATATGACATGTATCATTATGTATGTTCAAATGTTTGTAGTTTAAGAGAAAATTTTAAATAAAGCCAACATTTTTGAGCACTGTGCTGCCATCAGTCTGGGAAATGAGCTTCAACTTTTCCCATCATAAGGAGGACTCCACTGTGTCTTCCTGTTTCAGACACGCAATAACTTCACATTCAGAGCTGAGGTTGGGCAATGTCTGGTATCAGTGGATAGGTCAGGTCCTTCCCAGTCCAAAAATATGGTGTCTCTGGTGGAGGTAGAGTCTGGATTGAGCCACTGGAGGCCAAACGCACACTTTTTGGAAACAGTGAAAAACCTACTACAAAAGGAAGCATTTTATTTTTCACTTCAACTACAAATATTTGATCATACATGTCATATATCAAAATGATTGTTGGGTTCTCTATTTTCTATTATTTTTCTATTTTTATCAAACTACTAGGACTTTAAATGTCTTTCTTCATCGACAAAAATTGTAGCAGAAATTAGACATTAGATATTGACCGTGAACAAAAATGTAACATGCAACTAAAGTGTAAAATTAATGATTTACATCGGCATGTACTTCACATGGAGCGGAATAAACAAACTTTCAATATCTGATTTAAAAATGTATTTCTTTTTTTGTTTTCTGAAGCTTTTTGTCATAGATTGTCAACAATCTTTGGTTATTTCCTGTATTTTTGACTGCTGAACTTTTACACTTGTTTTTTTTCCCCCGGTGATTAGTTTTATTTAGTTTTTATAAATGATGATACTTGTTCCTTGTTAGTTCAATAAATTTGAAAACTTCAAAGTTCACCTTCAGTCAAAGTGGAGAATACCCAAAAAAGTTTGAGAACCACTGTGCTATTATAAAGAGAAAAGATTCAACAAAAGGAACTTGTGTTACCACACAGTCCAGCAGTGTGCCCAGTGGTGGAGGAGCTCAGTAAGCTAATGGTGAACTCGTTGTTCTGAGGCGTGAACGTCAGCATGAAGCCTTGGTCTGATTTCAGCTGCAGCATCACTCCCCCATAACGCAGCAGCTCCAGGCCTGCAAACCTCCATGGAAGAGCCAGATCTTCCTGATCCATCTCCCCCTGCACAAACACACAAAAAACATCAGAAATTTTCAATAACCTTTGTTTTTGGGGAGGTTTTGAGCACTGAATTTTTGCGTATTTCTGTGGTCGTTTTGCTTGTTTGTTAGTATTGTCGGTTTGCAGAGTAATTTTTTTGTTTCTCTTGTCTTTTTGTGTACTTTTGTCATTTACTGTAATTTTGTATATTTTTTTGATAATACTGTTCATTTTTGTAGTAGTTGTGTGTGTTTTTGGAGTATTTTCTGTGTTTTTTAATGTATATTCCTTCCCTGAAACCTGGAAGTGCTCTGTCATTACACCAGTCTTTAAGTCAGGTAATCCTGCAATAGCCAGCAACTACAAACCGATAAGCATACTTCCAGCAGTCTCCAAAGTCATGGAAAAAATAGTAGCAGAGTAAATTGTAGATCATCTTAACAATTGTCTATATACCTTGAACAGGATGCACTTTGGCTTTAGAAAACATTATTCTAGAGGTTTGCTTCTTTCTGGAAAACATAAAATCAAAGCTGGATGCCGGCGGTGTCATTGGTGTTGTTTTCATCGATCTCAGGAAAGCGTTTGACACCATTAACCACCAGGTATGGTTGACCAAACTGTCTCGTTTTAACTTGTCCACAAGTTCTCTGAATTGGATTGAATCATACATATCTGCAAGATCACAGTGTGTTAGGATACAGAACATGAAGTCAACATCACGTAACAACAATCGTAGAATACCGCAGGGGTCAGTGTTAGGTCCACTGCTTTTCAGTTTGTTTATAAATGATCTGCCAAGTTGTTGTACTTCAAATGTCACCTGCCAAATGTATGCCGATGATGCTGTTCTCTGTCTATGCAAAGGCTAAAAAACACACTGTGCAAAAACTGACCTGAGAAATCCCAACTATACTTGAACATATCTAAGACTGTGTGTATGTACTTCTCAAAAAGAGCAAATACTGACAGTGATCCCAACGTTTCTGTGCAAGGTAAAACAATTGAGGTGGTACAAGAGTTTAAATACCTAGGAATCACTCTCGACTCACTACTACTTTTTAAACGACAGATTAAAAAAACACTGTGAATAGAATTAAGTTATTAGAAACAATCTAACTCTTGAGTCAGCAAAATTGTATTTTGATACTATGATCATGTCACACATGTCCTATTGCGTAACAAGTTGGGCATTGACCTGCAAGACGACACTAAAACCAATTGAAACAGTTCATATACAAGCTCTGAAATTATTGGATAGAAAACTAAAACGTACCATCACTGTCAGATATAAAAACAAATTTACAAAATCTTCCATGGCAAAGCAAATAATCCATTACAAGAAATTGTGAAAAAACAAAAACAGATCAACAAGAGCTGGTTCTAGAGGTGACTGTGTAATTCATTTTGGAAAGACTGCATTTAGACAAGCCACTTTTTCTGTTTGTGCTTCTCACACCTGGAATTCAATACCAAACATAATAGGTGAACTCCCAACTCTGACCTCTTTTACCAAACAATGGAAATTAGCCATTGACTATAATCTTGCATGTTTACATGTATATGTTCATTAATATGTATTGTCCCTGTTTTAAATGAATAAACTCAAACTCAATGCTGTAATTATTTATTATAATTTTTGTGTTTTTGTTTCGTGTATTTTTCTGTCATTCTCTGTATGTTTGTTGTTGTCTTGCTCGTTATGAAGCATTTCTGTTGTCCTTTCCTGTATTTTTCCTGTACAATGTATGTTTTTTGGAGTCTTATTGTGTATTTGCTTTGTCATTTAGCATTTTTTGGAGTAATTCTTTATGTATTTTGTACATTTCTTTGAGTCATTTTGTGTATTTATATTGTAGTTTTGTGTGTTTTTGAAGTATTTTCAGTTTTTCTTGTCTTTATATATTTTCCTGAAACATTGTAATTCTTTGTATTTTTTAATGTATTCTTGCTTTTGTTTTGCATATTTTTGTGTTATTTCATACATCAGATCTACTGATCAGCCTGTGTGCTGTTCTCTCTCACCGTGATGTCATCCTTGAGCATCACTCTATGTTTCCCGTGGATCACCTCCATGGCTTTCATGCAGACCTGGTTGTAGTGTGCAGCAGAGTCCTGACACGGTCCAGTGTGGATTCTGACCTCTGACCCGTTACTGACAGTGAGGAGCGTGTACGAGCACAGACCCTCCCCGTCCAGTTTGAGCGCCAGCCCGTCAAATCTCACCAAGTGATTGGTAGAACTTCCTATGCACATGCCTGTCAGCCAACACAACAGAAAGCAAAGGAGGATCTATTAATAGTTGCTCTATAAACACACACAGATTCTGTTTGTATAGAGCAGTGGTTACCAATCTGTTTTGTCCCGTGTACTGTAACCCTTTGCATTTTTGTCAACTAATGTGAACCCCTTTTCATATCATAAGTACCCTCTCCATAATTATGTATGCAAACTTTCATTATCCTTTTTATTGTTATTCCATTTTACTCTAACTTGTTCCACAGTTTTCAACTGATTTGGACGAGTAAGGTTTTAAAACATAATAATAATTTCCGTACATTATGATATGTATTGTTTTTTTTATAACTCTTTTGTTATTCCACTTTTTCATTTTCCATTCACTTCATCTCGCAGTACTGGCTGATGGTCCTTTGATGTTTATCGCCATCAATTAGTTACAGTTACTTAGTTACATAGTTAGTAACTTATTTACTTATTCATAGTTAGTTACTTATTTACTTAGTTACATAGTTAGTAACTTATTTACTTATTCATAGTTAGTTACTTATTTACTTATTTACATAGTTAGTAACTGATTTACTTATTCACATAGTTAGTTACTTATTTACATAGTTAGTTACTTATTTACATAGTTAGTTACTTATTTACTTATTTACATAGTTAGTAACTGATTTACTTATTTACATAGTTAGTTACTTATTTACATAGTTAGTTACTTATTTACTTATTTACATAGTTAGTTACTTATTTACTTATTTACATAGTTAGTAACTTATTTACTTATTTACATAGTTAGTAACTGATTTACTTATTTACATAGTAACTGATTTACTTATTTACATAGTTAGTAACTTATTTACATAGTTAGTAACTGATTTACTTATTTACATAGTTAGTAACTGATTTACTTATTTACATAGTTAGTAACTTATTTACTTATTTACATAGTTAGTAACTGATTTACTTATTCACATAGTTAGTTACTTATTTACTTATTTACATAGTTAGTTACTTATTTACTTATTCACATAGTTAGTTACTTATTTACTTATTTACATAGTTAGTAACTTATTTACTTATTTACATAGTTAGTTACTTATTTACTTATTGACATAGTTAGTTACTTATTTACTTATTTACATAGTTAGTAACTTATTTACTTATTTACATAGTTAGTTACTTATTTACTTATTTACATAGTTAGTTACTTATTTACTTATTTACATAGTTAGTAACTTATTTACTTATTTACATAGTTAGTTACTTATTTACTTATTGACATAGTTAGTTACTTATTTACTTATTTACATAGTTAGTAACTTATTTACTTATTTACATAGTTAGTTACTTATTTACTTATTTACATAGTTAGTTACTTATTTACTTATTTACATAGTTAGTTACTTATTTACTTATTTACATAGTTAGTAACTGATTTACTTATTCACATAGTTAGTTACCTATTTACTTATTGACATAGTTAGTTACTTATTTACATAGATACAGTTATTTAGTTACTAGTTAATTACTTATTTACAGTTATTTAGTTACATAGTTAGAGTGACTTAGTTACAGTTTCTTAGTTACATAGTTAGAGTTAGTTGTATGTTAGCAGAGGGAACTGCTGACTACTGATTGGATGCTTCTTTTTCTCTCTTTTTCCAGTAGTCATATAGTGGTTTGTTTCAGCTCTGCATCCTCACCAGCGTTTTCTTCAAGTAAATGCAAAATATTCTAGTTTCACATGCTTTTTTTCACTTGTGGAACAGCAGGCTCTCCTAAACCACTAACTGTGTCTGCAACATTAGTTCCCTAAAGCTTGATCTACAAATTCAAAACAATGAGTGCAATTTAAAGTGGAATTTATTTTTCTAAATAAGTGTCTTATTTAAAATGTAGCTAATTATTGTCTCCCATTGTCAGAAGTGTGATAAAATGGCCCTACAGCATAAAATAATCCTGTTTCAATAAATTTCAAGAAAATATTCAATTTTATTGAGCAATAGCGCTGTTAGTTTGTGGTGAATTTGTCCAAAAAAGAGCCCAAACAGGAACTGGGAACATTTTTTGATTATTTTGAAATTAATTGTTTAAATCTTTCTGAGTATCCCCTGCTGCAATATGCTCCTGTACCCCTGTTTGGGAACCACTGATATAGATCAACTGAGCGTTGGAATGAACGTACACGGGCATTCCCAGTGGCAGCCGCATCTCTCCTCCACTCTGACGGGCGGCATGTTGTTCCTGCAGGTCGGCGGCTCCAGCCTATCGCAGCTGACTTTGTGATTCTGGAGCGTCACCACGCCGCTGGGCTGACACATGAGAGAGTGGCAGCCGTCCTCCAGGAGCCACGACTCCCCTGGCTGTGAAGCAAACACACAAACTGGTCCACATCAAGTTATTCTGACATTTTGAAAGCATGGAGCGCCGTTTAAACACTGACCGTCCTTTGGTTTCCATCGTCGTCAACACATACTCCTGGTGGACCGGCTGAATAATCCAGCAAAAGGAAGATTTAGGGTCATACCATGTCAGTTCAACAAATGGCCCACGCACTTCGGTCACTTCGGTAAATTTATAGATTGATTGGATGAAAACTTTTTGAGATATGCACAATTTAGTGAGGGGGTATGTTGATTTTTCTTCCATTTCTAGCTTCCAATAGGAACTACACCACATAGGAAACTGAAATTTGGTATAGTGATACAGCTCCACCTACTCTCTAAGAATATACACAAATATCTGCTATACTGTACGTCCTATCTGTTGACATACCAGCTCCTCAAAATAGTAAAAAAGTTATTGTGGGTTTGGGCTGGAACATGTTTGGGCCTTCAATAAATAACTTAGCATATGCCTCAGCTCCCTGTAATCTGATCAGCTTTGAGCTATGTATATAGACTGTTCACATCACTAATGATTAGTCACATACTGTATATGCACTGGTTTTTGAATGACTCTTGAAATCTGAGAAAATACTTTTTTACTATATTTAGTGGCCCATAACTGCATGTGGAAATGTAAGAAAAAATCTGATCTCTGTTTTAATTTATAGTATAAAGGTTACTATATTTAAAATATAGATTTTTCTTTATGCAAAGTTTTTTGTTTTGGACCCGAACTTTGGGGTGAATATTGCAAATCCTTTACATGAGGCTATTGTAGCTTGGCTCTGTGTCTTATAATACTTTATTGTGAAAGAACCTCTACTGTAACATCAAAATGTGTTGTTACATTATTGTGTGTGTGTGTGTGTGTGTGTGTGTGTGTGTGTGTGTGTGTGTGTGTGTGTGAGTACCTCTGCAGATCTTTTCGATGTAACCTCTATCCAACATCAGCAGCATCACTAACTGCTCCATGCTGGTCAAGTGCAGGGTGTTGTCCTGGTTACCATGGCGACCAAGCACGCTGAGTTCATCTCTGTCATAGTCTGGACCAATCCCGATGGGGAACACTGACACACCTGCAGGGAAAAAAACTCCATTAGAGAGTGAGACAAGCCCAATCTTTTCAATGGCGGCTGCTTTACCTGCAGCAAGTGCCTCATTGGCTGCCGCTGTGATGTCATCAGTGGATTTGTCCGTAACCAGCATCACCACAGCCTTAGCCACGCCTATTCTACCCCCACTGACCGAGGAGATGCACATCCGTACGGCGAACTGTAATGCAGAGCCTGCAGGAAGACAACGAGGAGGCGTCAGTGATTAGGAGTTAGAACCCATACAGTTGGTTAAAACAGGGGTTCTCAACCTTGGGGCCAGGACCCCGTTTGGGGTTGTCAGGTCTTTTTTTATCCTTTTTCTGCAACTACACCAAACTTTCCATTTTTCAACCGATTTTATTCTAATTACTATTTTTATTACTAAAAAAAATTCTGCCACTTTTTCATCAAATTTCAGTGCCTTTTCTGCACATTTTTTCCACTTCCAAGACATTTTCAGCACTTATCAATCCTTTCCACACTTTTCCCACCAAATGTGACTTATGTTGACCCATTATTGTCACCTTTAACCCCTTTTCACCACATTTCATGCTTATTTTTGCCAATTTAACCACTTTCACAATTTGCCAAGCCCATTATTAGCAATTTTTTTCTGCCACTTTTTAAGCCAATATTAACAATTTCTACCACTTTTTCTGTCTGTTTTGGGCCACTCTAATTTGCAACTTTTAACCAATTTCTGTGTTTTTTAAAATCCCATTTCACCACCTTTTCCACTATTTTTGGTCACATTTAACCCATTTTATTTCTGATTAAAACAAAGATTTACATCTTTAAGATGATATACTATGGCCTAAATAATACAAAACTTCCTGGATAACAGTGGATATTATTCAGATCACTAAATAAATGTGTTTATCACAGATTCATAGAACAACGGACCATCATTTTGCTGACTTTATAGATGGGTCCCAAAAATCTCTCCCCTTTATTCCACCTTATAGTTGACCCTGTCTCCACATGACTGTTCTACAGTGTTCATGTCTGTGTTCAACCACCTTCAGGTACAGTGGGGGTCCCTGGTCTCTGGAACCTTTATTTTGAAGGTCTGAAAAGGTTGAGAACCACTGGCTTAGAGAATCTGTTACCGAGTGTGGGGGCGGAGCCTGCTTTGCTCTCTAAGCTCTCCAGTGACTTCAGGAGGCCTTGTTTGCTCTGCTCATGCTTCCACGTGAGCTCTGCTGTGTTGGTGTCTCCGTACTGAAGAATGCTCACCTGAGTGCGGTTTGGACCTGCACATATCAACAAAAGTGTTTAAGGCACACATATTTAATGTATTTATCACAGAATGTAAATATAATAAACTAACAAGTTAGCAAGCTAACACATTTTAATTCTTGAACTGAAAACTTTCAGTCATTGAGCATGTCTTCTCTGTAGATGTTATGAAACTGTTTTCATTATTCAGATATTTTTAGTGTACTAGTAAACAAAAAAGTCCTCCTAGTAAAAGTTTTTACACACAAGTGTGCGAGTAGAGCTTACGAGTAAAACAAAATCATCTACTGGTAGACAATTTTGTGTCTCTAGTAGTACTAGTAAAACTTAGAATTTTTACCTGTGACATACAATATTTTAAGTTTACTTTTTGTTTTCTCGTACTAATCTAACTAGTAGTACAAGTAGACTGTTTTTAGTTTACTAGTAGTACTAGTACAGCCAAAAGATTCACTAGTAGTACAAGTCGACCTAATGCAAATGAAGTAGGAGGGATTAGAAACAAATCCAGCTCCCTGATTGGTTGGAATACTTTTGAAAGCCAATGACAAGCCTGAATTTATTCAGCATATGATGCTAACAAATTATGCTTTTTGCTTCACTACTAAAGTCTGCTCACGCACAAGTAAATCAAAATCAAGCACTAGTAGAGCTAAATTTGATATCACTGATATTTAAAATGTATGCTTAAAGAGTTTTCCATAAAACATTGCTTCTTGTCAATGAGAAATGAGTGTTCTAAGTCCTAAATTATAAAGTCATTATTCATAACAAATGGTATTAGTTCTACTGGTTAGTTACTTATCATTATCTTGTGGAACAAAGTTACTTGCAAATTCTAACCTCAAACTAAGTTAAGCTAAGCTAACCTTGAGCTAAATCTAATTTATAAATTCTTTCAGTCATTTCAAATTAAACTGAAGCAGAACATTCCTCAGTATCCTGTATGTTTGCCTCTTACCTATATCAGAATTAGTGATAAAAGCTTTCACAAACATCTTCATGTCTTCAAACTTCTCTCCAGCCTTTAGCAGAAACAGCACGTCCACAGGTTTCGTACACGGCACTGTTAGCACACATCAGGTATAGGGTCAAATACATTTTTAAATTACAATTACGTCTTAAATTATCCATGTTCATTTACAACACAATTACGATTACAGTGACCAGCATTTTTTCTAATAAAAATAAAAATTATATTTTAACCCCCTGAATTTGATTACAATTAAAAAACTTAAATCACAATTATTAATTAATTAGTAAACAAGCCCATAAAAGTTAACCTTCCTCCTGTGTTAGCTTTTTGTTAGCATCTCTAATGATAATGGGTCAGTTTGACCTATGTCTTAAATCATTAAGAAAATACAGAAACAAAATATTATCTATCATCTAATTTGTTTTTCATCTCTTTTTTGCCTTGCTACGCTTCATATTTTTTTGTGTGGGCGTCTGAGCCTTTATTCTGTCAGTATATCCCTCGATTTAGATTTTCAAAATGTAAAATGATCCCCAAAAGAACTGACATACGTATGCGTAAACCATAGAACTGTAACATGGTTCCCCAGTTTGGCATTTAATTACATTGTAAATGACAGTTTTTATAGAATGTCCATGCCAATTACAATTACAAAGTAAATTACCTGAGCTCAATTACAATTCAATTACGGTTACAACAGCAACACATCTTTTCAATTACAATTACAATTCTAATTATGTCCCAATTGTAATGAATTACCAATTACGCGATAACAATTATAATTGACTCCAACCCTGGGACCCACTTCGGGAAGCTTATTGATCAATCACAGTAAATAACACATGGTTTGTACCTGAAGGGGGCAGACTGGTTTCCGTGGGAGCGGGTGGGGGCAGCAGTGTGGGAGTGCGGGGCCATATTTTAGTCTGTGTGATGTTGACCACTCGGTGAACCAGCGAGGTCAGACCACTGTAGTCGTCCACCATCAGCGGACGTTGAGGGAAGCTGAACAGTAAGAGGTCAGTTTCACGAACCTTTGGGCCCACGCCAATGGGGTATATGTGTGTGTGTGTGCTGATAGACGGCGGGCGTGTGACCGTGTCGGTGGGTGGGTTTTCTGTCACAAGGAACACAAGCTGAGCCGGGGTTGGTCCGTTAGAAGGCTTGACTGTGGTGATGGCGGCGCCGCTGTTCGTCTGACTTCCTCCTCTGAATGGAATCTGTCGCAGTCGCTGAAAAAGAAGTTGCTCTCGTTTGTACTTCAACTCCCATCTGCTGATCTCCACAGTAACCGTTACTGAGTATTGGATCACAGTGATGCGAATAATCTCCTCCTCCTCCTCCGCCATCTTGGAGATGACCTCCTCCAGGAAGAGAATGGTTTTATTAAAGTTGAACTCGCCAACAGAATCTGAGCCCTCCACAATGAACGTCACATCCTTCGACGGAAGGATGGGGGATGGAGAAGTGGTGATGGGTGCAGACGTGCTGGTAAAAAGTTGCGTTGGGTTTGTCTGGAGAAGAGGACGCAGGGTGACTTTACCAACTGTGGGCTGAGGTGTGGGAGGTTTCCTAACTTCAGGCTCCTCCCCTAAGGTGCAGAGGTAATCCGTTAGCCCGAGCAGGCGATGGGACAGCTCGTCTGTGCTGCTCAGGATAAAGGCCCTGTTATTCGGGTTGACCTTGTTGATGTCGTTGATCTGTTCCATGTCCACCCCAGGACCCAGAGCCACGGTCAGGGTGGTGATGTCTTTCCTTCGCAGCATACTCACAATAGAACGGACAGGCCGCGGGTTGGCACTCGCCGTCAGAATGATTGCAATCCGTTCTGCGTTTTTACGCTTCTTCTTGTCATAGATGTTGATGGCCAGATATTTCACAGCCTGGTCCAAGAAAGCTGCATTTCCTCCTGTGTAATGGAGCTCACGCACAGTCTTCTTAAAGATCCACTTCTGGGCCTGAAGGTAAAAAAATAAGACGAGTGACTGGAAAACAAGACGACCTGGTTAAAAACAGAATCATTGATCGCCGGTGTGATGTCATCAGTGGACTGGGCTGTGACCTTAAAGCTGAGAGGGAGGAGTCTGGAGCCGCTGTGATCAAAGGTGCAACAGGAGTTTTGGGAAAAAGAAGAAAAAAAAGGAGGGAAATAAGGAGGGACAGCTCTGGAAATTTAAAAGATAAGTTAATTTACATTGAACCGAATGAAGATTTTGATAAAACATGGATAGGATAGAAAAACATAGAGTAAAACACAAAAGTTTATATTGGATTTTTAATAAAGTAACAGTTGTGTTAGGTTTTATTCAGATACTTTTAATTCAGATCCATTGGCTCTGGACTGATGTGTGTGGATGTACGAATGATCACTAATTGATCATTTTTTTTTTTCTATATGGAGCTGACACTATGGAGATACTGTACCCTGCAGTATCTATTTCGTTTTTGTGGTTATGGTAATTATTAACAAATGAAATGTAACTGTTTATTGACTTCAACAAAATGATTAAAATCAAAATGTACGTAATTTCCACATTGGTGGACAATAAAGATCTATTCTAGATAGCATTTAGGCAACTAGAGGTCATGCTGTTGTGATGAAATATCAACACTGGTTTGATTGGGTTGTAGATAATCACACCAGTACTAATATTCAGCACCACAGCACAAGCTCCAGTATGATATTACTTTTATACAACAGTTTATTAGTTAACAGCATTCAGTGACAATAGATTATTGATTTCTTTGTGTTCTGCCAAAACAAATAGGTCCACAACTGGAAGGGAGACAAGGCTGTTGCCAGGCAACACATAAACATTTACGGTTAATTCGAACACCTGAACAATGGAGACATAATGTGTGTAAAAATCTATATCAGCACTCATGGAATGTCCAATAAAATTACTGGTACTTGGTTGGAACTCTAACTGTTGTATAATTAGAAATGAAATAATTGTAATTCCTTTACCCCAGAAAACACTTTTGCTGAGGTGTAAACTGAGCTTTTTTCAAAAACTCTTCTTTTTTGTGGTTCTGATGTGTAAATGTACCTGGAGGTCATACGTCTTGACTCCGGAGTGATAAAGTAGCACGGTGGCTCGAGTGTGAGCCGAACCCATACGGAATCGATCCACCACTCCCAGGACAAACTCCTTGGCTTGTTGAAACTCCATCTCACTCAGGGCTTCTGATCCATCCAGTAGGAAAGCCAGGTCCATGGCCCGGTCACACAAGCCTTCAGGAGAAGAGGTGGTGAAGGGGAGGCTGGTGGAGGTGGAACGGGTCGGTGTTGGTGCGATGGTGCTCGGTTGATGGATGTTAAAGCAATGTTCACAGCTCAGGGAGCTGTTGTCACAGTGACTGAAGGACAGGGAAAAGTAAGGTCTTAGTAAAATGATTGAACAGTGAATGCTGCATGTGTTGGTGAAGGATTACCAGATCTGGCACAGGTCAGGGTTCTCTTTATTCAGGACCATCTTGTTCCCATGAGCTATTTTCTCCCCATTATGGACACACAGCCTACATTGAGATGGATCTACACACTGCATGGCTTCTTCATCCAGAAGTTGACCTAAGACGATGAAACCTCAAGTTAAACTCCCACATCTGACTAAAAAAGAAGTGTTTTATTAAATTAAATTACATGACCAAATACATGTGGTCAGTAAGAACCTGGAGGGCAGTGTGCGTGACAGCCTTCAACACACGTGAGCGCGCAGGGTAGAGGTTCCGGGTGCTGGCAGCTGACTGGACAGGCTGGGCCACAGGTGTTATACCTCCACTGACATAGCTCCGCCCCTTCACCTGACACCTTTGGGTTCATCCCTTCACAGCTCATCGCTATTGAGAGAAATGTTTCAACTAAGTGATGATAATCAGGGCTGTCCCAATATTACGATGCCAATGTTGATCCGTGTTATGGAAATCTTCAAGCATACACTGTATGTCTGATGGAATAAAATAGACCAAAATATCTTTTGTGGGTTTTTATTCCAAGGTCTACCATTATGTCCGTTATCTGCACGAATCAAACATAATTTTAGGACTTATTTTGTATTGTTGAACGTTATAAAAGGTTTAATTAAGTGGCTTTAATCAAGCAAACAACATTAGTCAGCAACAGAAGGGATGACAAAAACTGACCCAGTTTTATTAACCAATGTGCTACAGATATTTAACTTTAAACAGAAGAAGATTCTACAATTGAATAAAAATAAATAAAAAACACATTGTAAATTAGAAGACCCTGAAAAAATAACCTCAATAAATCTAGCTAAAATATATATAATGTATAATAATTATCAGAGATTTTGGATGAAGGCCAATTTAATCGAATACTCTTTTTATTTTTTTTTTGTGCTCAATCGGACCAATACACAATATCATTATCATGTCAGTACACCATTAATGATAATTTGTTTCTGCGTGACTTTAGACTGGTAAAAATAAGAACACATGTATGGAACATAATATCTGAAAACAAACCAAAAAATTTGAAATTACTTCTTATCAAATCAAATTACTCAACTACCTATAATGACTTTTCTTTTTTTCTCAATTTTTTCCCCACTTTTTTGTCTAAATTCAAACCAGTCAAATAATACATGATCTATGTCTGGTGCATCTTGGTTTAAGAGCCATTCTACATTTCTTTATACATTTCTTTCATACTTACGACAAAGATCATTGGACCGCCAGCTGATGGAAAAGCCCTTCTGCGAGCACGCCTGTGCATAAGCTGCGATGACGTCACAGAAACACTCGCAGTCGCCCACTGACTGACACGAGCACGCCGCCTCCACGCACATCTCAAAATACGGCTCAGTGTCCACCTACAAAACAAAAGAAGGATGACTGAGAGTTTGGAGTCCGTCCCTTAACGTTGGCCCACCTTCACTCACCTGGCTGTTGCATTCCTTAAAGAGAGGCCCGCTGATCACTCGACATGATTGTTCCACTGTTACCAATCTGACAATGTTGTCGTTGCACGGACTGGGCATCTGCACATCCGAGGACATGTTAAAACTGAGCTAATCAACATTGACGACAGGAAATGTACATAGTAGGTATTTTACCTGAGTTACATCAGCACAGCTGGGAAGAACCTTCCAAGAATTCCCAAGATGTAACGAGTCGACCTCCAGCTGGTTGTTGCTGCTCATCAAGTCATTGTTGACATTACCGTCAAAGTTTCCACACAGGCCACACAGACGACCCTACGTGACGTTCATAGTTAGACTGAAGACAATGAAGACTTCATATTCAAACTGTCCATAGTTGTAAAAGTCTGGCACCCTGTGTGAGGCTGAGACGTGAACCAGGAGACGAGTTCCTCTGTCCCAACTCAGAGAAACATGTTTCCCCAGCAGCAGAGTGTAGAACTGACCCGATCTGATGACCTCCAGCTGAACGCTGACGGACACCGGCCTCTTTATCTTCACCTGTGAGACAGAAAATTACAGGTGCAGAGGGTTTCTGGAGAATATCAATTATTTAATCAGATAAAGACATTGTGTAGGCTTCATCGATCAATAAATCAAAGATCATTTTCTGAAAAAAAAAGAAAAGATGTAAAAGGTTACAGCAATTGCTGCTTGGAAGTTTCATATGAAAAAGGAAAAACTAGGGCTATGACTATATCGCATTAATTGCGATCAATTAATTACAGAAAAATAACACACTAAATAATATCACAGGCGCTCTTCTTGCCTCAGCTAGTACCTGAATGCTAAACATGTAGCAGCTAGCCCCTGAATGCTAAACATGTAGCAGCTAGCACCTGAATGCTAAACATGTAGCAGCTAACACCTGAATGCTAAACATGTAGCAGCTAGCACCTCAATGCTAAACATGTAGCAATCCACACTGGACTAGATGACAGGGTTCAGAGCCAAAATGAATAAATCCATGAGTGACAAATAAACTAAGTCAGTGGATAAATGATTGTAGTGGTAGAGGATGTGGGCGGGGCTAGAAGCGCTGCTACAGATTGCATCGTATGAGGCATCTTAACAACTGCTATGTAGAAAGACTATTTAAAACTGAATTCATCAGCTTCATCAGTTGCTCTGTTTATTTCATGCCACAGATATTCTTACTATTTTGCACTGTTCTGTTTTCACTTCTCTGGAATATCCTGTACTAAGTGCTGTTTTTTTATTTAAATACACAAAAAAAAACATTGTTTTAGAAAGTTTACAAAGAAAATCCTGAAAAGCATGAAGATAGCTTAGTTAAATTTCAGCTTGTGCTTTGTGAACAATGCAATCATAATATTATTTATTCATATTACACATTTTGTTAGCACTCAATGATGGAAATTTAAGCACATTTATTGTTTTTGTTGATTCAGTTACCAAAATACATTTAAAGGAGCATCGGGCAGGATTTGAGAAAAATTAAACATTAATTTTAAGTTTTTTTTAATGCTAATGGCTGATTAAGTGCTCACAACCAAAGACAATGAGCCCACACACATTTCTCCCTCTTGCCTTGAACAGATACATGTGCGATACATTTTGTATTTCTGTTCAGGGTCCAAACAGCAGTACAGTTCTGCTGATGGCGGATTCGCGACGGCTTGGAGAGGCTTCCCAATAACCCGCAAATAAAAAAGAATGACAAGAAGACGGCTTGGAGACAAGCACAGACGACTAAACTACTGTTTGGTTCCACAGATGCACACAGAGGCATGTACACAGGTCTAGCAGTAAACAGTCACATGAATGGCGAGTAAATAAATAACCGTGTCACAGTTAGAGTGTGGATCGGGTCGCGTTTTCTTGTCTGACCCAACATTGAAACCTCTTTTTTTTCTCAAAGAAATGACATACGTTTGTTTTAGTGGTAAGCACCAATTTTTATTAAGGGTCCCGTCAGGGTTCGGTGGGGTGTCCATCTTTAGTATCAGCTGTGCTCGGGTGATAAACAAGCATTTGATGCGCTTTCCCACTGTGGCTGGGCTGATGGCTGCAGTTACACTAACCACTGTGGTGTCACTATAGAGTCTGATTTCTAGATCCTGCCCTATGCTCCTTTAAATTGGAAAAGGTTGCTTCTAGTGTCAAATATTGTTAGGCCATTAACTGAGATTAATTAATTACATTCTAATTAGATTTTTATTTTTTATTTAGTCCCTTCACTAGGAAAAACACTTCTATTCATGTGTCTACTTGATTCCACATGCCACAATGCAATGCATGTCCAACAATGTCAATAAGGGAGTGTTTACAGTGGAGAGCAAAACAAACTTTTAAGATACAAATTTCAACCTCTTGCATTTTTTTTCAAGCAAATAATCTTTGATTTATAGATCTATGAGACCTACTCTGTCTTTATCTGATACATTTTTTTTGTCTACAGCAGCTCTAAAGGGTAAATATTCATATTAGTGGAAATAAAAATTGAACATGCATTATGTTTATTGATCTCTCCTAGAATAAATAAAAATGTTTTTGCACTATGAATAAAATCCCTTTTGCACTTAGAATGGGATAACAATGTTGTGATGTCTAAAAGACATATGTTTATTTTATAATAACAGCTACTGTTTTGCAATGCTTTTATTTTGAACGTATTTTGTGCTAGTTTAAGGTCACATGATATCCTGTTAGTCAGATCAGGAAATGCTAGGAAGCCACATGTCAGATCAGCATGTGAATCCAGTTCCATCCTCAGGAAACGACTGATAAATCAATGTTAAAAAACAAGTCTACTATTTACAGGATAGTTAATGCTAGTTCATGGCTTTGTATACAGTGCAATGATAAGTTTGTAAAAGAATGATACAAGATTTGTTTTGCATGTATTGTTATTGCAGTTTTCACTGCATGTCACTGTGAAGGAGTCACCAGTAAATCAGTCTTCGACAACGACGACTCATCTCTTCATTTTGAGTGGAGTTTAGCTTGGTGTTTAGTCTACAGCTTCTACGCTTTGATGAGAACACTAAAATTGTCATTGATAAAGTCATTTAGTAACAAAGACGGCGCAATAAGCTCACTTTTGTTCAGTTCTTGCGCATGCGGTCAAAAGTCGAGAGGGATAAACTCGCCTTGTCTGACAGAGATTTACACTATTTTACCCGTTAGAGCATTGAGTCAAGATTTTTTGCGTAAACGTGGTATAGATTTAATTCTCGGCTGGAGACTCGGGTAGTCGGTGTTTTCAGGCACCAGGAGTAACCTGTGTGGAAGCAAGGGGACTGCCCTAGATTCAATACTGCGGCTCCCATCAATTTTTAAAAATGCTCGGATCGGCTGAAAGTAGCATCATCGGAAAGCCCTGGTCTCTCCTTGAGTCCGAATATGTGTAACATTAATAATATGAACACTATCAAAACACTAACGATCTCTGGAATAACATTACAAACGCTGTTAGGTTGGAAATATCAATAGAGTGAAAAAATTTCTTTACGTTTATATCTCTCTCAACCTATGACTCTCCAGGTCGCTCATGCGCACTTCTAGAGTGTGAAAAGGCTTATACCGCCTTTCCAAACTATCCACTAAGACGTTAAGCACAGTCTCACATTTGGCGAAACAAGTATGATGAGATCTGAATAATATGCTTTTGGCAAATGTTACCTCCCCATTTTGCATTGCAATCAAGCCGCCTCGATAGTAGACCGTGACAGATTTAGCACAGCGATGTCCCACCATTCCACAGGCTTCATTCTCTACCAAAACTCTGAAGGTCCCTTCCTCTCCTTGACACATGTCCTGCACACACATTTAAGAAAAAGGACAGTGAAAAGTACGTATTGACGCAATGGTAAATGTGTACGTTATCCTTTCTGTTTCTTACCTGAACGAGAACATATTGGCAGAGACCAGGAAAGGAGAACTTCAGGCCATCAAAGGTGATGTAGTGTCCCTCTCCCACGGTGCGACACACGCCCTCACACACGTTCTCTGTGCATTCCCACTTCCTGTTCTTACACACACTGCAAAACAGGAATGATTCTCAGGCAACAGAACATGGATGTTTTCCAGGGTTGGGGACGGGTGAATTATAATTGAAATCCCGAATTAATAATAAATTACAATTATGAAGTAATTATAATTATAATTGTAATTGTATTTGACGTTGAAATTCTATAAAACCTGTCATTTAAAATGAATTAAATGCGAACCTGGGGAACAATGTTACAGTTCTGTCTTACACATTGGTAATTAACAATGATCAAAAATATATATCATAACTTTTCTAACTACCAGTCAGTTCTCTTCAGGATAATTTTACCATTTAAAATATTTAAATCTAGGGGTATAGTGACAGAAAAAAGGCTCAGGCACCCACACTAAAAAGATTAATACCAATATTTTCATTAATTAGGAATTTTACAGCCATTTAAGAGATGGGTCAAACTGACCAGTTATCATAACAGATGCTAACAGAAAGCTAACACAAGAAGGTTAGAGGCTCATTTATTAAAGGGTCAGTAGTTGTGAATAGTGTTGTGTTCAAGACCACACTCTCCGAGACCAAGACTTGCCCGAGACCAGAATGCACCGAGACCAAGACAAGACCAAGACTTTCAGGAGCCGAGACCGAGTCAAGACAAGACCAAGACTTTCAGGAGCCGAGACCGAGTCAAGACCAAGACCAAGACAAGCTGAAACCGAGACCATAAACTTTTTTTTTTAAATTTAAAAAAATATATAAATAAATAAAATTATGACAAGGTTCGACAGTTAAATAACATTCTCTCTTTAATTCTAGTTTCTTTTAATACATGTGATGGACAAAAAAGGTGCCTGCAAAAAATTTACTAAAATAATAAAACTACTACTGCTACTGATAAATAATGATTCTTGATTCTGATTCTTTGAGTTTTGCAGGTCAACAGGTCACAGAGTTCACAAGTACATTTTTTAGTTTGAAAACGCCTTTACACAGGCCATTTTTATTAATTCACTTAGTTGATATAGTTTAATTTGGTTGCTGTACTGTAATTAGGATATTCAATTACAAAAGTCTCCAACTGTAACTGTGAAAATGAAACTTTCTGAAATAAAACTACAAACAAGTTGTCATCAGTCTAAAAAACATAGAGCTACAGGTAGATGTGAAACTAAATAAAACAAACTCAAACCCTGGAACAGTCACGTGACAAATTAATCAATAGTTCTTGTTGAGAATTATTATTATTCTGGATACAGTGGAAACAGAAACTATAAAAAATAATTATATTGTGAACCTGTTTATATTGTGAGGAACATATTATATACATAAATGTAATTGGAGTCTAAAGCCACAAAAAAACACCACTTTAAAAAGATAATAGACTAATATAAGACCCCTTTACAGCTATTTGACTCATTCTGCGCATGTGCAACTTGTGGTGATGACGCGCTAGTGACGACATAAACCAAGATGGCGGCGGCCCGGACGACAGCCGACACTATGTAATAAAAGCCTTAACAGACATGGATATAATGAAAAGAGTGGATGGACAGAGGCATAAACATGCGGACTTTCACACGGACACACATGGACTTATTAAACACACACACACCTCAGTAAACGGAACAGGCTTCACCGGCAGGCAGGCACTAGGACCCAGAGGCGGAGTAAATGCATCTTCATACTGTATTCACAGGCTGTAATATCACCAGTTTATCATTTTACCTGTTGTTAGAGCTACTGTCTTTACCAGGGAGATAATATTTATTACTGGTGATTGTTTTCTGGAGTTTTACTGGGATTTTTACCAGTGATTAGTTCATATCTCCCTTGCGCTCCGCGGTCCAAACTGACACCGTAGCCAGACACACACACACACACACACATATGAGTGTGTCACACGCTTCACATTAAAGAAGGTTGCGGTCATTATATGGGGTGGATTAAATAATGAATAAAATATTGTTTTATCCCGTTCTTCTCCGTGTTATTATCACATACCCCGAGTCCGGGCAGCCTGAGTCAAAGACTGAGTCAAAATGCTTCAGAGTCCGAGACAAGACCGGTCTCGACTACCACAACACTAGTTGTGATTAATTGTAATTGAACTTCCGTAATCAAGAATGTAATTGTAATTGACTTGCAGGGGGAAATAATGATTGTTATGCCATTGACGTACATATACGTCATTTCAAATGCAACCGTTTACTGCCATTGACGTATTATGTAGGTGTTTTTCAACGGGAGTTGCGAGAAGACATTGTGGCGGAGTTCTATCATGGATATATGATACAGTATGTAGCCGAGAAGAAAGAGTTGAGAGAGGAAGAGTTGACAAGGGAGAGGGTGGCACAGTGAGAAAGGACGGTGAAGTTTGGGCAGCTCACACTCAAGCAGAGCATGTGTCGACCTAAGTCGACAATTGAGAGTGTCACGATCGTGTGAGAAGCTGATCAGCGACCCGGACGGTGACACTCGGACGGCGCTTTTCATGACACTGCATTTCTCCAGGGACAAGCTCATCCGCCGACACACGACTGTACTACAGGTACCGTTGTGTCCCCCCGAGTCTGAATATGTGCTCAGTTTTTGAATAGATTCCAAAATGGGCTTGTTGGAGGTCCCGGAAGGTCGGGTTTCCCCCCGTGAACACGTAATATTTTATTTTGAAAATAAACTGGATATTTTATTCTGTGTCTATGAACTACTTCCTGTCCCGCACTAACTTATTTTTGTTAATTTGCTGCAGCACAATGTCGAGTGTTTAATAAAGAATGGACAGTGGACAAGTAAATACTTTTTCACTGAAACCATTACGGTTTTAAAGGAATAAAAGTATGAAATTAACTAACAGGGAAGAAGTCACATCATGTTTTATAATGCAAGTATATTTCATAAATAAATCAAAACTCAAGAACAAATTAAATAAATTACCTGAATAAAAAAACAAATGTAAAAGTACAGCAGTCAAAAAATACAGGAAACAACAAATCTTTGTTTGCAATCTGTGCCAAAAACCTTTAGAAAACAAAAAGGAAGTACATGTTAAAAGTTTGTTTATGGTTCCGCTTATGTTTTCATTTTAGTTCCACGTTACATTTTGTTCCCGGTCACATAACTAATGCAGTTTCTAATTGAATGCTCTTTTAATGTCTGATACATTTTAGGCTTCTAAATTTGCCTTGCCAATGATTTATTGTCGATGAGGAAAGAGCTTTTAAGAAGATTGGCATGAAATTGAAAATGTCCACCTGTCATGTCTCCATTCTCCACCACACATTTTGAGAAGCACTGCTCTACTAACAGGCCTGTCTCTCCTTAGATGTAAAAACGGTTCTTTAGAATTAGAGCTAAATTCGGGTGAAAGTTGTCAATCTGTAACGCATATGGTTGATTTGTTATGAAGTTTTATAAATTTGAACTTTAGACAAGAAGAAAATTGTATGTATGCATCGGGTAATGGCCCGGCCCGTCTGTCAATTTTTAAAAGTCCATGTGGCCCCTGAGCCAAAAAGTTTGCGTGTCTTAAAAGATCAGTCAAAATGCTCAAAAATGGCTGGGAGTGAGGAGGTATCTGTTCTGAAAATGGCTGGCAGCCAATGAGTTTGTAATTGGAAAAAATGCTGGTCACTAATCGGAATTCAGTTGTAATTGAACATGGATAATTGAAGACATACTTGGAATTTGAAAATGTAATTGACCCCAACCCTGATGTTGTCCTTAAATCAGCGTGAGCATCACTTTACCAGGTGTTACAGTCCACAGAGAGGGCGTGGCCTGCTGCAAACGGCCTGTTGTTATGGTAACACGGGCACTGCTGTGGTGGCACGCAGTCTCTGCGGTGACGCACCTGGAATCACACCTGCAGTCAGTCAGAGTTACACACACACGCACACACACACACACACACACACACACACACACACACACACACACACACACACACACACACACACACACACACACACACACACACACACACACACACTCACAGTTCCGGGTGGACAGAGGCATCCTGGGATGCAGGCTGTGCTCACACAGGGTAGGTCCAGGTTCTGACAGGTTCTCGCACACTCCAGACCTTTTTCTCCTGCTTCACACTTTGCACGAACGAGCGGTGAAGGACACTGGACCTCCCGCCGCTCTTAGCGTCACAAACACGAACACAATTTGATGGTGATTCCATGCAGTGCATAACTTTGGTGTAGAATGTTTTACTTCTACTAAAATTATTGAAGATTACAGAAAGTACGTAGTTACTCAGAGCTAAAGATCTTATTATTATTCCAATTGCATTTCTGGTTCTGAATGTGTACTAAACTTACTAAAATGAAAACATGACAATTGTATCAATTAATATTAAAGCTTCAAATAATAAATCAATTAAAAATATGAAAATATTTATTTAGCACTGACATTTCAACAATGCAAAATCTAATATTAAAAAAGTTTAAAATGTTTAACTTGACCCCACTTACATATTAAATTATATTGTACAGACCTATAACTGATTGGGCTGCTGAAAGAGTCAAAATAAGTTGTTATTATATATGTTCTCTCATTAAAACACAAAGTGCATTTAAGTTCTTGATGAAAATCAGCTTCTCTGTTTTATTTTTTATTTAAGCATGTTCTTGGAGAGAACATGAACTTTAATCACATCCAAGTGATGATCTTTATAACGCAGACCAAGTACAGTTGTGATAAAGATTTCTAAAGCCACACCAAATGTGGTTATCGTATCTTAAACTGTTTCTGAGAAAAGCTGTCTCCTTTGAAGATACCTCGAACAGAGTAAAAAAAAAAAAAAAGGGCAATAACTCCGGAAAAAATAATTGCGAGCTTCATTTTTTTGAACTCCATCAAGGTTTTGATACCCTGAAGCCACACACCAAATTTTGGTTATTGTATCTTAAAGAGTTTCTGAGAAAAGCTGTCCCATTTAACTCGGATGGGCGGACGGAGCTCAAACCTACATCCCCTTTCACACTTCGTGGTGGGGGAAAATAACCAGGGACTGCAGGTAATCAATTGCAGTTGAAATTGTGACGAGGTATCTTCACAGTTGAGTGCCGACCCAAACGTGACAGTTAAAATCAAATTTTTGCCTCATACAATGACATATTTACATTAGTCTTAGCAGTAATTTTATTCACAAAACTTTTAAAGCCAACCGAACAGATCTTTGCATAGGGTAACAAGTGAACGTCAAACACAAACAGAGACCCAGTGAAACTACTGTACTTTACATAATCCATGTATCAAAGTTTAATATAATCCATGTTCTTGAGCAGAGAAATGATTGGATGAAGGATGGATGCTTAAAGGCTGTCGTCCTCTGCTCCATGGTCCTGCAGCACTGAAGCTACTGGCAGGAATGGCAAGAACGCTGCACGCAAGGACACTATGGCTATGTTCACACTGCAGGTCAATCCCAAAGTGTCATGCATCTGATTTTTCACGTCTTTGTGATCAATTCTGGTTTTTTCCATTCCGACCCAGGCCACCTTCATATGTAGATATAAATTCAATATGGATCTGATATTTTGCCATGGGACTGCTGTCTGAACAGCATTCTATCCGACTTTTACGTCATCAAAACGCATTACTGTCATAATTCAGCATCCCAGCCAGAACGGCTGGGAGGGGGAAACACCCAGTGGAGAAAAGTAAACAGTGGAACAAGTGTGAGTTCTTAGAATTAATAAATATTTATTATATTCTACATATTATCAGTGCCACACACGACAAGACCAGATGCATCCATATTCCGGCAGTAAGTCGAACTCGTTTCCAGCTAGGGTTGGACTCAGTCAGGGCTGCTCTTTGTCACAGATTCTGTTCATAATTTTTATGGACAGAATTTTTAGGCACAGAAATTGGGGGTCAGGTTTGGGGGCCTCAGAATTGCGTCACTGCTTTTTGCAGAAGATGTGGTCCCGTTGGCTCCATCAGGCCGTGACCTTTAACTCTCACTGGATCAGTTTGCAGCCAAGTGTGAAACAGCCGGGATGAAAACCATTAAATCTGAGTCCATGGTTCTTGACCGGAAATAAGTGGAGTGCCTTCTCTGGGTTGGAGAGGAGGTCCTGCCCAAAGTGGAGGAGTTCAAGTACCTTGGGGTCTTGTTCACAAGTGAAGGAAGGACGGAGTGAGAGATTTTCTGTTCTGCTACTCTGTGAAGGTGGTCGCATTCTTCTTTGCTCCCACTGTCCTCCCCATCTGCTCTGCTACTGGTTTTATCTGCTGTCTTCTGTCTTGTGGATCTAAAAGGAGACTCTCTCTGCATTCATCCAAAAAATCGAAATTATGCAATGGTCAGCTGGTCTCTCAATGCAATCGATCAATTTTTTTCAACTCAAAAACCGGACTGGGGTGAGCCTGCGTGTCCGAGCGGAACGTTTGCGGCCGGATGCACATTGGATTCCTGGAATAAGTGGAAGGTCTTGTGCCTGTTCATGCTTTCCGTGGAGGACATCGACACAATTGGAATTATGGTAGCAGGGATGTTGCTGATTGGAAGTGGCAGCTTTCTGATCCATCTTAAAGTAGCACTATGTTGGCAGCTGTTTTGGGAAGGTTATCAGTCATTTCTGAAAGATGGGGCAGAGCACTCAACACTCAGACTAATGTGATGAACAAACACAAAATAAGCAGGAGGCTATTTGGAGTGTTTACACGAGATTGAATCCAAAGCATCTGAATCCTCGGCTTGCAGTTTGAGGCCACATTATTGGATTTGCTGCTGGAGACCAAAGACTCAAGGTTACGTTCCCCTCCATCCCCCCTTCTCTCTCCCCATTGTCACATGGACTTTTTGTCTTCTGAACCAGATCTACCAAGGTAGTCACACATCATCTGACTGTATCAGAGGGAAAGCAAAGGGTTTATTTTGTCTATGCCTCCACCGGCCCTTCACCCACCCCCCCTCCCCTCCTAGCTACAGGGAAGGGATCATGAAGCGCCCAGAGGCTACGTCCGTGCCCCCCAGTGGCTGGAAATCCTCTCCTCCTCTTCGCCCTGGCCCCCGCCCCCAACGTTGATGTGTGATCTTTACGCTCCAACTGCCAAGTTAAATTCCTTGTACTGTTTTTAAACTGTACCTGGCAAATAAAATCCTTTCTGATTCTGAGATCAACACTTTCCTACACTCATCTGTGGTCATGAGCTTTGGGTCATGACCAAAAGAACAAGATTGCGGGCACAAGCTGGAGAGACTGTCTCTAGGCTGGCTTGGGAACGCCTCTGGATCCCCCCAGAGGAGCTGGATGGAGTGACTGTTGAGAGGGAAGTCTGGGCCTCTCTGCAAAGGATGTTGCCCCCGCGACCATCCATATTTACTTCTGTAAACATATTATACCTTAGAACCTCCATCGTGCATGCGGGTCACTTCAGTGTCGCATTCCGTTCATAAACTGATATAAGACGCATTTAATATGTATTATGAACAAGCACAGAAAATCTGATTTTTCAAAAATATTCAAATTGAGCATTAAGAGCTGCAGTGTGAACGTAGCCTATGTGAGTTAGCGCGACCCGAATCCGACTAGCAGTTCTAAATATCTGCACAGTGGGGGTTCTGACATGAATTACTCCCTGGGCTGGCAACCTCATTGAAGACCCCCCCCAATCCCACCCCCAACCGACATACCAATAGCTGGGCCAAAACGACACTCAATTATTTATTATGCTGTTCTTTCTTCTTCAAAATAAACAACAATAACAAGTAGTGTAATATAAAGTTTGACAACTATGTATAGCTTTGTAGACTGTCAGAGAACAAATTATTACACATATGTTCACTTGAGGTTTAAAATTACACCCCTGACCAAATTAGGGCCGTAAGCAAATTTGGATCCTGGGGCCCCCAACTCACCCCATCCTTAATGGGTCATCAGTACAAAATTATTGTATTACAACATACATTTAACACAGATTCATATGCACAGTCATATGTATACATCATGCTCCAGCACTTTGTTTCTCCTGTGCTTATAGTAAGTATAGTTTCTTCATTGGATTGCGTTGTTAGCTACTGTATGTGTCCAACCCCAACCTAGAGAAGTGGATTGCACTTGGTCAGGCCTCTACCTTCAGACCTGTCCAACTTGGTTGCCCCACTCCACAGGAGCACTACACTTTTTTAAAAGCTCTGAAAAAAATAGATGGATGCATTACACGGCATTAACTTCCTATTTGTAAGCTGCAGGAAGCTGGAGTGGAAAATGATGAAGCAGGCTTTGTAAAAACCGCTGTGATTTAGCATTTATGACTGAGAAAATGCAGCTGCTTCTTCAAAGTCTTTGCTCGCGCTGAAACCTGACACCACTCTGTTTGGCTCATTTGCATACTAACTGTGATTGGATGTTTACTGAAGGCTGGGGGGAGGTGTGTCTATGTGCGCTCACAGCGAAGGGACAGAGAAATGAGAGGGAAGCTGATACTATATCGTCTTCGTGTCCCCTTTTTGGCGGATTTTTCCGCTACTTCTAAAATTTTGATTTGAGGGGGAACTGTCCCCTCTTGCCCCTGCGTAAAGCTGGCCTCGATTTAGCTTGATAACCCTTATTAGTATTAAATAATGTACTTTCTTTAAGTACAGATACAGTAATTTGGCATTATGAAAAAATAGTTCACTTGTGAACTAGCTTGTGTTTTTGACATCCTTGATATCAAGGATACATCGACTAATAATTACTCAGCTTTCCATTCACTGACGAAAGATGTTGACAACTTCATGTTCTGCAGCTTTGCAAGTGCTGATTGGTCATTGCAGTGATGAATGTGTGGTCTTTAATCTCCTTCCGCACCCACGGAATGCATAGGAGTGCAGCGCGTTCATTGAAACAAACAATGATCAACCTGTGTGATTTTCTCAGCATTCCTAACTGTGGACTGATTTAAAGACTATACCTTGTAGTAGATGTTTTTGGGTTCTGACGGTATGTGTATTAAATAGAACTTTACACAAAGGAAATACTTTGAGCATTGAGGCCTCACCTCTGGATGGCAGCAGATCGTCGTCGTCGTAGAAAAGGTCAGAGAGCAGTGAAGTGGATTCAGTCGAGCTGCAGTGCATAGAACCTTTCTCACAGTAGCTACAGACAGAAACTGTGTCAGTAGAAAACATTTCCAGATTGTTTCACACACTATCAAAGTCTCACCAGATGCTGTTGTGATCTGCGTATACGTCGTTGGGCTGGTAAAGCTGTCCGTCGTGCCAACACGAGCATGTGTCGGCACTCACGCAGTCTCCGGACACGCTCAGATACTTCCCGGCTGGACAGAAACAGCCCTCTTCACACACCCGCTCTGCCTCACAGCCAGCCTCAGCTCCAGACAGAGAATGACAGCTTCGGTCACACATGCTTCCACAGGCCTCGTACACCTGTCCTTCAGGACACACCATCTCTGACCAAAGCATAAACGTGAAGGGTTAGTTGGCAACGTTAGTTTTCGATACTCATTTGAGTCGGTGTAAAGCAGAGACGCCAAATCAAAAGTAAGAAACGTTTTAAACCAATGACACAACGTTTTGGTGCCTGAAATCGGAGCAATTAGGAAACAGGCTCCAAAGTGGAGTTTTTTGAAAACGCTTCTCTCTCCATCTCTGTGTAAACAGGGAACTGGTACTTTCTGTGGACCGGATCAGTGGAGATATATTTCATGCCTGCATCAGAATCTGACCACAATCACAGAGCTGCTCTCTACTTAGAGCTTTGGATATTTGCCTGAACCCGAGGTTGGGCATAATTCATCTTTTTAACACAGACTCTGGTTGAACGGTCTGGGGATGTGTTTGGATTAGAGCGAGAAAGACTCACAAATGTTTGCTGAGGAGGCGAATGGAGGCTGTCCTCTGGTACATGAATAAATTATGTTGAAAAATGCATAAATGACTCATTCTTGACCCGTTGTGTAGCTGTGTGTGTCACATATGTGTAGAGTGTGTGTTACAGCAATGTTAGCACATGCTTTACAGCAGCAGTAAACCTCTACGTAGCATCTGTAGCATCACATGAAGCTGTTTCTCATGTTTATAGTTGGATGCAGAATGAGTGGCTAGTAAATAAAGTTGAGTGAGTAAAGAAACTCACCACATCATTCTACATGTGAACGCACAGATGTGAATAGTGTCAGGCAACAATGTGTTCAGGATTAAGGTTTTATTCTGGTTCAGGTCGTATTCTGTCTGCTACGGGTCAAGTCTAACTTTGTAGGTCTGATTAACGCTCTACTCTTACTTGTGCAAAACGTTGTTGTGTTAACAGTGCCTCAACTTTTCATCCTTTAAGTCTGCATACATTTGCAAAAGTCAGAGTTCTGTCTCGACTCATGACGTTAGCTTGAAGCCTTTCAAACGTAGTCAGATTCAGGCAAAGTGCCAGGAACCAAAAATGGGCAAATTATTCTGTGGTAGTCATCAGTTAGAGATTTGTGGTGAGACATTGTTTAGGGTTAGGGTAAATTGTGGATTCAAGTCTGGCCATAGAATGGATTTGCCCTGAGAGAGGTGGAATAGGCTCCAGTAATTCTAATGACCCTAAAGAGTAAATATGCAGAGATGAAGAAAGTTTTTTAAAAGATGGAGCTCAATGAAAGAGTAAAACCTGATGCTTGGTATCCTATTGTCTACAGAGGAAATCAACAGTTTGTGTGCTTCCTGCTTAGTGAATCTGAGGGTTCAGGGTTACCACAGAGGGAGGACGACCTCCAGTTGAGCAGCACTCCTCTAGCAGCACAGGCGGCTGCGTACGCAGACAGAGCAGAACACAGGCAGCCCTCGCCGTCCTCACACGCACACACATCATACCGACAGAACCGCTGGAAGGGGCTTGGGTTCACCAGAACATGACACGGACTGAACACGTTGGACATCAACACAGCACACGCTTCTTCTGCAAAACGCACTGGAACAAAAACAAAGATTGGCGTTCCGTTTGTTCTGCTTGTTACGTGAGAAAGTTTTTCTTTGCACAAACCTCTTTTGGGGTTGGTGGCACACGGATCCACTTCATGTTTGTGAGAGAATCCACATTCCTCATTAATTCTCCAGGCTTGGCCAAAGGCTTGAGGTCCCGATTCGACCAGTCCAGAACCAGTCATAAAGTCGTCACCTTGGTTACCGTTGTAGTTCCCACACAGTCCACATGTCCGTCCTGTCCAGCGTGGTCCAAGCTGAGGACATCAATGGGACATGGTGCAATCATCAGCTCATAATTTCACATAATTGATGCTGGAATAAAATTATTTAAGTCAACCTTTAATAGCACACGACCTCGGCCGTCCCAGTCCAGGTGGAAATCACCGCCGAACCTTAGACGCACAGAGGAGTGGACGGATCTCTGGATCTGCAGACGACCTGCAAAGTGGAACATTAACTCAGTGACACAGAAGGAGGAAGTTGTGTGTGGGGAGAATGACTGGCAATTTGCCTCTATTCAACTGCTGATTATGGTAGAACAAAAAAAAAAAACATTCTGATGAAAGTAGAGAGTCTAATCTTTCAGATTGTCATAGGGAAACATATTCTGTGTGAAAATCATCTAAAACGCCTGGCAATATGGAGTTATCTGCTCTGAAAATGGCTGACAGTGAATGAGTTAAGGACTTGTGCACAGGTTGAATTAATTCTTTGTTCAAGTTGTACCATGATGCATCGGCATCTGGATGTCCATGCCGTTGACGGATACAAGCCCTCCATGCTTCAGCTTCACCATCAGGTTTTCCAGCGAGGGCAGACTAAGAGTCACAGAGCGTGTGCACACTGCTCCCAGATCATCTGCGCACTAAGGTGAGAGTAAGAGGTCAACAAGTCCAAACACAAATAAGGGACAGAACAATGGATTATTGATTATTGCTCATGCAAAAAATCATATCTTCTTACCTGCACATTCTCGATGATGACAGAAAACTCTTTGTGAGTGCAGTCCTCTGTGAGCAGATACTGACACTGTCCCGTGAAGGTGAAGAACTTGTTGTCAAAAGTCTTGTAGTGCGATTGACCAACTACCAAACACTCACCTATAAATACAACCAGCACAATGAAAACGCTTCAAGGGTAGATTGTTCTTTCTCAGGCGAGGCCATTGGTATAGTGTATAGTGTAGGACATCCCCAGGTCTCAGAGTGAGGTATCAGGTATCAGGAAAACCTCAGTTCTCAATCAGGTCGAACGGACTCATGTCTCAGCAAAACCTCCGTCAAATGAAATGCAGTCAAATGACACGGCTTCAGGCTTCAAAATAAAAGTCATCAGACTCAACGGCCTCAGCACGTGAAACACGACATGACGTATTTTGAAGAAACCAGAAATACACGACATCGATATGTGCTGCTTTGGATACGAGAGTAAGTTGAAAGCTATTGTTTTTTTATTTATTTTTAAAGGTTTCATTGAAAGGAGAATAGGGCAGGATTTGTGAAAAAATAAACATTCATTAATTTTAGGTCTTTTAATGCTAATGGGTGATGAAGCACTCAAAACCAAAACGAATGACCTCACACACATTTCTCCCTATTACGTCCAAAGGCAGCATAGAGAGCTGCTTTTGGACGTAACTGCGCTATGCTAAATGCTATACCTAAGTTCACAGTACATTAGTGAATAGATGCCACATGACCACTGCTGCTACGCTCTCTAGCTAGTGGGCGGGATAACACTACAGGCAGGATGACAGCGCCAGAGATGGTAGAGAAACTTTTTTTTGAGGAAAAACGACAGCTTTTAAAAGATGGAGACCAACACCTGAGTTACCAGAGCTTCAGCAAAGGTAAGGTCAGAAAATTGTTGGTACTTTCTACAGTGAATGAAACAAAGGGAAGGATTGGCTTTGTGGATGTTCCTCACTGAGGCTGTTCTGAGTTGTTGTTGTCATTTTCTGTTTTCGGATGCGCTGCCGTGTCATGAGATATATCTTGTTGGGAGAGTATGGAAGCTATATAAAATAATTGTTTATGTTTCTTTAATGGTATTTATGATGTTGATTTTGTTAGATGGCTAAATGCTTGTTCATGTGGATCTTGTTGGGTTTTTTCTTTCTTATTATGAATTTTATATTTTGATGAGCGCATTGAGATGACTTTGTAGGAAATTGCTTTATACAAATAAAATGTATTTGAATTGAATTAACACTTGACAGCAGAAACGTATGAAATTGTCATTGGTGGTCTCGATTTGTAACGTGCCTACCCAACCCTAGTGGTCACGGCACGTCACTGGTTCTGAGTACAAATTTCCCACGCAGTTCTGCAGACGTGCGCGTTCTCGGCGGCTTAGGATAAATGGCTTGTGGCGGCCAAGCGTTCATAGCGACGACGCTTTTTGATCCTTTGATGTCGGCTCTTCCTATCATTGTGAAGCAGAATTCACCAAGCGTTGGATTGTTCACCCACTAATAGGGAACGTGAGCTGGGTTTAGACCGTCGTGAGACAGGTTAGTTTTACCCTACTGATGATGTGTTGTTGGAATAGTAATTGCAACAACATATCATCAGGGCCGCATTTTCTTGTACATGTCTGACGGAATGGTGAAAACCTGATTTTTTTTCTCAAATAAATGACATATTTTACATTTGTTTTAGTGATCAGCACCAATAACAAACAATTGTTAATGTCAACATCAGATCAGCGTACAGGTAACAAGCAAATGGTGTGATCCTTTATAATTGTCCTCCTCTTCTCCATCCTCACGGATCCTGTTTTCACTGTTACAGCTGAAGCTACATTCTTCAGGGCTATTGTCTACTGAGCTTCAGCAGGAAAGGAAGAACGCTGCATGCAAACGACACGATGTGACCAAACCCGAACACCAGTTCTAAATATCTGTCCGAACCCGACTCGTCCCGTGCCGTTGGGTCCTGTCAGGCTTCGGTCGGGTATTCATCCTCTCGTCACAGTCCTATCAGCTGTGCTCCGGTGCTAAACAGTTGATGCACGCCCCCTCGGCGGCTTGGCTGATGACTGCAGTTACTCTAACCCTGATTCAGAGATCCTGACCTATGTTTCTTTCACTATCAAACTAATCAAACAATACTTTAATATATCTTAACTTTAAAAAATAAAAGGAAAGAACGGCTTTTCATCTTAATTCTTCATATGTACCGCTGGTTCCTTCAAATTAAACGCCATGTTGCGTTTTACGGACTGAGGCCGTTGAGTCTGATGACTTTTATTTTGAGGCCTGAAGCCGTTTCATTTGACAGCGTTTCATTTGACAGAGGTTTTCCTGATACCTGATCCCATACTCTGAGACCTGAGGATGTCCTAAAATGTACACTGTACATTGGACGTCTCCTACCAGGACAGCCTTCATTGGAACATTCCCATGATCCGTGTCGGCACACACTGCAGCAGACAGGAGGCATTAGCTCAGAAACATCATCAGCATGTCCTGGTTTCACTGTAAATACATGAGGTTGCTCTCACCAGGTGTTGCAGTCTTGGGAGATTTCAGCTCCTGGAGGGAAGTGACGCCCCATGTGCACACAGGAACACTGAGACACTTCCACGCAGCGAACTCCGTCCAAGACTTTACCGACTAAAATGCCACATGAAGTCAATAAAACAGTAGGACGGAGAGAATGTTTGTAATAAGACGCTGAAGGACGTACCAGGGCACGTGCACCCATCCACACACTCTTCTTTGCAGACTTCCTGAATGTTGAGACTGTGGCAGGTTGTCGAGCACGACTTTGTGCACTCGTTGTACTGCATTCCTATTGGACACTTGGGGACTGCACACACAAAAAACAGTCTAATCATCACATATCACCATGGCAAAGAGTAAAAACCCCGCTTTTCTTCTGAAAACAAATGTATTTGATATAAAGCCATGTCATTGATTTATTCTTGTCTAACTCTTGACATTTTAGTCAAACTATTTCAATTTGGTGTGTTTTGTTGTAAAAATGTCAGAGTGACTGCCCTGTATGGGTTGAAACCAGGCTATTAAAGTTGAATTTAGCTATTGGCTGAGAATGGTGGTTTGTGATGTTTTGGTGGTTTCTTACCCCCAATTTTTACCTGATGCATAACGGCTACCTAACGACTGTCATTCTGTTGCCCTCCACAACAGATACACAGACCTTCTATTTTTGACAGACGCCAGTGAGCCCCACACATATTCAAGGCATTTTTTAATTTCCAGCCAACTCTAAGGAGTGTTATTTTTTGCTAACTCCTTGTTGAGCCCGAGTACTGATGTGACTCACAGCACTGGCTCTCCTCCAGCCACCCATGAAGTGTGATCCCTTGTGCGTGGCATGTCCGAGCGTACTCCTGCAGGACGGGGCAGTAACAGTCCTCCCCGGTGCTCTGTTCACATCCGCAGGACTCCAGCTCACATAGTTTCAGGAAGGCCTCGGGAGAAACCAGGTGGGCACAGTGGAGGAAAACTGTGGATGTCTGCAGCACGCTGCAGCCAGACAAAATCTACACACCACCAAAACACAGTCAGGATCGTATTTTTCAGCTCTAACGTAAAAGAAATCTAAAGAACAAAATAAACACTTATATGTTTGCTGATTATTTCTTGGTCAATATTGAGTTAAAATGACAACTATTCAAAACTGGGTCATTCCATGTCATTTTGATAAATGGCCCAGGCAGTTTGGTTTCTAAAAATGTTTTTTTTTTTTTTTTACCAATTGTTACGTGATTATTTAATAGTTACACTGTAAATTCTTAGTTTGATCGGACTAACACTTTTTAAGAGAATTTAGTAAGGGGGGTATGTGCTAATTTTTTGCACCTCCTTATTTTTCTTCCATTTTCAGCTTCCAATATCTCAGGAACTACATCACATAAGAAACTGAAAATTGATATACTAATAGAGCTCCACCTACTCTCTCACAATATGCAAAAATATCTGCTATACATCCTATCTGGGGGACAAAAAAGTTAGTGTGGGTTTGGGTCTGGAACATGTTTGGGCCTTCAGTAAACAACTTAGCATATGCCTCAGCTCCCTGTAATTTGATCAGCTTTGAGATATGTACATAGACTGTTCATATCATTAATGATTAGTGTCATTGGCTCATTAATGCATGTGGGAATGTAAGAGAAAATTTGATCTTTGTTTTAATTCATAGTTTAAAGGTTACTCTTTTTTGGGATATAAAACAATTATTCTTCATGCAACTTCTTCATTTTTATTTTGGACAACAACTTTGGGTCATTTCACCACTCGCGAATATTGAAAATCCTTTACATGAGGCCATTGTGACTTGGCTCTGTGTCTAATCATTTATTGTTTATTAGTTTTTCACTAGTAACATAAAACATATAAAAAACATTGCATCAGAAAAACATTAATTTTTGAAAACATTATATTTAATATGAACACATGTTCTACATTTTCTCTTTTTTTGGGTGATCCAAGGTAGAGAGATCATGTACAGCTAATTTCCAGTGTGGGTATGAATTGACGCGGGTCTGCTCTGACCTGCAGCTGGGATCACTGCGGCTGTCTGTGAGCGTATTGGGACAGGGAGGGGCTCACGTTAAGGACAGGACAGTGACTACAAAGTGATAGGAGCTCTCATGTCAGTCTCTAAAACATGAGAAAACTCTCCAATAACATGTAATAAAGTCCCTGCATTTGTCAATAGAGCTCCATAGTTGGTGCGTTCACCAGGATGAAACAGGGAAGAGAAATTGTGGTTGATTCCATTCCTGTCTCACCATTCTACATACTGCAGTTTTAAGATGTGTTACAGTTTTATAAATGTAACAATTTCAAAATAATCAGCTGTTCCTTGTTGGTTGTCTTTATTAAGATACATTGTTTAATCTCTGCTGACCTGAGTAAATCCAGAAAGATACACAACTCAAACCTCATCACAAACATCTGACGCATCAAATTCAAGAATCAAAATACTTTCAATAGAGATGTGAATAATTGAGATTCATACATACAATCTGATATCCCTCACGAAACAGCTGATAAACTGTTATAGTTGGTAAGAGTTGGTGTATTGTGTCCAGTGTTTGGAATAACGGCGTTTAAAATAACGGCGTTATGTATTTTTTTTAGTAACGGGGTAATCTAACTAATTACTTTTTATGCCGTTAACGTTACTGAACGTTAAATGTGGTGCGTTACATGCAGTGATTGAATAAACTGTTATCCGAGAGCATCCCCGGCTTCTTACTCAGCTGTAGTGAGGAGGTGGGTTAAAAACAAGGTGAGCGATTATGATTGGCTAAGGCGGCGTCATGTTTCATGGTAGCCAATCACAGCCAGTGTTTTTACTTATGTGCCAGCACATGCGTCACACACACACGCGACAGATTTGATGAATCAGCAGAGATGGTGAGCGTGGAGTCTGATGAAAAGTGTAATTTTTAAGGTGACGATACAAACACTACTTTAAATGAATTGTGGTCAAAGACAAGAACGTGCATGTGAAGTGTTCATTATATCAAAGAGTGAAGACTGTAGACATCAGTTGTAAGCAACTCAAATTTAATGAAGCACCTCATAACAACACATGCATCTAAAAAATGTGAATTCTTTGACACATAGCAACTTTTTTTTTTTAACAGTAACACAAATAGTTACTTTACTTGGTAATGAGTTACTTTTATTATAGAGTAATTAAGTTACTAACGCAGTTACTTTTTGGATCAAGTAGTGAGTAACTATAACTAATTACTTTTTTAAAGTAACGTTCCCAACACTGATGGTGTTACTATGTTTTTAATGACTTTGTTGCTTATTTGTTGTTTCAAAAACAAACCTTTTCACCTTGAGTTTTCCATATGATACTGGTCGTTCTCTTACCACTGAAGTCTCTTTGGTGCTGTTACAGGACTGAGAGGGACTAGAGATACGACGACACGCTTGATTGGCTCCTTTCACAGCCCACGAGTTTGCAAAATCATAACTGTTGTCTGTTAGAAATCCTGAAAACATGCACAGACAAATGAAAGAGGCGAAAAAAACACATTTAAAAGGCTTCTCTTTAATCACATACCATGACTGTGTCTCCTGCTTTCTTTTACCTCCTTATCTTTTCCTGTACTCAGTTGCTACTTTTCCTGTTGCTGATTCAAATCATTTCCTTAATTCCAGGAAAAAAGAACTCCCCCTGATTTGGTTTCACTCTCTAACAACAGCCTGTCCCATTTTGAATCCAGTAACATGCTGTGTTGTAAATGTCACACTAACGTACTACTCACACTAAGTGTGACGTCTAAATGAGTGTAGTGCGTTCACTGGATAGTATGAAAAGATTGTGTAGGTAAAAAATACCCGGATGTACAGTATACTATATGGGGACATTTTTAAGTGTGCACAGTGGGCACACTAGTCATACTCAACCGTCCCATGATGCACTGGGAGCTGAATGTAAAATGGTCTTGGACCAGCTTCAAGCTGAAAACCAAACATCCCCTTTTCAAAATAAAAGCATCTTGTCTTGTTTTCGCTTAGTTTTTTTTTTTTTTTTTTTTTTTTACACTTCTGTAAATAGGGCTCTTGTTTTGAAGTGAAAGTAAAATGATGGTCCATTGTTTTATGAATCAGTGATAACCACATGTATATGTCTGTCTGAATAATATCCACTGTTATTCAGGAAGTTTATTATTATTTGGGCCAAAGTTTATAGTCATCTTAAAAATGTAAATACTTGTTTTAATCAGAAATAAAAGTGGTTAAAAGTGACCTAAAACCACAGAAATTGGTTAATAAGTTGCAAATTGTGGGTAATGGAATTTTAAAATGTAGGAACAGTTAGTTTAAAATGGCAAATAATTGGCATTACAAAATGTGAATGTGGTTAAATTAACAAAAATAAACATGAAATATTGTGAAAAGAGGTTAAAAGGGACAATAATGGGTCAACATATGACATTAGGTGGTAAAGTGGTGGAAAGGGTTTATAAGTGCTGAAAATGTCTTGAAAGTGGAAAAAAATGTGCAAAAATGGCATTGAAATTTGATAGAGAAGTAGCAGAAATGAGAGTAATGTAGCAAAAATGCATTAATACAGCAAAAATATGGAAAGAAAAAGTGATGAAAATAGGTTAAAATATGATAAGTTTGGTACAGTTGCAGAAAAAGGATAAAAATAGATTGAGAATCTTTGAAGTAGACAGCATACACTTATTGAGTTTGTAGTGTATAGTACGTTAGTGTGACATTTCCAACACAGTAACAGTGTCTGTGTGTGGGTATACGTACCTTCCTGAGCAGTGTATTCATCATCTGTGAGAGCGTTGAAGTTCCCACACAGGCCACAGGTGTGGTTGGCGTTCTGTCCACCCAGTGTCAAAGCGATGTTGGCAGAGTTATCGATGATTACTGTGAAACCAAACTCATCACTCCAAAGCTTATAGAAGCCGAGCTCCACTCCCACAAACACAGCATGGGATGCAAAGGGTAGAGGAAGTCTAGAGAAAAAATGAACAAAGCTTACTAATGGTGATTATTATCAAGAAAAATATATGTGTTTAAAGGTTAATGTGTCATTACATTTTTTCTTCTTGTGAGAGGATCCCATCGACTGAAATGCGGAGCTGGAAGGCTTCGCCCAAGAACAGAGTGATGCCAGATCTTTGGCCATGAAGGAAGTCTCCTGAATATCGAAACATCAACATTTACTTAGTCGTCTTTGTTAAGGCCTTTATCACAGTTCCTTTAGTAAAAACAAATCTCTTTGAAGGTCTTGTTCTTGTCTCGGTTTCTGACTACCCGGACTCAGGATTTTCCGTCAAGACCAGCACTGATTTCTGCTTTTTTTCAACTTTATTAATGTAAAGAACTTGGTGAAACTCAAGAATAAATATCTTCAGTTTATGCATTAATCCGCCTCGTGATGACTGTAACCCTCCAGATGGCACACGCTGCTGATGTGACAGTAAAACTGTTTCTGATTCATTAGTGTTGACATTTCAATGAAAATGTTTCCCATTAGCTCACCGATTGTTCTTCCTTCTCATGTGTCAGACACCTGCAAAAACTGGGAGCATTATCTTGTTTCCAGTCAATAATACCTCTGAACACTTACTGTAAATTCACCTGACTAATAGACATCTTTTGTTTTCAGATATTTAAAATAATTCTGGACTTATCAGTGGCTTTCTAATACATAAGAGTTTATTTTTTTCCAATAATTTAGGGAAACCAATTTGTTAAGAGTTCAGATTTACATGTTCGGCCTTTTTCTTGTCTGTATATTTATTTAAAAGAAATTAAAACTAAGGAGAGAATGTCCTTCAAATGTTAAACCTTGTCATGGTTTTTGAAATTGATTTTTATTATCTTGGTCTTGTCTCTGTCTCGACTTCCAAAAACCTTCGTCTTGTCTGGGTCTTGGTCTTGGTCTTGGTCTTGTCTGAGTCTTGGTCTTGGTCTTGGTCTTGGTCTTGGTCTTGTCTGGGTCTTGGTCTTGCTCTTGTCTTTGTCTTGACTTCCAAAAACCTTCGTCTTGTCTTGGTCTTGGTCTTGGTCTTGGTCTTGGTCTTGGTCTTGGTCTTGTCTGGGTCTCGGTCTTGGTATGGGTCTTGTCTTGGTCGTGGTCTTGTCTTGGTCATGGTCTTTTATCGGTATTGTCTCAGTCTTGGTCTTGTCTTAGTCTCTACTTCCAAAAGTTTGGGTCTTATCTCATGTGGCCCCTGAACCAACAATTGCTCATGTCGAATCTGAGGGAAACCCAATGATCAAATAATTAAATAAGGCTACCAGAGCTCAAACCTCTGTCACTTTGTCAGGCTTCCATACCCATCATCACATCATGAAGTTGCTTGGAAATGAGCAACATAGGCATTGGTCTACATCTGAGCACACATTTCCACTGTTCCTTCTGATGAAGTCTCTCATTCCTTCACTTTTTCTCCCGTGCTGTGCGTGTGACTCACCCAGGAGAGTAAAGGAGCGATGCTTACAGTCTCCAGCTAACAGGTAGCTGCAGTCCCCGGGAAACTCATACAAAACCCCATCAAAAGTGTGAACATGGTGCCGTCCAAACAGACTGCATCTCCCTGCCATATCTGCCACACAAACTGCAAAATACAAATGCTTGCGGCAATTAGACCAGATAAATTATTTATAATACTCAACAGAGAGAGAAAAAGTGTGAAAATTACCTGTCAGATGCAGAAAGAGATAAATGTCCCGCAGGTTTCGTTTGATAGAGAACTATAATGCATACAAACATTTAATTTTTTATGTTACATTGCATGAATATTATCTGTTCTGTCCTTCCAATGATCAGTTAGTCCTACCTTCATTGTTTCAAACCCCAGAAATCACGTTGCAAAACTCTGAAAATTCCCTGTTCAAAACTCCAGAATTAGGGCATTTTAATGATTTAACGGTCTAACACCAACACAAGCACAAAGAAGAATGGACCAAACTTTTATATCACTACTCGAACCAATGGTCGCCCGTTGGTTTTATCCCAAATTCCCTCCCCCTCAATGGGCCACGTCCAAACAGACATAATATTATTCTGTACACAACTTGCAGACTGACACCATCAAACACACTCAGCTGGACAATAGCAGGATGTGCCCACTGATCACTGAGCTGAGTGATTAGTCGACCCAGTCCCAACCCAAACAATTCCTCTGGAAAACAGAGTGACTACAGACGTGTCACGCACAAACACTCCCTCCAAACGCTGAATCTAACGACGCTGAATCTGAGAAATATAGATAGAGAATAAAGTAGAGCTGCAGAGGCTACTTTTATCATAGCAGGGTCACAAACATGTGATTGTATCTGATCTGAGAGTCACATGATCAACATTCATGTCAGTTTTATAATAATGACCAATCAGAGCAGTAACATATAGGAACAAATAAAGAGTTTGGTTTGGTTTTCTGTATATTTTCATTTTATATGTTCATTTTGTATATTTTCATTTTGTTTTTGTCACTTCAATATATATATATTTTTTTTTTAGTCATTTTTGTGTGTTTTGTTGCTGTTTTGTGCCTTTTTGTAGTAAATATTTGTGTTTTTTCTTGTTTGGTGCTTTTTTGGAGTAATTTTCTGAAATGTGTTGCATGTCTGAGTATTTTTGTTTTTGTGCATATCTAGTGTCATTTTGTGTATTTTTGCTGCTGTTTAGGAGGTATTAGGCTTTTTTTCTTGGTTTGTGCATTTTTTGAGTCATTTTGTGCATTTGATGTTGCTGTTTTGTGATTATATTTTTTTGTTGTTGTTGTTTTGTATTCTTTTTTGTGATTTTGTTCTTGTTTTGTGCATTTTTTTTAAAATCCTTTTGTGATTTTTTGCTGTTGATTTCATATCATGTGTTTTTGTTGTTTTGTGCATTTTTTGATGCAGTTTTGTGTGTTTCTGGAGTCATTCTGTTTATTTTTCTGTCATGCTGTGTGTTTATTGTTCATTTTGTGTGGTTCATGTCAACATTAGAATAACGACCAATCAAAGCATTAACACAGGAAAGGCTTTGTGTGTTTATGAATATTTACTGTCATGTTTGTATTTTAATTGTTTTGTGTGTTTTCTGTTCATTTTGTGTGTTTTTGTTGCATTTTGTATATTTTATTCCTATTTTATGGGGTTTTTTTACCTTTGCCAAAAATGTTGTATTTTCACTAAAATTTCTGTATTTTTTGTGAGCAGGTTTACGTTAAAAGTTTGGATTAAATTTTAACCAAAGATAAAGATAAAGACCTAAATTCATGGAAGATTCCATTACATTTTGGAGGGAATCATTTCATAGCAATTTTTCTTAAAAATGTGTGTCCATACATTTTGACCTAGTGTTTATCAATGGGATAGAAATCCTGATGATGGTAGTAAGATAAGGATCATTGATTCAGATAACTGAAAATATCTGGAAAAAAGGATAATAATAATAATAATAATAATAATAATAATAATAATAATAATAATAATAATAATAATAATAATAATAATAATTACTCAGATGTACACGTTTGTTTTAAACTGTAATAACTATATACATTGCATGGTTTTAGGTTTATTCTTCTTACCATTGCACAACTAGCAAAATATTATTTTGTCACGAAGGTTGGTTTAAATTCTAAAGTTTAACATACTTGGTCATTGTGCAGGTTCAACATCAGGCGATGATTTACCTATTTTGTTTATATTCATAGGTTATCATAAGAATTGTTTTAAGGGAAAAGAAATATGAATGTCTTCAATCAAATTATATAAAATTAATCTAAAACCAATATACACCACATGTAGTTAATAACAATAACACAATGAGTGCACAAATGAGCTAAATATACACGCTCGTTGCACGTGTATTCATGGAGGCTCGTGCACAGGCCTCCATTAAAGCCATGAACGTGCTTTCTGTTCGCTATTCTGGTGGGATGACGTCAGTGCAGTGAGCTCTGCAGGAATTTGCAGAAACTCATGCATGAGAATTGAGAAATAATATGCAACAAAGCCCAGCAGAGAAGATCCATTTAATTACAAGCGGTTAAATAAAATACCACTACTACTACTACTACTAAAAATAATAATAATAATAATAATAATAATAATAATAATAATAATAATAATAATAATAATAATAATAATAATAAATTAAACTCAAAATGCGTGCTTTTGAAATAAAGAAAAAAATATATATAAAAAAAGTAAAAGGCTGCATTTTGTTTTTATTTTTCTTCTAATATTGTTACATTTAAGAAAAAACATTTTTCTTCTTCTTCTTCTTCTGCGGGGGCGGACCACAACAGGCGCGCTTCACACGACGCGCGTCAACGCCGGTGCGTGCGTGTGTTCGTGTGCGTGAGCGCTCCTCTCCTCCTCCAGGCTGGTGTTGGTTCGAAGCTCCGCCATGGCCGCTCTGTCCGGAGGAGAAATGTGCATCAAATACCTGATGTTCGCCTTTAACCTGGTTTTCTGGGTGAGTCGCTGTGTTTCTCACATGTGCGTGTGCAGTGGTGCGTGTGCGTGGATTTCTGTCACGATAAAGGCAGGAAGCAGCGTGTCCGTGTGGAATAACACTGGGATCCAGTTAGCGGGAGTGATTTACTGGTGGGAAACAGTGATTATGATCGAGGTAATCCCCAGTGACCAAGTGACCCACTTCAGCTGCTCACGAGCAACAGCAGGGAATAAACTGACCAATGGGAGGCTGCTTTCTCATTTAAACACGACACAACGACCCAGTTATCTGTGTTTAATCCATTTTCACTATCAATATTAATATTATTATTGTTTACCGCTGTAACACTGCCGCTCCAGACTGGTTGCCTTATTGATGTGCGCGCTTGTCTGTTGAACGTGCGCGTGAGCATGTGTGTTAGATAATGGTGGTTTCAGATGTATGCATTGCTGCATGCGTGTGTGAGCACTGCACATAAATAGTACAATACAGGGTTTTTCCAACCTTGGGTTTGAGACCCCATGTGTGGTCGCCTGGAGTTTAAAAGGTGTCGCTTGAAATTTCTGAAGATTTGAAATAGAGTTTTGAATTTTTTATTATTCTTTCTGTAAAACAACTGTGTTCTGTACTTTTACTCTGTCAAATATAAATCTAGTTTAAAGGTATAGAGGAGGATTGTCCCAAAGTTTAGAAAAAACACTCCATCTCCATTTTTTAATAAAATATACATGTGTAACACTCTACCTGCTCCCATGAGGGGGCGCCTATTAAACGAGTGTGAGAGAGTGTGCACAAGCCCAGTTTGCCTCGGTCAAGAGACATGGCTGCAGACAATTGCTGCAGTCGTCTAACTGTAGAGGGAGGGAGGGTCTGGTGCCTCGGGTCTACAGACAGTTACCCCTTTTCCACCAAGAGTACGGAGTTTTTGTTTGGAGCTATTGTTGGAGCTGGAGCTAAGTTAGAGCTACTCTTGTTTAGCTGAAGAACCGGTTTGGTTTTTCACCGCAAAAGCGGCAACTTTTAGAGTCACGTTCTTGCATCACTGTAAAATGACGTCTTTGTTGACATCGTATGAGTGCTATTGTATCCTACGCAAATAATCAGCCAAACAACGCTACGCGTCTTCATTGGAGTCACAGGAATCTGCAACAACGTTTGGGAACACGGGTAATTAATAAAGACATTTTATTTCTTAACAATGACCGTGTTAGTGTTAGCCTTTGCTAAGTTGATTAGCTTTGACTACGCTTGCAGTAGTACAGCAGATTAAGGAAATAAGTTGATTTTGATGTGTTTGTTTATCATTATAGATGCTCTTAAGGCTGACTGTCTGTGCACGTCCGTGATGGCGTTGCTGGTGGGACACAATAGAACCAGAATATCAGCGCAAGTTTGTGTCAAACTTACGTGTCCTGCTGATGTCATTCCATTCATCTGTGTTTGGACGAAGGACCTACTGTCCTCTTCATCATGCTGTTCCACTTGTGTTGATGCTGTTATCAGTAATCATGGACACATGACACCTTATTGATCCACATTTGTTTTATACCTATTGCTGATGTTTGATTTGTTTCAATAAATTGTTTGATTTGAGGAAATTTCAATTGAGGGTTTACACGGCGTGTCATCAACCGCATCATCAACCCGGAAGTCGCCGTTTTGGAGATAAGCAGCATGTTTACAAACAGCAAACAAACGAGAAAATCCAGAATTTTGAGAGGAAATGGTGAACTATTGCCATGATTTTGGCTGTACTAATCGGTCAGACCTTGGCAGTCTATAAAACATGGAGTTTTATAGACTGCCAAAAGTTACAACAGATCAGGGAGAACAATGTCTGCATTTTGTAGTCAGTAGTTCTACATCAGGAGAGCAGGGACATGAGACTAGCTCACCATTGTTGCACCAGTTGTTATTGGTGTACATATGCAAACACCGCCACCCTCATCTCCCGTCTTGCATTTAAATCCAGCTACAGGTAGTCCAGTTTGTTCTCTAGGGAGCGGACATTAGAACACAGGATGGAAGGAAGCAGCGTTCTCTGAGGATTAGCTTTTAGCTTGGTTGCTAGCCCCGCTCCTGCTTCCGATCACACCACTTACGTCTCCTCCGCTGGCGGACACCGCTGGTACGATGCTCCACTGCTTCCTAGGCCGAAATCCGAGGCTCAAGGTCCAGAGTAGTCGCATCTTACGGACTATAAGTGTTTGATTTGCTTAAATCTAAGATTGTGTGACGGTCGTATAGTATTTTAGAGTAAGTACGCTGCAGGTTCACTGTGATATTATTAGAACTGACTGAGTTATCTGCCGATATACTGTATATCCGTATCCCAAAAAATAATACATGCTGACAATATTTGAAACTCAGAATGTGTGGATGTAAAGAGCAATTAAATTATCTAAAAAAATAATCATTTGTGTGCTTACAAGTAGGCGTTAAACAATGAACAACATTCATGTAGAATACAGAATAAGTAACTTTATTTACACAATGTGAAAATAGATTGACAAACCAACTTAATATATATTAACATTTACTTTAAAAAGGATTCTGGGTTTTCTATTACAAAGGACCAAAGCCTGCCTCTGCCTGCTCCAGAATCAACACCAGTTTAACCAGTGCTGTGGAGTTTATTATGAGCTGAAGATTATGAACCATGGATGTGGTTCTGGTCCTGCTGGTTCTTCACTGTTCCATGGAAGAAAATCTGTGTTAATATTTTCCTCTTTTTTCCTGCATTGAAGCATTTAAAAATAATAGTTTCATTTCTTCATAAACAAATATATATTCAAGTAAATTGTATATATTGATATTTCAGGATGGGCCAACAGATAATATTGTTCATGTTGATGTTTGTATAAATAATAATAATAATGCATCAATTTTATATAGCGCTTTCTCATAGACACTCAAAGTCGCTTTACAGAATTAAGGCATTATTCTTTCACTCCACACTTAGTGGTGGTAAACTACGACTGTAGCCACAGCTGCCCTGGGGCAGACTGACGGAAGCGAGGCTGCCATAGTGCGCCATTGGCCCCTCCGACCACCACCAACACTCACTCACACACTACATTCATACTAGGCAATGTGGGTGAAGGGACACAATGACAGATACCACTGGGGTGACTGCCACCCCACTGTGGCACCTGGAATTCTCAGTGGTCTCCCATCCAACTACTAACCAGGCCCAAACCTGCTTAGCTTCCGAGATCTAACGGGATCGGGCATTGACAGGTATGTGGCCATACCAGACTGTTTGAATGAATCTTACTGGAGACGAGCTGAGCTACAGATGAAACATTGGCTCCAAATCCACGTCAACAACTCTGAAATGAGCAATTAACGTCTTTACCGTATAGTTCTGTAATAATTACATGGCCATTGTGTAACAACAAAGGAAGTTCTGAATGCAAGTCAATGAAATATTGCTGCTGCTTTCAGGAATCAGGATAAGGATAAACTTTATTGGGGGAAATTTGGATGTTACAGCAGCGCCAAAAATTAGGAAATATAAACAGCATCAATAGCAATAATACTAGGCATAAACACTATGTACACTTTTATTTGTGGAAAATCATATCATATCAGATTAAAAAAACACACTGTGAGCAGCATTAGTGATATTGATTATTATTCATCAGAATCATGTGGCAGTGATCCTGTTACATAGTCTGACTGCAGATGGAATAACTGAAATGCGGTAGCGCTCTGTCTTGCAAGGATTGTTATTGTTTCCTAGCTAACCAACGGCTAACTGGCTCGCCTGCACCACATTAGACGTAACGTTCATAATCCAATAATCTCTTCCGACACTACAGTACCAGGAAACAATGTTCTCCTCCTCTGACCACTGCTGTGTCTTCTTGGACTCACTTTTAAATTTTTTTTTTTTGTCAGATGTGCGCTAACGCAAGCAGCCGTTCGCAGCACCGTCAATAACCCCGCCTATCTCGCACCCCTCCTCCTGCCCACTGGATCCGAGCTGTGGCCCAGCAGCTAGATGGGGCCAGCTTTTTGTTTTTAGCTTCGAAAGCTGGAGCAGTGTTTGTGGAAACACAATGATTCGGAGCCAAAACACATGCTAGCTCCAAGTTAGCTCCAGCTGGAGCTGGAAAAGGCCCCAGTGACGGCTGGGGGAGTTGTCGCTGAAAAAGTTCAAAGCGACTAGGTTGCGCTTGACTAATCGCTCAAATCACGCAAGTCACATAGCTTGAGGGGAGATAACTCGAGGTTGCGTCATTTATATTGATTTGAATGTAATCTAGTCACTCCAGTGACAGAGAGAGACTGCTGAGAACAGGGGAGGACAAGGGGAGGAGCGCCATGTAAGTACGCATGCAATGCTGCTTGCTACGTCATTAAAGTTATACACACTGCCTTCCTTCAGGTGAGTGTAGCGGTCTCTGACGTGGGAGGAAAACACACGATTGGCTGCAAAATTAGACAAAGAAAGCGCAGCAGCATCTGGATGCACTTTTGTGACAACAAAAATGGCAAAGCCATTTTATTCAAGTCTGGTTCAACTAATAATTTGCATCACCATGTAAAAACCCAATGCTCGACGGTGAAAGTGGCAGAGGTGAGACGAGAACCAGCTGAAGAGAACAATGAAAGTGAAGACAAAGTCTCCAACACTGAAACTGAAAATTTCCCTGTCAGGGCTGCTTCTGCCTCCACATCAGGTAGGCCTACTGTTACAGCTACAGTGATAGCTGACACCACGGGGCCCACACCAAGCATGAGTCAAACCATATCTGCTGTCAGAACAACAAAACAAACTTCTCTCAGTCAGTATCTTGCCGCGCCTGCCTTAACCCCATTGAGACAGGGGAAAATAGACGAAGAGTTTGCTAAATTGATAGCCACTGACTTCCAGCCATTTAAAATTGTGGAAGACAGAAGATTAAAAAAAATTCTGCAATGCACTCAACCCTCCATGTAGATGGGTACTAACTCAAATGGTGTCTGACATATGAGCGTGAAGCAGCAACACTTAGGAATGGATTATCTGAAGCATTAACAGTTTGCCTGACAACAGATTGTTGGACATCACGGGCTACAACCTCATTCATGTCTGTAACATGCCACTTCATTGAAGATTTCCACATGTCCTCTTGTCTACTGGACTGTTTCGAATTCAGTGAGAGGCACCCAGCAGACAACCTGGCAGAAAAGCTGAGAGGGGCATTGATAAAAAAAAAGGTGCGCTGTGTAACAGACAATGCTGCCAACATTACAAAGGCTATTCAAATCACAGAATGGACCCACCGTCCATGCCTGGCACATACTATTAATCTTGCGGTAAGAGATGCCCTCAAAGATCAATGATTGATCATTAAGAAAATCAGACAGACTGTGGAGTACTTTCACAGAAGGACAGTGGGTGCACAAAAACTGAAGGAAATGCAGGCCCAAATGAAAATGGATAAGCTCCGACCCAAACAGGACTGTGTCACAAGATGGAACTCAAAATATTACATGTTGCAGAGTTTTCTGACCAACACAAATCCCATCATCTTCACACTGGCCAATGCTCCTGTTGACCCTTTATCCCAAGAAGAATAGACTAGAGATGTGCACCATCTTGAAGCCATTTAAAGAGGTCACTGTTGAACTCAGTGCAGAAAGGTATGTAGTTCAGCTGGTCAGCAATAAATATCTATAGCATGCATGCAAATGACCTAATACTGAATTGTAAATATTTGAAACCATAATAGACACCCGTGTAATAAATAGTAGTATGTATCATAGTAGGTATAAGTTTATTTGTACTACTATGATAAGTTACTTGATTGCCTCCAAGATAATACTGCTGACCAGGGGACTGCAGAGAGCCACAGCTGATTTCCAGAGAAGGGCAACAACACAGGCAGCAAAAGACATGGTCAATTCTCTTTGTTCAAATATGTCAGCAGAATGGAATACAACCACACCCTTTCATAGGTGTCTGCACTTGGTCCAAGATTGAAAAAGATGGAATTCACAGATGGCAGAGCTGCAGACAAGTCTTTTCAAACAATATCAACTGCAGCAGCAAGACTCATTAAAGGCAGCAGTGAACCCATCTAGCAACCAGTCCAAGAGGAAGGTGCAGGCAGTGCTGTACCAGAATCAGTCTCTTGGATCTATTTCCATTAGCAAGTAAGGGTGACAAAAAAATAAACAGTGCAAATTTGCCAATGGACTAGGAGAGGCAGAAGAAGCCATAAAGCACGGAACTACTTAATTATTACAGAGCTGTCATTTATTTTTGTTTACACTTTATCTTGTTATTGTTTACAGTAAGTAAGCCTTGTTTGATCTGATGTGGATCACAGTCAAGGAGCTGATCTCTTGTTTTTGTCATCAAACAGCAGCTCAGGGGGGTATTTCATCAAAGTATTCTTAGTAGAGCCAGACCGACGGTTTAAACCTAGTTTAGCCAAGCCGTCCGTAACCATGCTAGCTTTTACCATTCCATCAAACTCTGATCAGCTTGGAGCTCCCCAGCTGAGCCAAGCTAGCTGACTGTTTAGATTAAATACACGTCTTCATTAGACCCATGAGATTGATCACAGATTTAATGATTAGAGACTTGAGGGTGGCATGCGCTGCAGCATTACTCTGATTAAACAGCCAATAGAAACCAATGCTGAGACTAACAGGATGTGACATCATCTGTTACTGCACAGTGAGAATAAAGTTGATAAAGTTTCTTTGGTTTGAACATTTTAAATGGAATAAAGGGTTAAAGATGGTGTTATTTAGTCAATTTATTATAGAACACAACTGAAGCATGTGGTCACACACTGATCATGTGGGTTTGATAAGTTTTTAACACCTGACAGCGTTTAATAAAAGACGATGCTGTAGCTCACAATTAAATAATATGTAATTGATGAGACTTGTGAGTGTTTTGATGGACAGTTTTTTTTTAATTCAGCGTTAAACATTAAAATTCAAATGAACGAAGGGAGCAGCTCAGCTGTGTGCGGCGCTGGATGTCACATCCAACACTGCACGGAAGATGTGGGCGCTGATCATCTCCCAAAAAGCGATACTGTTCATGGAGTTTGTCATCGGGGAGCCTTAGTGCTCTGCCCTGTGTCCTGAACAGCCCCTCCCTCTCTGTATATTTACAGCTTTCTCATTATTAATTTCTGGATCCTCACTATTAAAATGGGCATTTATACCATGCGGTAAACAATGGATACGCACGTATCCTATAGGCATATTATTATTACTGATGGTTTAAACACATGCAGACTGATTAAAATTAAAGTCATTAAAATACGGTACACATTAAACACGTAATAAGACTATGATTCTATCATCATTTGTATCAATTTAAAATCTTAATGAAGTATTTACCATGATATTCTGTTTCATTTCCTTCTAAAATACCGCATTAAAGCGGTGTTTTAAAGTAGAAGAGAAGCCTTTTTGACTCCTTTTTTTGTAGATATTTGTTGAGTGTTTTCAAGCATCACTAAATGACTTCTTTCAAAATGATGACGTTTCATGAGAGTGCGTCTGCACCTTAAGCCAAGCCTGCTGCTTAAACCTGGTCAGGAGCAGGTTTGACCCACGGACTGTGTTACTATGACAACTAAGGTGTTTTCACTTTGATGAAACTGCCATTCCAGTTAGAACCCTGCTTAACGGACCTGGACTCCTAGGTTAAACCTGGACTTAACCCTGAGCTGGGTTTGATGAAATACTCCTCCACTCAGTGTAAACATCATACGAGTGGCTGATGAACTTAGACACACACAATGGTTTAGCCACACCTCTAAAACCAGGTGTTTGTTTAGAGGCGTGGCCTCACTGACTCCCTACTTTTATTTTGTGAGCAGGAAGTTGTTAGAAAGTCAGTCTCGTGGATCTGTCTGTAACTGAGTCAACATGGCTGTCACTTGGGGAATCAAGTGTTTGAAATATCTCATGTTTATCTTCAACTCTGTCTTCTGGGTACGTGAACGTCACTTTGTCTATAGTTTTTACAATGTTTAGATCAGTATTTGAGTCATCAGGAAAGATCACAGATGGAATAGATAGTAAATGTAAATGTAGAAAGAGCAGAAAGGAAAAGGATAACAAGATTAACTGAATGAACAACTTTAAACAAAAGGAACTTCCACCGCAGAGCAGCTCCACTCCTCCAGTTACACATTTACAAAACTGTCCTGCCTGACGAGACGTGTGAGTGCATGCCTGTGTGTGTGTGTGTGTGTGTGTGTGTGTGTGTGTGTGTGTGTGTGTGTGTGTGTGTGTGTGTGTGTGTGTGTGTGTGTGTGTGTGTGTGTGTGTGTGTGTGTGTGTGTGTGTGTGTGTGTGTGTGAGATTCACACAAACTGGCGCTTTAGTTCTCATGCTGCTTTTCTTTTCTTTTCTGTTGGGATTCTTTGTTTCATTATCTGTTTTTGTAGTTTTCTTGAAACTTGAAAAAATGTCTCCACAGTGAGAAAGTGATTGTTATTCACATCATCAGGAATATTAATATGTTTAAACCGTAATTTTAGGGCCTCTGACTTTCTGTGAAATGAAAACAAAATTTACATTTCTTTATTTCTCTCTCTTTTTTTAAAAAAAATAATCAGGCCCCGCCCCCAACATGACACAGAAATTGATTACAAAGTAATTGATTACAAGTACTCACTGTAATTACTGTAATTGAGTTGCTTTTATAGATATTTGTACCTTTTTGAGTATATTTCTAAATCAGTAATTTTACTTGTACATTTTAACAAAGTAATTCTCTACATTTCTACACCCAACCGTTACTGAGTAAATTATTATTTACTGTTTGAAAATGATTAACGTACATTGTAAAACTACAATAAATGAAATGACCAGACAATAACAAAATGCATCACATCATAGCCAACCAATCAGATTAAACGTAATGTACGGCACCAAAACAGCATTAAATGCTGGTTATTTTCTCAGTTTTAGAGTTTATAAATGTAGCTATACTTAGAGCATGATCATTTATTTACTTTGAATTGAATTCATTGGTGTTGTTTTATTTAAAAAAATAATTGTACATTTTGACAAAGCTTTTATTTTATACAGATGCCTTTATGGAAAATAAATTAAGTTACAATTGTGCAAGATTTGGTCTCTTTTTAAGTTTCTACATGAGATGTTTACTGTATGCAAGGGAACCATGGCAATATTTATTACCAACAATAAATGTGGGGAGTTAAAGTAACTTGTAACTTTTACTTTGTGTACTATTTAATTGAGCTACTTTTTACTTGTACTTGAGAATTGTATGTATGACTTACTTGTACTTGTACTTGAGTACAAGTTCAATCAAGTAACAGTACTTCTACTTGAGATATATCAGTACTCTTTAAACCTCTGACAGAAATACCTCACATGGATTTTATTGTTTTTGGACAATATCACACATTTACACACTATTTTTCACCTGAAAACTGGTGACTGAATGTCTACAAACCAACAAATATGTCCATTTCTGTTCATAATGTTGTTCAAAATCTTTTGCTATGTGTTAAGATTAAATTAGTGATTATATTATCTTAAGCTTCATCTGAAGGGTGTTTTTAATGTGTTGGTTCACATTATTATGACTATTCAAATGTGAAAAGGCTCTGGTACAAAGACAGGTTTAGATAATGGTGTATTAGCTTATCTGGTGATCAGTTTACCTGGTGACACGTCACAGCAGAAGCTTCTCTAACTACACGTCTGTGTCGGGTTTAGTGCATAATCTCACGTGATTTGAGCATAAACAACCCGGTTATGTACTGTAAATCCGAAGCATATAAAATGCAAAATGAATAGCGTGCGTGTGTGAAATCTGTTGCAGCTGGCAGGTACTGCAGTGTTTGCTATCGGTCTGTGGCTCAGACTGGACCCAACGACCAAAGGACTGTTTGAAGGACAGGAATCGTCCTACGTGTTCTACTCAGGTACTGACCTTTCAAAATAAAACACACACATGTAAAACACATGTTTTATTCATTGGATTCATATTTGTGATTATTTAATGATGTGACGTGTGTGTGCAGGCGTCTATCTCCTTTTATTGGTTGATTTGATGTGTTTGTATATCTCTATATTGATTGATTGGATATGTGTGTTGTGTGTAATGTTCATTTATTGATTGATTGTGTGTGTATATCCATTTATTGATTGATTGGATGTGTATGTAGATCTGTTATTTATTGATTGAATGTGTGTGTAGGTGTGTATATATATTGTTGATTCATTTGATGTGTGTGTAGGTGTGCATCTTCATTTATTCATTGATTGATTATGTTTGTATATCTATTGATTGATTCATGTGTCGTGTGTATTTCTGCTTATATATCTATTGATTGATTGTGTGTTTGTACATGTGTGTAGATTTGTTTATACATTTTTTTATTGATTGTGTTGTGTGTAGGTGTGTATATCTTTTATTGAATAATGGGTTGTGTGTGTATATCTGTGTATTTATTGATTGTGTGTGTGTGTGTGTGTGTGTGTGTGTATCTGTTTATATATTATTGATTGTGTGTGTGTGTGTGTGTTTATATATTTATAGATTGTGTGTGCGTGTGCATATATTTATTGATTGTTTGTGTGTGTGTGTAGGTGTGTATATCCTGATTGCAGCAGGTGCTCTGATGATGGTCGTGGGCTTCCTGGGCTGCTGTGGAGCCATTCAGGAATCCCCCTGTATGCTGGGAACGGTTCGTGTTTTTATTTTTAATTCAGCAGCCTTTTTGTTTTTTTAATGTGACTGTGGTGAGAGGATGTAAAACAGGAAGAGCTTTTTGTTTTTCTCTCATGTCAAGGCCACAGAAAAGCCTGCAACTCCCTGTGAGCTTGTGTTCTGCTCTCCACACCAACACACGGCTCTAATCTACTTGTATTAAATCTCTGAGGGGGTGGGGCCTGTGGAAATTAGCTTCAGCTTTACTTCACTGACCTTTATTCGTCTAAATGTGCTAAAAAACACAATAACAGATGGAGTTTGTTTTTATTGTGTTTTCTCTGCAGTTCTTCTTCTTCCTGCTGATTATATTTGCCATCGAGGTGGCAGCTGGAATCTGGGGTTTCTCCAACCAGAGCAAGGTGACACCAAAGTTACACCCAACATGCACACATTTTAACACAAACAGGAGCTTCAAATGTGCACAAGATCACAGAGGCTGAGGATTGAAATGATCGCATCATAAAACCTAAACGTAAAATTTATAGTGAGTGACAAACTACGTTTTTTACAGGTGGTCGATGACATCACAAACTTCTACATGCAAAAGTTTAACAGCTACAAGCAAACAGGAGATGAGAGTCTGAAAGAGGCACTGAAGGTGATTCAGGCCGAGGTGAGTCACGTCCAAAGAAAAGCTTTTGTTTTTTTAAAGCTTACTCTTTCCTACAAAGTTAACAGAAAAACCAACCACGTCTAAAGACAAAAATTATTCATATTTTCATTGATTATTATGACACAGGAGACATGACAAATGAAAACAGCACAGCGATTATTCATTCATTGTATTTCAGATCAAGTCTGTCTGTGTTGTCCCTCATTATTGTGATGAATAGAAATGTTTTCTTCTTTTCTGTTTCCAGCTGAAATGCTGCGGTCCAAACGGAATGATCGGAGAAACCGCCAAAGACACGTGTCCTCGAGGAGAACCTCTGGAGGAGCATCTCATTAAGGTACAGAAGCTGTTAAATATTCAAACCTTCTTCTTCATTCTTGGTTATCGGCGTATTGAAACCAACTTGAATAGGTGCTGCCATATCGCCATCTGTAGTTCTGCAGTGTGTAAACTGCTTTATATACTCACACATTAAAGGATATTCACTCAATGTGTTTATCTCTCGTGGATGTGCTGCTGGGTCCTTCAACTGTTACTGTGGCAGTTCCTATAACCCCTAAATCAGACATCATCCGCTGGCTGATGTCATCCACCAATCAGGGGCGAGCAATTCCCTCTGCTGGTTTAAAAGCAAAACTCACTGATTTGTTGCAGGGCTGCCCTGATGCCATTGAAGAGGTGTTTGACTCCAAACTTTATATCATTGGAGCAGTGGGCATCGCAATTGGAGTTGTCATGGTGAGTGCGAAACAAGTTTACCTCAAATCATCAAACATGCTCGCTTGAATTACACTTTAAAATGTTGTTTCCATTTCATTATCTTCCCCTGTTTAGATACTTAGAGTTAACTACTGTTATTAATTTAACATTTTATATGCTTCAGATGATTTACGTATCACTGAAATCACGTGACTATAAAGCGACGTTAGCTACAATGCTAAACCTCAGCCTCCTGTTTAACAGGAATAATCCCCTCCTGAAATCGTACCAGACATGATCAATAGGATTAATAGTCAACTACCGATAGTTATTATTTTTTACATTTACATTTTACATGTCTCAGAGGATTTACGTGAACAAAGTGTTCCGTTAGCAACAATGCTAACAGGGGAAATCCCATAGGAATGTGTGCTATGATCCCAAAACATCATTAGTTAACCCTTTAATTTTCTCCAACCAGAGAATCACCCTAATGTTTTTGCACAAAATCCTGCACAGCGTGTGATTGAAGATACTTTAGCTGTGACATGTCAATAATTAAACTGATCACCAGTTCAGATAATACACCATCAGCGAAACCGGTCTTTGTACCAGAGGCTTTTCATATTTGACTGCACTCAGATTATTGTGAACCAGCACATTAAAAATATACTCCAGATGAAGCTCTGCATTTATTTACAATCACAGGATAACATGATTACAAGCTGATCCATAACACGTAGTGAGAGATTTTGAACCAGATTCAATTCATTTGTCCATTTGATATTATCCAAAAACATGCGTGTGAGGCATTTCCATGAATTTAAATAAAGGGAGAGAAATAAAAAAAACTTTTAAAAAATGGGTCAGATTATTTTTTCCGTTTCAAAAATGCAAATTCATTTTTTTACCGTTTGTTTTCTGCGATGACAGAATATCGTAGGCCCAAGATAAGAGTGCATTCACATAGAAACTCTCTCTCTTCCAGGTGTTTGGCATGATCTTCAGCATGCTTCTGTGCTGCGCCATCAGGAAGTCACGGGAGGTGGTGTGAGAGCCGCCGTTTACACCCTGAAGTCCTTGTTTAATATTGCATGATGTCATCGTTGAAGTCACATGACTCTCCACTGTTTATTGGGGGAAGACCCCCTAAGATGTATCCCTTCACCTTAGGAAGTGCTGTTATTCAACACAGTCGTCTGTGCTTTGTTGGTCATTGAATGATGTGAACTTTTCAAGTGAATTGTTTTTTTTACTGCAAAATACCAGAAGAGCATGCTATAGATTGAAAAATGAGGCCCTGTGATTGGTCAGAGTAATGACCATAATTCCTTCATCGCTAAAATTTTCCACAAATAACAAAAAGAGTTAGAAATACAAGAATACTAGCAAACCAGAGTAGGTACAAAGTATTGGATGGATACGTGTGCTGGAGCTCCCAGTGCACTAGCTAGCAGCTAACCACACACCCACTCAGTGTTTGCAGCATGCAAAATCCATGCACTATTCACACCCAGTCTCACAGGGATCCTGAAACTGTTATGTAGCCTCAATTATTATGTGCTCCATGGAACAAATGTTTTGTAATTCTAGAGATTTGAGTCATATCTTAAGATTAAAGTCGAAATATTTAGAGAAAGTTGTAATTTTATGAAAATTGAGTATTAATATTTCAAGTTTTACGTTGTAAATTTTCGAGAATAAGGTCGTGATCTTTCAAAAATAATGTTGGATTTTTCGAGAAGAATGTGGTAATTTTATGAGAATAAAGTCATATTTCAAGATTAAAGTCAATCTTTTGAGAATAAAGTTTCAATGTTTTAACAATAAAATCTAAAGCAGGAAATGACTTCCAGCTGAAATATGAGTTTGAAATTTGGTCCAAGCGGCACAAAAAAAAAAAAGATAACAAAATTAGTATTAAATGGTGTTAGCATGCAAAAAATAATAGATAATTTATGTAACAGTTTCACGATCCCCACGTTGACTACTTGTCTGCTAATTTACCAATTCGCTTTTTAAGTGTGCTAACTAGCTAGCTGTGGCTGTTTGAAGCTGGTTGGAGATCCTGGACCTTTTTTTTTTTACCCATAAATACAGTACAATGTCTTTGTTTGCTAGTTTAAGATTGTCATTAGTTAGCTCTGAAATCCTGTACAGAAATGTAACTGTACTTAAATTCAGTGTTGAGCTCATTAACCTAATATCAGTATGTTGTGTTTGTATTTTACATTTCTATTGTCATCACTTTGTTTCACTGACCAGAATATTATCATGGGCAGATTAAAAGTGCCACCATCACATTATCAATAATATAATCTATTGAACACACAAATCTGAACCTTTACCAATCTGATCCTCATTGATTGTACTTTCCAATTTCTCATGTTTGTATCTATTGAAAATGCCTTGTTTTGTTTTGTTTTTAAATGCGTACAATGTATAATTTAAGGTGTTGATATGGTTCTTGTAGTTGTTGATACATTTTATAAAGTCCTGAACATTTGACAGAGATTTAGGTTTGTACCATGTGCACTATTTCACAGATATTATATACGATGGAAAGCCAAATAAACTACTACAATGTACTGAGTGGTCTTTTCATGGATTTTTTATTGTTTTTTACATCCATGCCAGGAAAACTTTGATCACAGCAGGGCCACAAAAACGTGTATCAGATCTGGGGGTCACATGATCAACATTTAAAATATAGACCAATCAGAGCATTAACACAGGAACAAAGAGAGTTTTGTTTTTGTAGTTTTGTGCTGTTTGCATTTACGTTTTGGTTTTGCACATTTTTTGAATAATTTTGTGTTTTGTGCGCTTTTAGTCATTTTGTGGGCTTTTGTTCTTGTTTTGTGCATTTTTGGAGTAATTTTGTGTTTTTGGGGTAATTATGTTTTGTGCTTTTTTAGTCATGTGTGCTTTTGTTGTTTTGTGCATTTTTGGAGTCATTTTGTGTGTTTTTGTTGCCGTTTTGGAGCTATTTTGTGTTTTTGTAGCAGTTTTCTGTTTTTATTGCAGTTTTTGGAGTCATTTGGGGGTTTTTCCCTCTCATTTTGTGTGTGTTTTTAATTATTTTGCGCCAGTTGCTCAGGCTGCTCTACACTGTGCTCTTTTTAATTCAATTGAATTAAATTCAACTTTATTTATATAGGGCTAAATACAACAAAGGCATCTCAAAGTGCTGAACAAAATATAAAGTTCATAGTAAAAAAGAAAGAACCCAATAAGATCCACATGAACAAGCATTTAGTGACAGTGGGAAGAAAAAACTCCCTCTTTTGTAGAGGAAGAAATCTCCAGCGGAACCAGGTTCAGAGGTGTCAGCCATCCGCTTTGACTGGTTGGGGTTAGTGAACAGAGGGGCAAATAGGATAGTCCATCCCAGTGTCCCAGACTAGTTGAGCCGCGAACCACTGATCAGCCCATCCGAGTGTCCCTGCAGATTAGTTCCAGCTCCAGCATCAAGACACCTGAAACAGAAAACAGAGCAGAGGGCAAGGAGCACATTTTCCTACATTTAACACAACATTCCTGTATAGAGGTAAAAAAAAAAAAAAAAGGAATTAAATCTAAATATTTAAATCTAAATGGTATATATTATATCTAAATGTTTAATCTATATCTAAATTTTAAATCTATATGTTATATGTTATATCTAAGTCTAAATGTTAAATCTTACATATAAATGTTAAATCTAAATGTTTAAATCTAAATATTAAATCTAAATAATATATGTTAAATCTAAATGTTTAAATGTTAAATCTAAATGTTGAACTTAAATGTTTCGCACATATGCTAATGGACCCCGCCCCTTGTAACCTCAACCAATACACAAGCAGAGACACACACAGCTGATCCCGATCCCACCCACCTCTTCACCCTTCACTGATGCATGCCTGGGTGATATGTATGGCTGGTTCTCTCCCGGCGGCGGAGGTCAAGCGCGCGGTCATGGCAGGTGAACGAGCTGCCCTTCACAGTACACTCCCAACACAACAGTGCAACACAATTATTAAAATGTATTTTAATGCTGTAGTTTGATGTGACATACTGAATAGATAAGGGGGTTTGCTTGAAAGCATAAGGTCTTGGGTTCGAGTCCACCATGGGCCACCTTTTTTATTTAGTCTTTTTTGGGATGTCTGGAATACATCTGCTGAGCAGACCAATGTTGAAATGACATGATGGCCTGAAGTTGAGACGACGTCTCTGGCGGGTGCAGAATGAAAATTTGTACAACTTTCTAGATATCCCCAAAAAGACAAAACTAGAAAGGTGGCCCCAATCCCAAGACCTTATGCTTTCAAGCGCTATTCAGCTTCCATAACCACATGTAAACCAGGAGATCTCAGCATGTCGCATCAAATAACACACATCGACAAACTACAGCATTAAAATACATTTGAATAATTGTGTTGCACTGTTGTGTTGCGGGAGTGTTCTATGAAGGGCAGCTCATCCACCTGCCATGACTGCGTGCTTGATCTCCGCCGCCGGTAGAGAACCAGTAAACTATAACCAGTAAAGTGAGTTTTTCTATCTTGTTTTTGGGATTACAAATTTCAAGTGAGAGGCTTTTGAATGAATTTTGGTTTAGTTTGGTTTTTGGGGTAACTGAAAAGCTTGAGTGAAAAACTGCTGCCACTCCTCCTTCCCAACCACTCTCACGGGGAATATGGTGATTACCATAACTGGGAGGTCTGGCTTTATTAAGAGCAATAAAATCTTAATTTTTGAGCCAAGTCTCTGTGAGGCATACTAACCTAAATGATGGTCAGTTATAAGATCACTCACTAAGAGGGATTTAGACAAAAGTGATCTAATACTTAATAGTCCACATTTAATGGTTTTTTAATTGTTTTGTGTTCTGTTTGTAGTTTTAATTATGATGAGATTTTTATGGTTAACTCCTCTACTGTGGGCTTTAGTTTGTATTGCATGTTGTTGTGTATTGCTCAGCACAGTGGTTATGGGGTATAATTGCTCTATGTTTTGAGTAAGGGGCTTATCCATGGAAGTGTTTGTTGTAACTGCAGGTTTATTCTCAGCTTGTCATGCGCGTGTGGTGTTGTGAATCACAGACTGTAGATTTAATTTTAGCATTTGTGCACCATATAAATTAGGGTGGACACCGTCCTTTTTGAATAGATCAGCATGTTTCCAAAAGAGGTCAAAGTTATCAGTAAATGTGAAATTATGAAGTTTGCAGCAGGATTGTAAGAAGTTGTGCTGCTGTAATAGGCAACTAAATTGTTTTATACCCCTATTTAATGTAGGAAGAGGGCCAGAAATGAATATAGATTTCCCACTTTCCATTAGAACATTAAAGAGAAAATTAAACACGTTCACGGTCTGTATCAATTCACGTCGGGTGGTATCGTTCGTCCCCACATGTAACACTATTTTAGTGACAGTTGCTGGTAACATTTGATTAAGTTTGTTTAAGATAGTGTGAACTGTAGCACCTGGAATACATTGTGTGATGGCATTTAAAAATCTAATATTCCTTGTTATTGAATTGCCGATAATGAGTGTAGTTTGTGGAAAGAGAGTGTTAGGAGTGAGTGTGCGCCTCTTATACTGACCGGGAACGTCCGGCGGGTGGATCACAGCTGGCTGTGGTGGAGTTTCAGTCCTCGGAGTTGGCTGGCATTGGGGCATCTGTTTGGGAACATCTGGTGGTGCTCGAGTTGCAGAAAGCTGCGGGAAAGTCTCTGTTATCGGCTCCGGTTGGCGTTGAAGCGGCTCTGCTTCTAACGGTGCGAGGGTCGCTGATGTCTGTGGGTGATTCTCCGTCATTAGATGGCATTGAAGCAGTGCTGCAGTAGCATGCCTCTGGACTGCAGCTTTGAGAAGGTTTCGACAGGCTACAGAGGAGGTTTTTGGCCGGTGGGAATTTAATTCAGGCGGTGGTAGAAGCGTTTTTTTTGGCTGTTGTTTTGGTCGGCTTAATTGGACTGTTTGTCCCCTTTTGAATCTCTCTAACATTTTAAGAATATGCTCAGCTGACTGGGTTTAGGGCCAAGGTTCTATTTTGGTGTTGGGTTGTATTCAGTGATTAATCAGTCGTGAAATTAAAGTAAAATCCCACAGAATTAGCAAAATCCCATTACTATCTATCATGGAATTTATCATAAAATCAATCAATTCTGAACTTACTGTCTGATCATGTAAGTCACTCAAAAGCATCATTCATACGAGTTTGGTGATACTTCAGTAAGACTTTTAACTCATTCATATAATGAAACAACTCGTGACAAATACAATTAACACCAGTACAAGCTAACACCGTCACAACCACTGTGTTCTCACAGTTACAGTGAACGAGTAGAGTTATTGTCTGAATGAGTAATATCTCCTCCACCCATTCCGGTGCCAGGAAATACATTGATTTGGATGATGACAGTCGGGTCTTAACACTAAAAAGGCTGAAGATAACAATGATTACAGAAGAGTGCATGTGTTTTATGTAACTGTGTGGCCTACAGGGGAAGAGGGTGGAGGCACCACGATAAGGAGAGAGAGAAGTAACGATGATGAGAAAAGGAAGCAGAATAAAGCAACAAGACATTAAAATGCTTAAAATTCAAAAAGCTGAAAAATAGGATTAACTTTAGGTTTTTCAATGTTTGAACTGATCTAATGTGAGGGTCACGTGATCAACATTCATTTCAGCGAATAATGACCAATCAGAGCATTAACATATAAGAGAGGATTGTTTTTTGTTTGATTTTATTTTATTTTTGTCACTTTGGGGGTATGTTACAAATCTAGATTACCTCTTATCATGCTAACTTCCAAGATTTAATCAGTGTGTGCTGGACTACGAAGCTCGCTAACATCTTATGGAGCTAAATCACCATGGAAACTTATGCTGAACGACTAGCGAGTGATAAAATCCCGCCTCCTGACCAATCAGTTCTCTTAGAAAGCGAGCTGTCTAATAAAAGGTGATGTGTGAACACGTCACTGTGTGGATCGGACAGCTGACAGCTGATGAAGCCTGTGTCTCGATCGTATGCGCGAATGGGTGAAGTCATTAATCGATATCGGCTTCATCAGCTGACTGTGAATGCGCAAAAGCGTCACATTATTTATGATATTAATGTGGATTAATGTGATGAATGATATCAAGCTTTTACGCATTGTCAGTAGCTTCCTGCCTGGGTTCTTTCATTCCTGCCTTTTAAGTAACAACAGTGTTGTTTATGGTCGGAATTATGGATTTCATAAAACATATTTTTAAACTTAAGCAATACCTACCCGGTCGGGACCAAGTTATGAAGTGGATCAGATCCGCCTCCTGGTGCGCTACACTGTTGCTCCTTGCTGTCATCATGGATTCAAATTCATGCTCTGCCAGTTTTCTCCATTGTAGTGATTGGTTGCAATCTCCACCCCTTTCATGTTAACGCGCACTTACCAAGGCTGAAAACACTTGGCTTGAATTAGCGTGTTGTGATCGACTGTCTTCTCTCTGATAGGGAATGTTTGGTTAGTTGAAGCCTGCTAACAGAGATTAATCCAGGATTATTATTATCATTATCTAGATTCGTAACATATGGCCTTAAGTATTTTGTGTATTTTTGTTGCGGTTTTAAGAGTATTTTTCTGTGTTTTGTGTGCTTTTGTTGATGTTTTGTTGTTTTTGGAGTCATTTTGTGCATTTTTGCAGTAATTTTGTGTGCTTTTGTTGTTTTGGGCGTTTTTGTTGTTGTTTTGTGTGTTTATGGAGTCATTTTGTTTGCTGTTGTTTTGTGCATTTTTGGAGTCATTTTGTGTTTTTTAATCATTTTGTGCGGTTGTGCAAACTTAGACCGAGCTGCCAATTTCACAGGCTGCTAGTTTCACAGGCTGCTCTAACTACACTATGAGCTCTTTTGAGTCTCATCAGACCTGACCTAAAATCTTTGCTGTAATAAAAACAAATTGAAATATGGAGACCGTTTTAAATATTTGTAAATATTCCAACTGTATTTATTTGTATCTGTACACTCCATGCTCACACTTTTTTCAGTCCTCGTCGTCCTCACAGGAAGCATCTGGTTGTGAAACAATGTGAGTCCAAAGCATGGTGTCCACACGCAGGACACCTGTGAGACACTGCAGCACCGCAAGAAGCAGCTGATATTTACAGGACACAGACTCCACCCCCACATCTGATTCAGAGATAGTTTTACAACCATGAATGTTCACTTTCGGATCCTGCAGAGATTGCTCGCTCTGTGCCAAGCTTGTGCCGTGGGAATGTTTGGCAAGAAAACTGGCGACCCTGGATTGAGTTTCCAAAAAGTGTCGCGGGCCGAGAATGTGACGAGGGACGACCAGCACAGCTTTAGCTACGAGCCGAGCAACATCGGCGTGCGCGACGTTAGCGGCGTTCTGTAAAAGAGAACAACTCAGGATGAACTCAAACGTCCCGCCTCCAGTGACGAGCCAACCCGGCTCTAACGCTGCCTCAGAGTCAGGAGAGGAAAACGGGCTGTTGGTTTGTAAACATGATTCTGATGCGTTAGTAGACGCGGTTAGCAACATGCGGACGGCATCCCGGAAAGCGTTTGCGTACTGGTCCGTCTGCCCTTCTCCTGGAGCACAAATGAGCAAACTACACGAGCTGGATGTGACGACTTCCTCACTCCCACGAGGGCTTACGTGCACATACCTGTGTGAGGGAAAAGAAGAATAAATACAATGTTTGTTAAAGTGATCGTCACTGTTTTTACAAATCTGGCCTCAAATTTTTTACATGTCCTTATAAGTAGATCTATCTAACAAAACACATTATTATGCACCATATTAGTTTAATTGCCTTTTAAAAATGGGACTACTTTACAGTTTTAGAGCCTGTGTACCTCCATTTTGAGAAATCACATGATTGATGATGTCACAGCCCCATTGTTTTCTATTGGAGTGAAACATTCAGTCTACTTTTTAGATCATTCAGCAGCTTTTTCAGTCACAATGACAACTTGTGCTGCTTTTGGTTGCTCTAAAAAACAAGGAAAAGTTAAACTTGTCGATGTACATTTATTTTGTTTAGCAAAAAAGGATAAAAACAGAGGAAAAATCGATGACCTCAGGGGGTGACAGTTCCAACTCTGTGGTCTGGGAGTAGACAATGAAGCATGGTCATACCTGTCAAGTTTTGTATTTGAAAATAAGGGAAAATTTTCTGGCGCCCACTACGAGCCGTCCCACCCGCCCAGCCAAGCTCCAGTATCTCTTATATTTTAAGATAGCTGTACAAGAAATCTAAAATACCCACTTGTCAACCACTTACTAAATACAATTATGTGATTATAATCTGGTAGGTCGACCTTTATTAACATTGAAATGCTGTGAACATTCCTACTAGGGCTGGGTGATATGGACCAAAACTCATATCTCAATATAATTTCTCAAAATAGTGATATACGATATAAATCTTGATAATTTTATCAAATAATGTCTGACCAGAAAGACAATTCTGGGTTAAATTTGCTGATGCAAAATGCTACACAGGAACATTTATTAACAAACAGCTGCACAATATGTGCTCTCAGAAATCTATCTAACTGAGCTTTACATGTTGTTCTGAGAAGTAAAAGCAGCGACTCCTAAAACTAAAATTTTGTTTCATATGATATATGAAATATTATAGTTTTCTATATCGCTAAAATAGAAAACTAGATACATCTTGAATCTCAATATAACGCCCAGCCCTAATTCCTAAATTATAATACAGCCTAAATAAAAACATAAATGGGCATATGAAACATGTGTATAACCTGTAAGTATATAAAGTAAACACAAGTCAACACAATGCATATTTACTGTTAATTTCACGTTGCTTGTCTTTAAAGGGGACATATCATGCTAAATCTACTTTTTTAGCCCTTAAATGCATTTTGTTGTATATTTAGATTGTTTAGAAGTACAGAAAAGTTCAAATTAGTCTCTTCAGGTGCTCCGTTGATATCTTTATATTCTGTTTTGGTCATATTTTGCAATCTGTTTTGAATTTTCTATTCTCTATTACGTTTTTTGAACAATAACGTCACAGCATTTGCAGCGGAACTGCCAAATTAGGACATCGACCCCAGGCCCAACACTTCGAGCAATCCGCCATTCTTATTTCTTGCTTTTATTTTGTAGTACAAGCTCCAGGATGCCGAAGTTACGAGAGGATAAGTCAAAATGTTTGGTTGTTGGATGTAGTAACCCACACGCTTCATTACAACGTCTCCCAGCATCAGAACCTTTTCAAAGTGCCTGGCTGAGTTTTATTTTTCACGGAAATGTACCCACATCTGTGGGTAAGGTCATTTTTGTGTGCGCGAAGCACTTCAAGAATGACTGCTTCAGCAACCTCCACCAGTATAAAGAAGGATTTGCCAAAAGACTTTGTCTGATTGAGGGTTCAATTCCTTCTATCTTTGGAGACGACGAACAGAGCACTTCGGTAAGCTGTAAATAACGCTAAAAAGTGTGATGATAAGACGTCCGTCATTGTTTTGTTAACATTAGCAGTTGCACCGTCTTCATATGTTAGCGCTGTGTGCTCGTTTTAGATCCTTGATGATATGGCCTACGTGATTTAATTTAAGTAAAAAGTTTTCATTAGTCATTTCAATTTGCCGTTTTTGTCTCCGAAAAGACTGTATTAAAAAGCATTTCGTGACGTTAGCTTGGCGCTGGAGTTAGTTCGGTGCTTGTGTTAGCTCACTTGTTAACATCCATATGAAGACGTTGTTCTGCAGGTTCATTTTCATCTCGCTCCGCCGGGTCCGACTCTGGCTCGAACATGTAAGGCTGGATGGACAAGTCTTCCGTTGTTGACATTTTGTAAATAACGTGAATAAAAAGTTTCTGCGCCGCTACATAGCCGTATCTCTTCTATCAAACTACAAAAATGGCCGAACAGGGTGGAGTTGAACCGAATGTCACCTCTGCAACCTGGAGAGGGGGCGGGGTATTCAGTGTCTCATTTGCATTTAAAGAGACCGCACCAAAACGAGTTGCTCTCAGAAGCACATCAGAAAAGGGGTCTGTGGAGCTATAATAATGAGGAATTCAGACCCAAGCATTGCAGTTCCGCTTTATATAGACCACAACTGTATGATTTACATGTAAAAAGGAAGGATTTAAAGGCATGATATGTCTCCTTTAAGATAGACATTAACATTTTATTTTCATTATATATTTTCTTTTAATTTCTCATGCTCTCTCATGTGGTTCTCTGGTGTTCACTAATGACGTATTAGACATTTATTACAGACTTTACATTCTTTAACACTTTTTGAAAGCAGTGTATATTTGTGGCGCTTGTGATTGGCTGATTTTTCATGGTGATTTATGTTGTTCCTTCCGCTGTGGTAGACGTTAAAATCTCAGTTACTAATCTTACAAAAAGTGTAACTGTGTCCCATCCTGCTGTTCTTTAGGAAGGTAAACTCTCTGTCCCATTTTACAATGTATTTACATGAGTTCTTTGTTTTTTCACCATAATGTCTTCATTCATCATCTCTGTTCTGAGTTGTTTCCGGGTTTGTTGCCGCTGTCTGCACTAATCTCGCGAGAACTGCCACTCAGGCCATTTCAGGTGGCAGTTCTCGCAAGGCTAGTGACGGCGTTCAGTTTAATAAGGCATCTTTTAATTATTATTACATTAAAATACGGGATATTTATGGGAAAATACTAATATGGGAATATGGTGGGAATAAGGGGTAAAATACGGGAGTTTCCCAGCCAAAACGGGATACCTGACAGGTATGAGCAGAGAAGAAAAGCTCTCCTAAGGGACCTTTACTCTCCCTTAAACATAGCGCTGACATGCTCTGGTGGCTGAAGTTAGAGAAAAAAATCACAGATTGTTGAAGACACACAAACCATTAGAATAGAAGTCTTTTTGGGTGGGAGTCCAACAGTCTGTGATATACTTGCTAACTTCAGCCACCAGAGCGTGTCAGTGCACTGTTCAAGGGAGAGTAAAGGTCTCTGAGGAGAGCTCTTCTTTGCTTCATTGTCTACTGCAAATCAGAAGTTGTGCTCTGAATGCAAACTGCAGAATTGGTACTGTCACCCCCTGTGGTCACTGATTTCTTTTCTATTTTTATCCTCTTTCTGTAAACAAAAAAGTTTACATCAACATCTTTAACTTTTCCTGTTTATTTTAGAGCAACCAAAAGCAGCACAAGTTGTCATTTTGACTGAAAAAGCTGCTAAATGATCTAAAGCTGGCTGAATGCTTTACTACAAGAAAAAGCAATGGGATGTTTACAGGAAGTGGGGCAGTGTGACATCATCAATCATATGATTTAAAAATGGAGGAACACAGGCTCTCAAACTTTAAAGTAGTCCCATTTCTCAAAGGCAATTAAATGAAAATGGTGCATAATAATGTGTTTGTTCGGAATAGACCGAATAAAGACATTTCAAAGATTTTAGACAAAACTTGTAAAAACAGTGGAGGATCCTTTAAATGGATTTAAAAAGAGAAACGTGATGATACCTGTGTGCTCCCAGCTGCAGCGGACGACAGAATGACAACAAAGCGATGTGTTGTTGAGGCTCGACCTTCCAGCAGTCCGTCACAGGAAGTGTTCCAGTTAAGTGAGTGAAAAGGGAAAGTTCATGGTCGCTGATACACTCTACGACACACATCCCTGCTTGTGTGGCAGCAGAAAGCAGAGCCGGGGGCTGCGTCACTGCAGACAGAATCACACGCACACCCAAAGTCTGCAGGTTTGCTATTACACACCGGAGTGACCTTTCCATCCAGGCGCCGTAATGCACGATACTCGCCCCCCCTATGTCGCCCACAGCAAACACGTCTCCTGTATCCATCGTGTTGCTCAGCAGGGGGGAAGTTACAGTGACAGCTTTGACTAGACGCTGGTTCATCAGAATGCACGGAGTGGAGAAGTCCCTGTGGATCACCTGACCTTCGATCAAACGTGTGGCGCCGACAGGAAAGCCTGCAAGTGTCGTGTGCAAAGCAGAAAAATGATCGTTTAAGAACCGCAGTGACGGGACGGGTCCGGTGTTGGTGAAGCTCCAGCCATGGATCCATTTCCACGTGACATCACTGATGAAGTCACTGTGAACTTGACTGAGACGAGTGGAAAAAAACGACACCAGCAACGTTTGGACTGATTCCTGAGTATCTGGTGTAACAAAGTCATCCCACCAAACTAACGTACCACCATACAATCTGAGCAGACCAACGATGACATGATGGAACTCCTGCCGTGCAAACAGTAGCAGCCGCTCTGCTAAGGCTCGTCCCGCTTCTCCGCAGGTGGTCGTCGCTTGAATTGTCCGCAGTAACGACGCCAGCAGCAGAACAAACGTCTTGGATCCGTCGCCCGTGGCCGCGCTGTGTTTACACACACACTCCACCACCATCCTGCAGAGACAAGGAACTGAAACATCACTTAAATAACCACTGGTAGTAGCAGAAGTTAAATTAACGGATTACAAGTACTCAATGGTGCTGTAATTGAGTTGCTTTCATAGGCACATCTACTTTTTTAAGTATATTTCTAAATCAGTAATTTTACTTAAGTACATTATAAAAAAAGGTAAAGTAATTTGTTAAATTTCTACACCCAACCGTTACTAAGCAAATTATTATTTTTTGTGATTATATTTTATTTCCATTTCATGGTCTCACATGACCATAATAGATATGTTCTTAGTCGTGCCATTACAGATCAACACCACTTTCTTGGGTTCAGGTTAGGAAGCGCGATCAAAATATAAAATTCTTAAGAAAAAGAAAAAACCCAACAAATACACATGAACAAGCATCAGCCAGAGTGGGGAGAAACAACTCCCTTTTAACAGGAAGAAATCTCCAGCAGAACTGGGCTCAGAGGTGACAACAATCTGCTTTGACTGGTTGGGGTTAGTGAACAGTGTTCTGATGGTTTTGAATGAATGAGACAGAGTCAAGCTTTAGGGTTGGTGGTCAGATGCGGACACAGGGTTTATTTGTCAAGGGGTTTTGGAAAACAGACCAGTCTGGGATTCAGATGTTTCAGTGTGCCTCAGCGAATCTGCCGTTGTTCTGTATGTTGTCATAACAATGACAGAGCCTCCAAGAAAAGACCTTGGTAAATGCTATTAGTGTACGATGGTATTTGGCCGGCTTAGGGCAGTCTGACCAGAACTGACCAGGAGAGATTCTGTAATCACGTATCAGACAAAAAGAGGAGAACAGGACAGGTCAGAGAGATAAAACATCAGAGTGTCCCAGACTAGTCGAGCCGTGAACCACAGATCAGGAACTGCCAGCTCCAGCGTCAAGAAGAAGAGGGCACAGACTGCAGAAAAACATGACAGTATTAGCAGGTCTGCCTGCATGGAAACACCTGGTGCTAAACTATGTGTGAGTGGAATGAGTATGTATTGCATGGCGTGTAAGCAGTGTGATGGGTATACAACAAGGATCAGAAGTGGGGTATTAGGGTTAGTATATTATATACATATTATACTCACTTTTTATGCAATCAAGCAATTCACTTCATATAGTATAGCAGTACATAAGTCAAGTCTCAACTTGTTTAAGATATTGTTCAAATGCAAAAAAAATAGGCTTAATCCCATATGGAATGGTAATGCTTGAAATTTCAGTTTTCTGCGATTTGAGGTATAATGGAGATCTTTGGTGATAGCAGCTGTCATCCTCTAGATCAGAGGTCTCATTCTCATGGCACGTGGGATGATAATTTGTGGCCCGCAGGACAATGTGAAAATGTAATGCTAGTGCGGCCCATGTGTTTTATACTGTATTGTAATGATGTGACTCGAGCCGTTATCAAAGGTTTATCAGCCTTTAATGGAAGTCTTTAAAACATTATGTATGCCTCATTCTCCGCTTACGCCCGCCCTTCCTCAGCCTCCCAGCCAATCAACAAGCAGAACACATGTAAACAAAGATGAACATTGGCAGAGAAAGCTGCACGTAACAACAATGCTTCAAATGCCTTGGGAAACCACAACACCTGTTAAACATTGAATAAACTACACATGGAACATAACTCAGTAACATAAGACTCAGTCTGTTACAATATGAATGGCGCTTTACAGCATTGTGCGTTGACAATGTCACCAAGGGAAGCACACCTCCGATGGAGCCACCCACCCAGCCAGCTCACACCCGCCATCCAGCGTCCGAGGCGGGGGGCTCGTAGGGGACCTACCCCCCTCGGTTATAGTCTACAAAACATCGGTGTTGGCTGGAACGTACAGCTGATTCCATGGGGTTATTATAGAAAATAAAAGCCAGTAAACAATGCTTCTGTGTCTGTGTCCCATGATTTATATTGGCTAATGTCCCACTGTCCCAACGGATAGTAAACGCCCCACTGGCGATCGCCTTTTCCCCCGAAATTTTTTATTTTTTTTCACAAAGTACATGAACATTGAGCACAAAAAGAAAGGCGATTGCTGCTGAGTGGTTAATTATCCACCTTCTTGTTGCCGGAAGAAAAAGCAGAAGGGCTACGGAGGATTTGGACCAATGAGAATTCAGTCCCAGCTGTGGCGGAGACGTTTTCCTGGTAGTTGTTTCAGTCGGCTCAATTGGACTGTGGTCGTCTCCATTTTCATATGAGAGGGCTTCAAAACGATTGTGGAAAGTGAGCGGAGGAGGGACGTCATTTTCCATGTTTTTCTCTTGTCCGCAAATGACAACTTCAGCCCATGATGGCTGGCGTGGCGTTGAACAGGGCAATCGTGAACCTGAAATCTCCCAGGGAACTGTATCATTGTCACGTAGAATACTACGAAAGAATGACGACAGCGCTGTTGACTGTTGTACATCCGTGTCCGTGTACGTGGTGAGTCGCTCATATTTCTTTCTTTTAGCTTATTAGAAAGGCAACAAATTAGTGATAAAATGTCTATTTCTGATGGTGACTGAGAAGCGGCATCTCCACGGTCTGTAGATGCGGCCATCTTGGTTGCCAGGAGTTTATTAATGTATCTATACTTTATTTTATACAGATGCCTTTGTGGAAAATAAATTAAGTTCCAATTGAGTAAGATTTGATTTCTTCCTTTATAAGTTTAAACATGAGATGTTTACTGTATACAAGGGAACTGTGGCAAGATGTATTACCAAAAATAAATGTAGGGGTGAAAACAACTAGTAACTTTTACTTTGAGTCCTGTTTAATTGAGCTACTTTTTGCTTGTACTTGAGTATTTTATGTGTGATTTACTTATGCTTGAGTACAATTTAAATCAAGTAACAGTACTTCTACTTGAGTAGATATATCAGTACTCTTTACACCTCTGGTTAGCAGTCAAATAAAGAATCAGATCTCACACCGAGCCACTGGATGCTGCAGCTGCAGAGCTTTGAGAATCCGCGTCCCGTTCCGGGTCAGCAACGCCTGGCCCGTGTCCCGTGTGAACAACACGTGGCCTCCTTCAGGGCCGAAGCTGCGGAGAACCACGGACTCCAGCGCACACACCGTCTGAAAGACGTTGTTTAGGTGGAGACGCTCCCACGATGTCATCCTCACATCTCTAGACATAGATTTTCAAAATCACTTAAAAAGAACCATCACGCTTTAGAAAACCAAAAAAAAAAAAGTAATCATCCATTATTAATGATCAAAGTAAAAAATCCCTTCAACCTGTCGTAACATTTTAGATTCCAGTTATGTGCCTTAAAACAGAAGAAATTTAGCAAAAGTCATACCTTCTTTCTTTTTTTTAAGCACATGTAAACTCACTTCAGAATAAACCAAACTTTGTTGAATTCAATAAATCTTAATGTACAAATGTGTTAAACTTAAATTAGCATTTAGCCTAGCCTATGGTAAAAAAAAATCACATGTACAACATATCTTTAATGTAAAACTTCTCCAAACAGTTCATTTATAGATCCAGCAAGTTTATTTTTTCTTCTTTTTGAAAATTTTCATTCTATTAATTTGGGAAAATCTTGTGGAATAATTAAAGGAAAATGTAAGGACTTTGGAAATATTTTGAGATTTTTCAATAAGATGTGTTTAAAAAATTACTGCATCAGCTCATATAAGCATGGAAAAACTGTGAGGCCTGTACATATTTTGGAGTTTGTGTATTTGTATAGACTGAGATATCTACAACTGAATTAGTTAGTAATATACACCATGATTCATGTTTTCACTGTCACTTCTCTTGCAGAACACATTGGACGCTCTAAAGGGTCGGATTAGCCCCCCTGACCTTAAGGTTTCATTTATTCAGGTAACTTTTTTTCGGAAACTGACTTTGATCTCCACACGGTGGCTTAGTGGTTAGCACGTCCCCCTCACAGCAAGAAGGTCCTGAGTTCAAGCCCTGGGGTGGACACCTGGAGTGGAGTGTGGAGTTTGCATGTTCTCCCCGTGCTGCGTGGGTTTCCTCCGGGTACTCCGGCTTCCTCCCACAATCTAAAAACATGACCGTAAGGTTGATTGGAGTCTCTAAATTGCCCATAGGAGTGAATGAGAGAGTGAGTGGTTGTCTGTCTATGTTGCCCTGCGATGGACTGGCGCCCTGTCCAGGGGGTACCCCCGCCCAGTGCCCAATGAGAGCCGGAAATTGGCACCGGCAGACCCCCGCGACCCTGATAAACGGGAATTAGCGGGTTTGAAGATGGATGGATGGATGGATGGACTTTGATCTCCTGACATGGTTCGACTGTCAACTGCCAGTCTCCTTCAGAGGAGTTTGCTGATCGCTTTAATGTTTTCTTGACTTGCGTGTAGTAATTTCAGAAAGTTCCTTTTGTCTTCTTTCTGCCTCTGAGGACAACTGGCAGTTGACAGCCAAAACGTGTCAGGAGATCAAAGTAAATTTCCTAAAAAAATAGTTGTCTGTATAGATGAAACCTTAACATATTGTAGTGTTAAATCCTTTTGTGTTGAGTCTCCCAACCGTGGTTGAAAGACACAGGGGAGATATGTATACTGCAGGGCCGGAGGCTGCTTCTCCCCCGGGTTAACTCCCATATACCTCATGCTCGTCAAAGTTGGTACCGTCAGGATAAATATATTGTAACATCCCTGCATGTTTTATAGTTGTAGTGTTGTCGTTCTAATGTTAATGTTGATGATTCCAATTATCGCTTGTTCTTTGAATGCACCTTTTGGGGAGCTGGGATGTGAGTGGCTGAGTGAATGAGGGGGCGGGGGGAGAGAGAGGAAGTGAGCCCCTGTGTGTGTGTGTGGAGAGCTGGGAGATGAATGAATGAGAGGAGCCTGATAAGCTTTGACCCATTTTTTTTTGTTGTGTTTGGCGTGGTTACGGCCGACAGTAACCGCAGTTCTGTACGGGAATAAAGCGGCTAACAAGAAAGAAGGTTGTCGTCCTTTCCAGCGTTCTGTGGGACGCTACATTGGTGTCAGAAGTAAAAGCGAGAGCACCGGACTGCTGACCGCAGCTGGCGACACTGCTCATCAGCCTAAAGAGAGGATGGCAGCTGGAAGTGGGGCCGGTGCCCGGCCGAGAGTTAAGCAGGAAGCTATGGACAGTGAGTACACTGGTTCTCCGAGACGTGGGAGTGACTTTGACCGGACGGAGGAGCACAAGGCTCGCCTTAGACGGACGGCCAGGAAGCTAGCAGCTGACGCCGGGTTCGGTCAGCGTGGCGCGGAGCGGCGCTCTGACGCGGGAAATCACACCGGAAGTGACGCGGCACCAGATGTAAACAAATATGGCGGCGCCCTGTGTATCCGTCCACATGTAAAAACGCCAAAATACTCCGGTAAGGCAGACTGGGAGGCCTTTCATGCCCAATTTGAACTATTGGCACGTGCAGAAGCCTGGCCTGTGGACACTAAAGCACTCCAATTAGCCCTTTGCCTCACTGATGATGCCCTGGCATGCTTGCTGTTGTTGAGCCCGGCTGAAAGAGATGATTATGGGGCTCTGGTTGGAGCCCTACAGAGGCGATTTGGACAGTGTACACAGCCTAGTGTCCTGCGCACAGAGCTGACAAACAGGCAGAGACAATCCGGTGAACCACTACGAGTTCTGGCCAATGACATTGAGACTCTGGCGAGGAAAGCTTATGCCCACATGCCCACTTATGTGCAAGATGAGCTAGCCAGAGACCAGTTTATTAGAGCCATAACCCCTAGAGAGCTACGCATTCAAACGCAGCTGGCACACCCCCGCAGTTTACAAGAAGCTTTGGAGCTGGCTGTGGAAAGAGAAGCTGTGGGGACTGCTGCTGAGAGTGACCATGGTCGAAGCGGACCTGTCGTGAGAACCGTGACCCAGCAAGACTCAGGTCAAGAGAAGCCAGTCTGGGCTGCTGAGTTAACGGAAATGATCAGAGCCATGTCGCTGCAGTCGACAGGCGGCAACGCCCGCCCTCGCCGGGGCCCCCCTGTTTGCTGGACGTGCGGCCAGCCTGGCCACATCAGCGTGCGGTGCCCAAAGCATGCTGGTGCTCAGGGAAACGCACCTGGGTCTGCGTAGAGGGGACCACGCAGGCCCTGTCTTCTGGGTCCCATCCTGCCCTGTTACCCATAGACGGGGCCAAACTGTACAGCCGAGGCAGCGGGGCTCCACTCCCCCCAGAAACAGACGATGGCGCAGAGGTCGTGAGAGTGGTGGGTTGGACCCATGCAGGACACTTTTGCCATGTCCCCATCACCCTTGCGGGGGCTCCATGCACGGCCCTGGTTGACACTGGCTCTACTGCAACACTGGTGAGACCCGACATGGTGCCAGCAGGGACGCAATTGGAACCTACTGTTGTGAAATTACGAACTGTGACTGGTGAGCTGGCCCCCATGCTGGGAAGGGGGGTAGTAACCGTATCGGTTGGGGGATGGACAGTGAACGTTAAGGTGTGGGTTGCAGCGGTACAGGACCCCTGCATATTGGGTCTGGACTTCCTGCGCATCCAACAATGTGTGTTGGACCTGGGGAAGAGCACACTAGCCTTTCATGAGGGCCCCACAGTCAAAATGGTGCCCAATGGAGCGACGGAGGAATACCAGCTGCTGCATCCCCCTTCCCCAGCCAATCCTGCTGTTCTGCAGCCCCCCATCCTCCACTCTCCAGGGGTCATACTCCCTCCTGCCCTGGACCAACAGCCTACTGGGGAGGATGGAGATAGACTGTCGGTGGTGAGAGAAGTGTGGAAACGCAGCTGCCACAACTTGGATTCCAGGCAACAAGATGAGCTGTGGCAGGTGTTATCGGATTTTAAGGACATTTTTGCACTGACAGAAGATGAAGTGGGTCTAACTCACTTAGTGCAGCATGACATTGAAACTGGAGATGCACGGCCCATTAGAACACGCCCCCGCCGCCTTCCCCTGGCTCATCAGACTGCTGCTGAAACAGCAATAGATGAGATGCTAAAGACAGGCATCATTGAACCTTCGAGCAGTCCCTGGGCCTCAGGGGTTGTGATGGTAAACAAAAAGAATAGTGCTAAAATGAGATTTTGTGTCGATTACAGGCCGCTGAACAATGTGACCAGGAAGGACTCGTACCCGCTGCCCCGCATCGATGAGTCCCTGGACTTGGTTGCTGGCTCATCCTGGTTCTCCTCCTTGGACCTGCGTAGCGGGTACTGGCAGGTACCCCTCAGCCCTGTAGCCAAACCAAAGACGGCCTTCTGCACTGGCAGGGGGCTGTGGCAGTTTCGAGTTCTTCCCTTCGGTCTGTGCAATGCCCCCGCCACGTTTGAACGGTTGATGGAAAAGGTTTTGGCTGATATCCCCCGACAGGAGTGTCTGGTCTATTTGGACGACATCCTGGTGCATGGGAGCTCCTTTGAGGCAGCTTTGGCGTCCCTGCGCCGCACCCTACAAAAAATAGCAGCGGCCGGGTTGAGGCTCCACCCAGACAAATGCTGCTTCATGAAAAGAGAGCTGGAGTTTTTGGGGCACAAGATCGGTGGTGAGGGCATCAGCACACTAGAGGAGAAGGTGCAGGTGGTAAAGGACTGGCCAAGCCCCACCAACCTGAGAGAGCTGAAGAGCTTCATTGGACTAGCGTCCTACTACCGGCGGTTTGTGCGTGGTTTTTCCTGCATTGCTGCACCCCTATTTCGCCTGCAGCAGAAAGACAAGGACTTTGCCTGGACCCCAGACTGTGAGCAGGCTTTCAACTGTCTTAAGAATGCCCTGACAGAGTCGCCCATCCTCACCCCACCGGACCCCAGCCTGCCGTTTCTTTTGGACACGGATGCCAGCGATGTCGGAACTGGAGCGGTGTTGAGCCAGGTGGGGCCGGAGGGGGAGAAGGTAGTCGCGTACTTCAGCAGAACCTTCAACAAGGCTGAAAGACGCTACTGTGTGACTCGCAGAGAGCTTCTAGCTATAGTGAGGGCGATAAAGAACTTCAAATATTATCTGTGTGGCCTGCCCTTCACTGTCCGAACTGACCACGCGGCACTCCAGTGGTTAATGTCTTTTAAGGAGCCAGAGGGGCAGTTTGCACGCTGGCTGGAGGAACTGGCACCATTTTCCTTCAAAGTCGAGTACCGAGCAGGAGCTCGCCATGGCAACGCTGATGCCATGTCCCGGCGCCCCTGTGCCCCCGATGGATGCCGGTACTGCGGGAAGAGAGAGGCCCGGGAAGGAGAACTCCGTGCTGAGGAGGAGCGAGACCCCATGTATAGCGGAAATGGGCCAGGCTGCAATGCAGTGCAGGTTGTTGACTCAGCGGAATGGAGAGCACAACAGGAACAGGATGCCGACCTCCAACCGGTGCTACAGTGGGTGGAAGCTAGACGAAAACCACAATGGAATGAAGTCACTGGGTGCTCGCCTGCCACAAAAGGACTGTTTGAAAAGTTCACTGCTCTCAGGGTGAAAGATGGAGTGCTTCAGAGAGCCTGGAAAGAGCCGGCTACAGGTGAAAGTAAGTGGCAGGTGGTGGTCCCCAGGGGCCTCAGAGAAGCTGTGTTAAACTCCTGTCATGGAACGACTGGAGCGGGACACTTTGGAGTTTCCAAAACCCTCCGTCGGCTTCGTCAAAGTTTCTACTGGGGTCAGCTCAGGAGAGATGTTGAGGACTTTTGCCGCCGCTGCGACCTTTGCACAGCGCACAAGGGCCCCCCAGATCAATCACGCGCCCCGCTCCAGCAGCTGGCAGTGGGAGCCCCGATGGAGAGAGTAGCAGTAGACATTATGGGTCCGTTCCCGCGCACAGACAAGGGGAACCGCTATGTCCTGGTCGCTATGGATTACTTCACAAAGTGGCCAGAGGCGTATGCTTTACCAGACCAAGAAGCAGAAACTGTGGTGGATATGCTGGTCGAGGGCATGTTCTCCAGATTTGGGGCTGCAGAGACTATCCATAGCGACCAGGGGAGGAACTTTGAGTCAGCAGTTTTCTCCACCATGTGTGAACGCCTTGGAATGCAAAAAACACGGACTACCCCTTTACACCCCCAGAGTGACGGACTCGTTGAGCGGTTTAACAGAACCCTGGCAAAACAACTTGCCATCCTCACTGCAGAACACCAACGGGACTGGGACATGCACCTCCCCCTTGTCTTGCTGGCCTACAGGTCTGCTGTACAGGAGTCTACAGCATGCACGCCTGCCCTGCTTATGTTGGGACGGGAACTGCGAACCCCTGCGGAAATGGCATTTGGAAAACCTCCAGATACACCGATGGTTCCACCGGGACCAGAATATGCCAGGCGCCTCCAAGACAGGATGGAGTCAGCCCACTCGTTTGCCCGGGACCAGCTAGAGAAAGCGGGAATGAGACAAAAACGAAACTATGACATGAAGACCAGAGGGACAGACTTTGGGGCTGGTGACTTAGTCTGGGTTTATAGCCCGAAGCGAAAGAAGGGCCGGTGCCCTAAGTTAGACTGTCACTGGCTGGGGCCGTGTGAAGTGTTGGAAAAGCTTGGAGAGGTGGTTTACAGGGTTCAGCTGCCACCTCGGGGAAGACGGGTGGCCCTCCACAGAGACAGGCTGGCCCCGTACAGAGGCGATGCACGCCCCTGCCAACTTCCTAGACCCCTGACAATCCTCCGGAGGAACAGAGCAGCCACACCCCCAGAACCATGGGCTGCTGACCCCCCACAATCCCCCTCAACCCTAAACTCGCCCCCTGCTCAGTCCCAGGATACTACAGGACAACAGACACGGGCCCTTGTGTCCCATGTGGGGAGGCCCCAGAGACAATTAAGACCCCCTAGGTACCTCAGAGACTTTTTGTGCGATCCCTCGGGGCGAGGGATTCAGTAAGGGGGGGGCAGTGTAACATCCCTGCATGTTTTATAGTTGTAGTGTTGTCGTTCTAATGTTAATGTTGATGATTCCAATTATCGCTTGTTCTTTGAATGCACCTTTTGGGGAGCTGGGATGTGAGTGGCTGAGTGAACGAGGGGGCGGGGGGAGAGAGAGGAAGTGAGCCCCTGTGTGTGTGTGTGGAGAGCTGGGAGATGAATGAATGAGAGGAGCCTGATAAGCTTTGACCCATTTTTTTTTGTTGTGTTTGGCGTGGTTACGGCCGACAGTAACCGCAGTTCTGTACGGGAATAAAGCGGCTAACAAGAAAGAAGGTTGTCGTCCTTTCCAGCGTTCTGTGGGACGCTACAATATAAAAAACAGGCCGTGTGGTTGTGTCAAAGCTGCACTTTATTTTCTTTCTGCAATATGAACATAGCCTCGCTATCTATCCCGGTAGCCGTGTGAGACCCTCCCATCGGCATGCACACACCTCCTTCCTCCGCAACTTCCTTTCGCACACACCTGTGCGTGCGTGCACACACTACGTCACTCACATTCACACACTGAGCTGCCCTACCTGAAACACATTCAAGTTAGACACATCTCACAACATTAGTTTCTTTAAAGCTCGAGGAGTATCAAATGAAGCAAAGGTAGTTATTTACACTACTAATTAAAATATGAACATAATCACTAGAGTTGTGAAAAGTATCAATATTCATAATAGTATTGATTAAAAAAAAAACATTGTATCCGGATACAATTGTAATTTGCAAAATGATCATTCCATGTCATTTCAAAAAATTTTCAGGACATCCACCGCACTTCGTTCTGAAACATTTCAGATTTTTGTACCTTCTGTGTTTATTCAATAGTCACACAGTAAATTGTTAGTTTGATTGGATGAATACTTTTTGAGATATGAACAATTCGGGGGGGGGGGGGATCTGCTATACATCCTATCTGGTGGACATGTCAGCTCCTCAAAATAGTAAAGAAGTTAGTGTGGGTTTGGATCTGGAACATGTTTGCGTTACAACTTAGCATATGCCTCAGCTCCCTGTGATTTGATCAGCTTTGAGCTATGTACATAAACTGTTCACATCACTAATGATTAGTCACATATGTGTATTGGTTCTTGGGTGACACGCTCTTGAAATCCAAAAAAACCCCAAAACTTTTTTTAATACTATTTTCATTGTCCCATAACTGCATGTGGGAACGTAACAGAAAATAATAATAATAATAATCTGATCTCTGTTTTAATTTATAGTATAAAGGTTTCACTTTCTTGGGATTTAATTTGAAAACATTTTTTCATTATGTGACTTCTTCATTTTTATTTTGGACCTCAACTTTGGGTTATTTCACCACTTGCCAATATTGAACATATTTTACATGAGGCCATTGTAGCTTGGCTTTGTGTCTTATAATCATGTATTAATTGTTCATTAGTTTTACCACATTGCATCAGGAAAAACATTTATTTTTGGAAACATAATATTTGTCCCACTTGTGTGTGAATGTGAGAGTGATTGGGTGAATGAGCTGATATGTAAAGCGCTTTGGGACTGCTTCAGTGTGGTGATAAAGCGCTATATAAATCAAGTCCATTTACCATTTTACCTCACAAAGTACGAATTAGAAAGAACGCGCCATTGGTATCGGCGATACTGGCCCTGCATTTACTTGGTATCGAATCAATACCAACTGTTGCACTTTCTAGCTGTGACACAAGCATGGCTGCCGATCAACAGGATCGATGAGCTAAAAAGCTGTGACTTTAAAACTAAAACCTGTCCACATCTGCACATCTTCTCCCACGAACACTGAGCTCACTGCAGGTCACTTACCCTCTTTAAATCACGGTTAGCTAGCTAACCATGGCTGTAAGGTGTTAGCATCGAGTTTCCTTCCCTAATGTTCTCACCCACGGAACGCATCCGCGACTCAAGTACCCTGACTTCAGGTTTGTACATTTATGGCGTTTAAAGTAACAAAATGGTGTGTTTTAAGGTTAAAGAGGACTCACCGTAGCTCAGGCAGGACGCTGCTGTCCGTCTCCTAGCAACAACTCTTCTTCTGTGGTTTCTGTTATTCACAGTACGAGTCAGTACTGACACCCACTGGTTTTATGGTATAACTGCAACGTTTTTATATTTATTGTTTATTAGTTTAACACACAATAAAGGATTAAATCAAATTGAATTAGAAACTTAACAGGAGAGGTCAAGAGAAGCCATTAGTGTTATATAAACCACCTCACCGTTCTATGAGAGAAAAACTGAAATACTAGCTATTTGAGTAAGAAAGAACACATTAAATGCAAACATACACATACATTTCATCCTTGAAAAAGAAGAAATAAAATTCTGACAATAAACTAACAAATTTAATAAACAAACAGAAATATAGAAACTTGGGGTGTGACGAGTTCTCGTGCCACGAGATTTTTATGTTATTGTTTTTTTTTTTTTTTGTATTTTTTTTAATTTTAATTTTAATTTTTTGTGAGCCATCCAAACTTCTATTTGTGACCTGTGGGGGCAGTAATGTCACTTTGCTACGTCTAGCCTGCCATAACCTAAAGCAGGAGAAGGAAAAGAAGAAGAGCATGAGTACATTTTAGTTCTAGGTCGTTTGACGTTTGTGTAGTTGTGCGCATAGACATCCGGAGAGGACCCCTCTGAGGGGTATTCCATAAAGCGGGTTATGTTCAAACTCTGAGTATGTTTAGGCTCAAATGATGGAAACTCTGAGTATCTCAGTCCAAAAAGCGAGGTATGTTCTTCTCTGAGTATGTTACCATGTTGCCATTGTCCGTAAACTAAACCTGGTCGCTGGCAGGTTTTATCAAAGAAACCCTGGGTTTCTACCTGGCTCCGCCCACCTGAACACCGTTTCTTAACACTTTAATAAACTTTAACACTTTTCTCTGAAACACATTAGTAACATCACACACCACAGACCTGCTGCCACGTCTCCTCAGACACATTTTATTCATATTATTCACCGCTCGTCACGTCACTGAAGCAATAAAGTGATGAAGTGACCAAAAAGTGTGACTAATTACGGGTGATTTAAGCCACTATAATCACTAAAGACTGAACGCACCTTTAGAACAGGCTCATAATCCTCAAACACCAGCTTATTTCACCATTAGGGTGAATAAATCACTCTTCCGTTTGGTTGCCATGGCAGTTTGAGTCATCTCTGATCCATTGATGATGGCTTTTTATCGCGCGTGCACGTAAGTAACCCAAGGTTTACATACTCAGGGTTGATTGACCCACTTCACACCAGTTTCTCATCGCGGGGTATGTTGACCCAGAGTTTATGGATAGACTCAGAGTTTGTTAACCCTCCTTTATGGAATACCTCTCTGCGGAGGGACACGTCAACAGCGCCGCCATCTTGGACCGGTGATGGTGGAGGCAGCGGTGCATGGACTTTACGACTGAAAGAGGTATTTCTCAATCTTTGAGTAGATTTATAAGTTGAATTTTGAACCGATTTCCAAACTGTTTAATTTTTAAAAAAACATCACACATGTAGCTATGATACAAGGTGGTTGGATATATTTAAAATGCGGATTTTACTACTTAACACTTAATCTCCACACCCACATACTTGAATATTTCAGTTCTTTGGCTACAATAATGATGATATAATAGTAATAGTAATGGTTATAATTATAATAATACACAATAATATAATAAGAATCCAGTAACAATAATAATAACAATGATATTAATAATAAACAATATGTATAATAATAATAATAATAATAATAATAATGTAATATGAGAATATAATATGATACTAATGATAGCAATAAAATAATATAATAAGAATTCAGTAACAAAAACAAAAACAATAATATTGATAACAAACAATACTTATTATGATTATTGTTATTATTATTTTATTATTATTATTATTAAAAATATATATAATTGTCAAATGCAATGTATAGCCTTAAACAATGTTGTCAATAAAAACCTGAGCACATTTGAACGTTTTTTGGGTTCCTTTTGTTCTTTTTCTATCTATCTATCTATCTATCTATCTATCTATCTATCTATCTATCTGTCTATCTGTCTGTCTGTCTGTCTGTCTATTATGTCTGACGTTTATTACAAACAAGCCCCGTGAAAATTGCTTGAGAATTGAGCGATTTATTCAGCTACTAGCAGTGTTATCAACACTGCTAGTAGCTGAATTGAACTTGTAGGTTATATCAGCATAATTACATAGTAAATGAAACAAATGCCTCATTTATTCTAATTTTCAAGCTTGTAGGTTTGATGTCCGATCTGTGCAGATTTGCGAGCCACTGTCTTTGACGTCTGCGAGTTATTCCTTCGATTTCAAGTCCTTCACGCTGTTGAACAATAAACTAAAAAACGAAGCAATGTTGTGAGCAGAATTGTTAGAACACCCGACAACTTCGCACAAAACTCCCATTTTGCGCTTTTCTCAACGGTTACCGATGTGTTGTAAATAAAACTTGTCATAAAAGATGGCAGAAACTAGCGAATCAGAGAGGATCATGGGAAATTTGTGATGTCGGTGCAAACCACCTATTCAAAGTCCGCTTCTCAGCAAGTCTGCTGGAAATCCCCAGATGAGAACTTGCTTCGCCCTTTTTACCGAGGATGCATCAGAGGAGACTTGTGCATACTCGGCCAGCTATATTTCCCAGCATGCACTTCGAACAAGCGCATGATTCTTTTATTATTACCATTTTTTAAATGAGTTTTTTTCCTTTTCTTCACTCATTATTATTATTTTTCAAATAATATCTTTAGTCATCGAATTAATAAATCTATTTATTTAGTTCATCCTTCTACCATTAATAGCCAACTATTATTTTTCTTCTTTATTTTATTGTTCTTATTTAAATTTTTCTTTATTATTATTTTTTAATTATTACTATTTTGTAAATGTGTTTTTCCTTTTCCCTTTATTTATTATTATCATTATCTATGTGAAAAAGGGCAGCCACAACAGCTGTGCATGTCTGTCCGATCCATTCTAAATAATCCTCTATATTTGTTAAGATAAATTGCCTGAATCACCTTTACCTGATTGTTTCTTAGGATTTTTGTCACAGGTGTTTTTGACCATCCAATTAGCCATGACCAGTTTACCTATTTATAGGGACTGTCAATATATTAAATAAAACATACACATACACGTTTATTGTATTTACATTTTTGTTCATTTTTTTTAATTTATCACCAAATGTTTTATACGTTTACAAAACAATATTTACAACAATGACATCTATTCAAATATACATATTGTTTTCTTTGATGTTTACAGCGTAGTGCACATACTCCACACTGTTGCGCACAACGATGTCAAGAAGTTTGCTTTGTCCCAAAACGACGAGTATGCGAAGTCCGCGCTTGCGCACTCCGCAAGCTCGTTCTTCAAGTTTGCTCCCACGAGTCCTTACCCAGGAGTTCACAAGTACGGAGTATGCATACTTAGAATTGAGAAACAGCCCTAGTTTCAATTTGTGGAAGAAGTTTATTAACAGTTAAAAGAACATGGCTGTGTAGTTGCAGCATATTGTTAATGACATACTTGGTCAGGCTCTGTTTGCACTATTTGCAGTCTGTATTGACAGAGTAGAACTTTGATTTATTATTATTTATTTTATTTGAACTTTTATCAATTTTAGTTTTAGTTTCAATTTGAGGAAGAAGAAGTTTATTTAAGCTCATGCTTACATCATGTGTTATAAACATTCAATAATGCATGTGCAACTCAGTTAAATAAAAGTCTGTTGGTCCAGTCATATATTTTGTCATTGTAGTTTTCTTAAAATCTCGTCTCGTCTTGTTCTCGTGAACCCAATATCGTGTCGTGTCTCTTGAGCTGAGTGTATTGTCACAACCCTAATAGAAACTATAAAAGAAATTGCATGAATTAAATGTTGTAAACAGTTTATTTTTATAAAAATAAAGTTGTAATGATGAATATACCTCATGGAAAAGTGATATTGTTTAGTTTCATAGAAAGGAAGGTGAAGATGACTGAAGGTAAAATGAGAAAAACAAGTTTAGAGACTAATGCGCACAGAAGTAATTTAGACAAGGCAAGGCACATTTATTTGTATAGCACATTTCATACACAAGGCAACTGAATGTGCTTCACATGATCAAAGTGCAACAGAAAACATTAAACTGCTTAAAAATCATCAAAAACATTAAAATCAGAAGCAAAAACATTTAAAATCAGAGTCTGTACAACAAACACATAAAATCAACAACAACATGATTAAAAATCTTCCTCTCAATCATACGCTGTGGAGAAAAACAGTTCCTTTAACTTTGATTTAAAAATGTTCACATGCGATGCTGACTTCAGCTCTGCTGCAGTTTATTCCACTTCTTTGCAGCATAACAACTAAAAGCAGCATCACCATGTTTACTGTGAGCTCTGGGCTCCACTATCTGACCTGTGTTCATAGATCTGAGACCTGCTGGGTTCATACCTGACTAACATCTCACTGATGATTTGATAAATGAGTCAGAGATAAAACAAAGCAGAAAAGGGAAGAATTTAAAAATATATATAAAACATTAAAATGAGCATAACACAGTAAAAGCTAAAAACTATAATAATAAAATATCAAACCTATCAAATAATTCAAAGAATAGTATTACATTTACAAGCATAGGTTTTCAGTTTGTGTTGTGTTTAAAAATTGTAATATTCTCGGCCATCCAAAGCAGGTTCCATTTATTTATTGCAATAACAGTGTTTTGACTTTAGTTTCATTATACCATGTGATTTCACCTGTGTTTGTTTCTAGTCTCTGTTTTTACTCATTTACTGTGCCCGTAGTTAAAAATCCTGAGGTCAGAAAGTACTTGAAGTTTTCAAAATTTCCCTCTGTTTGTTTTTTTCACACTGCTCATCTTTTCCTAACCTTTATCTTTCCTTGGTCTCCAGGACATCAAGGTGAAAGAGGCGGAGCCGCAACCTGATCCTGGTCCATGTGCTGCTGCAGAGACCATATTCTAACTTTCTAAATCAAGCAGCATCCATATATGGTCTATGAAACACACACACACACACACACACACACACACACACACACACACACACACAGCTGTACTGCTGATTTCTCATTATGCTAACGAGCTTTTAAAAAGCTGTGTCACCGTCACTAATCTGATGAATATGCATCACTGAGGGTGCCCCCCACAAGGCAGGGTGGAGGTCTCAGTGAGGGGGGGTGGGGGGTCTGCAGTCAGGATAACTTATCCACAGCCCCCCGAGACCTGCATAAACAGAAAGCAGCCCTCACACGTTGACAGAGCTTCCATTTCCTCCAAACCAACTCCTGACATATTCAGTCCCAACCTTTCATTCCTTCACCATGAAGCTTCCCCCGGGTCCACGACTTGGAGTGACATGGATGCTGACCCCCACCACTATCCCACACCCCTCACTGCACAGCCTCACTTCGCCCCTGTCATCCATCCTCTCTCCTCCTTCCTTCTTCTCCTGAAGAAGAGCGAGTCCCTCCGGCTGCAGATAACTTCCCGCAGGTAAACTTCTCCTTCTTATTATATGTGCATCACACATTTTACTATATTAACTGTTTGGAATCCTTTTGCAGTGTTTGAATTGATAAGAAAAAAGATCATTCATTTGACTATAAATTGACAAACGAAAAGGTCTTACTTGACATTTTGGCGCGTGTCAAACTCATGGCCCGTCGGCAAAATCCAGCCCTTTGGAACATCTAATTCAGACCCAAGGATAGAGTAAAAATGACGGAGAAAACATGACTCATTGTGTAAAGGTTTGCACGTTATCACCGTTTTCTCGGTGCTTATATTGCAGTCATTTTTAATGTTAAACTGTTGGAAAAACAAAACATTTTCCTGACTTTATAACATAATATTTTCCTTAAAGAAATTGGTCACATAATCTAAGAAATTTAAAGTGAAGATCCTGTTGGGAATGATATTTATACCTTATTGCTTGGATATTTGGATATTGTGGGTTTCTTACATATTTTGTGTTTTATGTATAAGTAGAAGTGCAAACAAAGGCACAATAATGAAATTACTTGTTTTTCCAGCATAAAATCTGCTCACTTGAGATCAAACTGCTCCGTATTTGGCCCCTGAACTAAAATGAGTTTGACACTCCTGGGGATTTAGTCATTTACTGAATAATGATTGTTCCAGATAAAAAATGTATATTTGGGAGCTTTTAACTAAGCATAATGCTGATTTTATGTAAATCAAACTGTTTGGATTTGATTTTAATTTAGTTTGTTCAAGCAGTTATCAACTGTTTGACTGAAATAAAAATAGATGCTTGTGAGTGTGCGATCCTATATACAGTATCTGCTGATTCATCTAATATTCAAGGAAACAATGACGTGAAAATGTTTTTAAGTGTGAGAGCTGAGCTTTGACCTTGGTGCTTTAGCAGCGTGACAGCTGGGCTCCACACATGACGTACACACACACGCATGTTCACACACACACACACACACACACACACACACACTTCACCCTGTCAGCAGCTTTCCTATCCATATGTTGCAGTTATTGCTAGAACCGCAGAAAAGGACACTGATTGTCACGCAGACACAGCCTCATCGTATTACTTCCATTGAGAAATCAATAGAAAAGGCATGTTAACTTTGACTTTCTTTGTTCTCTAAACTGCAGTGGTTCTCAACCTTCAGCCCACAACCCCCAAAATAAAGGTTCCAGAGATCGGGGACCCCTACTGTACCTGAAGGTGGTTAAACACAGACATGAACAATGAAGAACAGTCATGTGGAGACAGGGTCATCTATAAGGGGGAATAAAGAGGAGAGATTTTTGGTGCCCATCCATAAAGTCAGTAAAATGGTCCATTGTTCTATGAATCTGTGATTACCACATTTATTTATTGATCTGAATAATATCCACTGTCCAGGAAGTTTATTATTATTTAGGCCATAGTATTTAGTCATCTTAAAGATGTAAATCATTGTTTTAATCACAAATAAAATTAGTTAAAAGTGACCACAATTGTGGAAAAGGTGGTTAAATGGGATTTTAAAAACCACAGGAATTGGTTAAAAGTTGCAAATTAGAGTGGGCAAAAACAGACAGAAAAAGTGGTAAAAAGGGTTCAACGTGTCAATATTGGCTTAAAAGTGGCAGAAATTGGGGGTTGATGTAATGTAATTTAAAAAGTAGAAACAATTAGTTTAAAATGGCAGATAATGGACATGACAAATTGGGAATGTGGTTAAATTGTCAAACATAAGCTTGAAATATGGTGAAAAAAGGTTAAAAGTGACAATGGGTTCGCATGTGACATTAGGTGGAAAAAGTGGTGAAAAGGTATAAGTGCAGAAAATGGGAGTAATGTATAAAAAATGCATTAAAAAGGAACAAAAATATGGCAAGAAAAAGATATGAAAATAGGTTCAGATATGGCAAGTTTGGTGTAGTTGCAGAAAATGGGAAAAAATGGGCTCAAATTGTTCAAATAAAATATTCTTCGTTTCTTGAAGGTATCTGGTGACCTCCTCCCCATTGTTGAGATTTCTTTGTTCATTTGTTCGTCCCTGTATCTCTACCAGGCTAAACTCCATCAACTATGACTGGGAGCCTGAAAGCAGCAAACACCACCTCTTCCACCTCAGCTCAGACATCAAAGGCAACAGACGCTCCAAGCTCAGCATCATCAGGAGGACATAAGTTCATGAGTGAACGGAGTGATTCCCACAGTGAGTCGGATGAGAAAACAGTTGGAACTCAAATCTGTCATGTTTTTGTGTCCTAACACAACACATAAAAATATACACTTAATTGTTTAGTTCAAGCAGAATTTACAATTTACCAAAAAAATGAGTCACTTTATGTTGTGCTGAACCAAATATAACATCTGTGCTGAAGTCACCGCTTCCTTGAGTATTAAATCACAGAATACATTTATGATTATTGTAATCGTAAAACATTTACAACCAAATAAAAATTCCATCCAATCAGTGCATCCTTTATGAAAGTAGCATGAAAACAACAAACTAAATACATGTAATAATCACAGCATCAAACAGAGACAGTCCATGGTGGGAACCAGGGTTTGGGTCGATTACATTTTTCATTTACAATTACATCTTCAATTATCCAAGTTCAATTACACCTCAATTACGTTGACCGGCATTTTTTCCAATTCCAATTAAAAAAACAATTGTACTTTTTTTCTTCTGATGCTTAATTATAATTACATTCTCAATTACAAAAGTTCAATTACAATTAATCACAATTACTGAATAAATAAGCTTTTGTTAGCTTTCTGTTCTTGTACTAATGGGTCAGTTTGACCCATGTCTTAAATCAGCTGTAAAATACACTAAAAAAAATATTATTTATCATCTGATTTGTTTCTCATCTTTTGGTTACCTTGTGAGGCTTCCTAATCATTGAAAATATTAATATTAATATTGATGTGGTGTGGGTGTCTGAGCCTTTTTTTGTCAGCATACCCCTAAAATAAATTTTTACCATTAACATTTAATTATTTTATTGGTAAAATCTACTGACAAGTAGTAGGAAATAATTTATAATTATTACGTTATGTAAGCCATAAAAATGGTTCCCCAGTTTTACATTTAATTATATTGTAATTGCCAATTTTTTATAAAATTTTCATGCACATTAAAAATACAAACTCAATTAAAATTAAATTATGATTACAAAAGCAACATATTTTTCAATTACAGTTACAATCATTATTACATCATAATTGTAATTGATTATCAAATTACAATTATAATTGTCCTCAACCCTGGAGGGAACTGTCCACAGTGCAGCTCTTCCAGTTTGAAAACTTAAGTTATTGTGTGTCCCTCAGTGACTTCATGGGCCACTGCCGCACTTTGTGTTGTGACTTTGTTCGTGGTGTCGTTGTTTGGTGTGTGCGTGTGGAAAAAGTGGTTAAAAAAGGACAAGGACAAAGAAAAGGACAAGAAAAGGGGAAACAAGAAAAATGAGAAAGACGAACTTGCCACTGAAATGGATGGTTACGCTAAGGTGAGACACACACACACACACACGCACACACACACACACACACTGTCCTTGCAGTGTTTCCCACGCTGACATCCAGTGCTGCTAAAACTGTTGTTATGACTCAGAGATGTTTTGCTCATTCAGGGTGACCATATTTTGACTTCCATAAAAAGGGGACTCTTGGGCCGACCTCTGCATACTCAAAAAGTACTCAACGTTTTCTTGAATCTACCAGTTGTAACGGAAAAATACACTATAGTAGATACATTGTTGTTATTGTCCATAAGGTTCAAATTTTATTTTCTCTCTTTATAACAAATACTTAAAAATCAATCTGAAATCAGTGGTGACTCAAGTCAATCGCCTTTATTATGCATTATAACAACATGTCCTTGAAAAATCTCATATAAACTTTCCTTAAGTATCTTAATCACTGAAACAATGACAAACATCACATTCTAGAAATTAAAACTATGACAAAAAAACCCAAGGTTTACAGAACATTGAATAAACATTAAATATACACTTAAATAACTATGAATGTTTACATCCCATTTTCCCATGCTGACTTCCTGACATGGGGCGTGTCCACTCTCCGTCACTTAAAGAAAAATAAATAAAAGAAGACTTAGATATTGTCATTACATTGAACATAAAAAAAGGAAAACTGAAAGTGATTGAGAGGAATTGAACTTATCTTACCTTACCTTTTATTGGCTGTTTCCTCCTTTGTTTTCAAATCGATCTGAAAGACTAGACTCTCTAGTTTCATCAGAATTTTTTTGTTTTGTTTATAGCTTGTTTCGTTCTTCCATAATCAGCAGTTGAATAGAGGCAAGTTTCACACAAATTGCCAGTTAGTGGCAAAAAGTTGTGAAAAAAAACCTGTGATTTTGAAGGTTTTTTTTTTTTTTTTTGCTTTAGGGACACCTCAACATTGGTTCCCTTCTATAAAACTACAAAAACAACACTGAGACTGGGCTTTTTTTTTTGCTATAGGTCAGAGTTGAATGGTTTGCTTACTGTATTTTGGCCTTCCTGCAAGTCTCCCCCCCCGTCATTTTCCACACACGCCACTTCCTCCTTCTCGCGGACATGCCGAGTGTCACCGCTTGCCACCTTTTTTTTTTAAGGTCGTTTTCTCTCGCTCTCAATAGTCCACTCAGTTCCACACATGCTCTAGTTGAGTGTGCGCTGCTGGGAGCTCCAGCATCAACTCTCTTAGCGCCATTTTCTGTCTTGTAAACTTGTAAACTCTTTTCCTCTTCCTCTGAGCTCTGCCCATCACGGGTGATCTCTCATCCAAAGGTGCGCTGCTGACACCTACATGTCACCTGGTAGTCACAACATCATGGTACAAGCTCGATATTTACGGGAGAACTTCGTCACACTGTCTCCTAGCAACCCTAGCTGAAAAACACAATTCACCTCTTTCGACGTCATTGGCAGTCAACATTACTAAACCAAATTACATCTTTAGATGTCAATGGCAGTCAGTGAGGTAAAGAGTGTTTAACCACTGAGGTTTTAATGGATTGGATCACGGGAGAGGAAGCATTTTTGTTGCCCTACTTTCAAAGTTCCTCCCCCAGAGGAAGCTGGCGTGAATATTGCTAGATGGCAACAATCAACAAAACCGATAAGTTCATAAAGATATTGTCTGCTAATTTCTAGTAAAACAACACCAACCAGTATTGTTAGCATTAGGTCTTGGAGGTGCTAGCAGGGGTGCAGGTCAATGTGTGCTGGAGTGTCAAAAAACATCAAGGACAGCGTTTGGAGAGGGCAGCTGGTGTCTGGAAGCTCTGATATCGGGGTAATGAGCTTGGAGCTAGGCTGTTCACTGGCGTGACTGCCGGGTGAAAGACCAGCAGGTCAAGGGCAGGGTTGGGCCTGAGACTACAGCTGATATAGTGATGTCTGAGAGCTGCGGACCTTAGCGCGGTGCGGAGCGTGGAGTGTAGCAGTCACTGGAGTGAGAGAGCTGCAGGAAGGCCACTAACTAAAAAGTAACTGCAGGAAAAGAGAAAAATAAACATGCATATATAGCTACTGTTTTGTATCCACATTCACCAGATCGACCAATCAGGTAGGTATCGGTGGTTGAGAGAGGTTATCGATGTATTTTTGTGCCTCCACTATGGAGCCAATCCACTTCCTGGCTCCATTCTGCAGTGTGAGATGAAGCCTTTCCAGGTAGATTAAAGCAGGCTTTAGTCCATGCTTATAAAGTTCTGCCATGACCTCCTTATATTCTGCTCGCAGGCTGATGATTTATGGGGTGTAGTCTTCCACCACACAAATTGTTTGGACACGGAATTTGAGTTTTCCTCTCCACTGCGCTTCTCTGAGGAGGAGGTCTTTTGTCCGGGTACAGTGTAGCCATAGAATGACCAGGCGCGGTTGCTGTCCGGGGGCCGTCTCGGTTCTATAAATTTCTCAGAGAATTTTAGAGAAGTGGGTCGTCCGCTTTTGATGGACTCTGGTAGGCCGAGAATGCGTATATTTTGACGTTAGCTGCGGCTTTTCAGGTCTGACACTTTAGCCTTTAATAGTAAATGGACTTGTATTATATAGCGCTTTATCCCTACACTGAAGCGCTTTACACATCAGCTCATTCACCCATTCACACTCACATTCACACACCAATGTCCTCGAGGTCCAAAACCCGCTGACTCAGGTCTTCAGTGGCAAGTTCGAGAGAGGAGACATGTTGGCCATGTTCTTGCACTGCAAGTCATGTCTGGTCGAGTTTGGAGTTAAGCTGAGTGAACGAAGCTCTGAACTCAGCGGCTATGTCCTCACTGTGTTTTTCAAGCATCGTGGTGATGGCCTCCAGTGTTAGGCTGGCATCGTCTTTTTTGCTCAATGTAGTGGCTTTGGAAGCTATTTAAAAAGAGGATTTCAGCAGAATTGAGGAAAAAAATACTCAAGTATTAGATTATTCTCATAGTTGGAAAGGATTGAAGGGCTGGGTGGTGTGGAAAGCCAAGGATTTACCCCAGCCCCTACGCAACGTGTTTACTCCATCTGTCACCTGGAACTCCCACAATTTGTCATTTTGCTGCTAGCTGCTGAATTGTCCTGAATGCCTTCATTCCTATAGAACTCAATGGACTGAAGGGGCAATTTGCGTCATCATTACGTCATTTCAACATGGAGGTGCACATTTTAAAAAGTTAATAAAAACCAATATGATGCAAAATAATGCGTTTTGTTAGGCATAGATCTTCTAATAAGGACATTTCAAAGGTTTTAGGCCAACTTTGTAAAAACAGTGGAGGATCTCTTTAAGTCCCTCTGCCAGGTTTGCGCCGGTGTGTTGTTCATACATGGGCCGAGTTTGCAGAACATGGCTCACCATGTTCCACTCAGGGATGATGTGATGCGCAGTCACAGCCATGTAGCTCTCGTTAGCTCTGGATGTCCATCCATCAGTTGTTAGGGCTACTGCACATGCCTTTGACAAGTCTTGGACAACAGAAGATTTAGCTTGTTCATAAAGGTTTGGTATAATTTTCTAACTAAAGTGCGGACAAGTGGGTACTTCATACCGGGGCTCAATCACCTTTAGTATGTGTTTAAAACCAGTGTTTTCAACAACTGAATATGGTCTTAGAGCCGCTGCTATAAAAACTCTGATGGCAGTTGTCATAGCTTTGGCCTGATCTGAATTGCTAGGCAGAGACTGCTTGTCGAAGTCAGCTGCGTTTGCACTAAGGTCGTTTTCTTTCTTGTCACAGTGATATTCACACTCGGGTGTTGCCGTTTCAAGTGAGTTTACATGTTCGTTGTGTTGCTGGAAGCATTACCAATCTCAGCTGAACAATATCGGCATACTGCCCTCATTTTATTCACTTGTCTTTCTCCGTTGCAATATTTCACCCAGAAGCCGAAGTGTTACCAAGCTGGAGACTTTAGCGACAGGGGAGGGTCTTCCAGCTGTGGTTTCTCACTAGCGTTAACCATGACATACACGGGCTGCACATGTAGCTGCCGGCAGAAATAAACACACGCAACTTCCGTTCCGGGAACTCACCCTTGCACAGCCCTGTACCGAACCAAACGTCCTGTAACGAAATGGTTCAATACAAATACATGTATTGGTGCACCCCTATAATTTTATGCTTAATCAATTGTACCCATCAAATTAGTTAAAGTCTTGAAATGTGAAGCAAAAAATTTAAGTCAACTTTTTTTTTTTGAATGATAAACATTAAATAGGGTCAAACTGACCCCAAGGATACTAGGAGGGTTAATCTCTGTATCTCTTGGACTTCGGTCCTCTTTCGCTTTTCTTCGTGTGTCACATTTTTGTCAAAACCAAGCAGCATCTTTATTGATTACCGTAATGAACTTTATTGGCTGTAAAGAGCTCCTTGAGTTCTTATCTTTCAGAAACTACTATTTTTCAGATAGACCAAGTATTAGAAGAGTTACAGTCTTTTAAATTAACCTGTTCCAAGGGATGCGTTCAAGGTCCCTAGAAAACCTGGACATTTTCATTAGTTTATAAAATATCCCCGGATAGCTTGCACAAAACATGAAAAATGAATATGTTTGGGTAAAAACCGTATGTATGGTCACTCTATTGTAAGAGGAGATGAGAGTTTGGAGGGAGTAAAAACGGTAAATGGACTTGATTTGTGTAGCGCTTTTTATGCCTACACTGAAATAGTCTCAAAGCACTTTACGATATCAGCTCATTCACCCATTCACACACCACTGGGACTGAGCTGGCCATGCAAGGCGCTGGTCAACCACTGGGAGCAACTTAGGGTTCACTGACTTGGCCCAAGGACACTTTGACACATATGACAGGTATAGAACTGGATCAAACCCCCAACCTCTCAATCAGAAAACGACCCCCTCCTACACCTAAGCCACGGTCGCCCATCTAAAATGTCAAAAACTGTTCTAACTTCACTCCATCTGTGCAATGTTCACGACACATGCAGGTTTTATAGGAATGCAGAACACTTTTCAGGCCTTCATTGTTTATTTACGTGTGAGTTTTTTATGTCCTGCAGACCATCGAAGAAATCCCTGACAAGGAAACAGACGATAAACCAAAGGACGATGAGAAACTGGGCAGGTTACATTTCAAATTAGACTACAAACTTCACAGAGAACACTGGTGAGCTAAATGCTAATGCCACATTTCCATACTTTTTTTTTTACATCTTTCCTATTCTTCTTCTTTTTGACTTTACTCTCTTTGTTCCTGATGCTTTTTATAGATGACTGTGTGCGTCCTCCAAGCGTCAGAGCTGCCTGCGATGGATGTGGGGGGGCAGCTCTGACCCCTACGTTAAACTCTATCTGTTCCGGACAAGAAGAAGAAGTTTGAAAACCAAAGTTCATAGAAAGACTCTGGAGCCAAACTTTAATGAGACTTTCACCTTTAAGGTGGAGTTGAATTTAAACTCACATTATTTGCCCTCAGGGTTGCAAATGGATGGAAATTTCCGATAGATTTCCACGAGAACTTGAGCTCAGGGATTTGGAGAATATAAAAAACATTTCATGGAAATTATTCTTTGGAATTAACCAGAAAGTAGAAGTAAATTTGAATAACTGACGCTAATGTCTTATATTTGACGTCCCTGTTAACCTTCAATTTGGTAAATTTCATTTTTTTCCCCTTTAATTCCCATGGATAGTTTCCATTTTTTTTTTTGGGGGGGGAATTTTCCAACCCAAATTGAAAAGTTATTTTCATTAAAATTATATTTTATTGATGTTTATTTTGCATGGATGCTGATATTTTCAATAGTTAGCATTCATGCATATTTTAATATTTTTAAATATTCCCAAAATTCACAATCTTGAGTTTCTGTGGAATTTTATCAGCGTTTTTCCCACCTCTTTGCAACTCCATTTGCCTATAAAATTATGACATGAATTTTGTTCTTTCTGCTGTGAAGGTTAGCGTACACTGAGCTGGGCGGTAAGACTCTGGTAATGACGGTATAACGACTTCGACCGCTTCTCCAAACACGACGCCATCGGGGCGGTGAAGATTCCCATGAGCAGCGTGGATTTTCAGCCGCTCTCTGCAGGAGTGGAGGGGGATCTGCAGAAAGCAGAGAAGGAGGAGGTGCGGACAAACCCAAACCCATAGGCGGAGTTTGAGATATAGACTCGAGATTCGTGCCAACCATAATGTGTGTAACATATACAATGATGCAAAAAATTATTAGTAACATAATTGATCATACTGAGTACAAAAATTAATGTTGTAAATTCATGGATAAAATCATGCTTTTCTGCTTCATTTTTGCTGCAGTACCATACATCAGACTAAACAGGCTGCTTAGGGGAGGCGTGTTTTTCCTCTAAGATCATTCGCTTTACCTTTGTGCCTCGCTGTGTGGTGGATTGGAGACTGAGAGCTAGCTGCTCCTGCTGCTGCCACCTGAGTTAACCTATCATCATGAGTGCTCATTGGTAGGACTCGGAGTTGGGCTGGTTTTCTGATTTTCTAAAACGTTTGGAGCAGGACATTCCACAAACCTTCTTATATCCATTTTTATAAATGAGTATCAGAACGAGAGTCACTGAGAGATATAGGCTGTAGCCTTGAAAGGAAGACGATGGTCACATGAACGAGCGTTAAAAAAAATAACTTCTATTTTTAGAAGAACAACACATGAATTCATATATATTTTGTACAGTCACTGTTTCATGGTACTTAACATATTTGCATATTTTGTACATTATATTAAGAATTGTGTTTTTGAATGAAATTGGGAAAACTGTAATAACATTTTTTGACGCCCCAGAAACTCAGTGTGTGCCGCAACCCTTCGCTCAAATCTGAAAAGGATGAACTACATCACAGTTTTTGACCATAAAATGCTGACTCTTTTTTCCTCTTCATCAGAGTGAGCGACTTGGAGATGTTTGTCTGTCTCTGAGGTACGTGCCCACTGCAGGAAAGCTGACAGTGGTGATACTGGAGGCCAAAAACCTGAAGAAGATGGATGTGGGTGGATTATCAGGTGAGTCCAAAGGCCAGAAGTTGTGCAGAATGTTGAATTAAATTATACTATTGGTACTGAAATCAGCTCAAATTATTTTGATGAATGTGTCTTTATATTTTCTATTGATGCAAGAATAATAATAACACACCACAGTAATGCAGTACAATATGAGAACATGTATATTAATCTTTAGTCCTAGGGGTGTAAACGATTCTTTTTAACAATGATTCAATTCAAATCACAATTTGTTGTTGCCGATTCGATTTCATGATGATGATATTGGTTCATTTAGAACTATTCGATCTGAAATGATTCAGTGACTTTTTATCCAAAATAATAATGTGTACAGTGTGAGTGAAATAAATCCCTGGATACTGGACAGTACAGGTGAGCTTTCATAGATTCCTGTTTCTTGTCAGGGAAATTATAATTATAAATTAATGATGGACATAAACAAACAAGTAAACAACATTTAATGTCAAATGTATTCACATTTGAATAAAGCCGAACCAACACTTCAGTTTAAATGAACTTGATGTTAACTCTACTGCTCTCATTTTCAATACTCAATATGTTTTCAATAAAAAATACATATAAGGTTTACCGGAGTCTTCTGCTTGTTTTTATACATCAAAATAATACAAATTAATATCAACAATGATGTGTTGAGGTTAAATAAGCAGTAGTTGAACCTGATACTTTTCTTTTTAACGTGATGGTTATCATGAGGCTTCTGCAGAGCTAATGCTAATGAGCTAAAGCTACATGTGCTGCTGCTGAAGGGCCTGGTGGTGGACGGTGGACACAGTGAGCGGCTCCTCAAGGTTCTCAACCTTGGGGTCAGGACCCCATTTAAGGGTTGCAAGACATTGGGAGGGGATTGCCAGATGCCTTCAATAAACTAAGAATATTTCTTGAACAATGTGAGCCCATTTTTGCTTATTTTTACCCTTTTTCTGCAACTACACCAAACTTGCCATATTTTTATCTATTTATCATTTTTTCTTGTCATGTTTTTGCTCCTTTTAATGCATTTTTGCTACATTACTCTCATTTCTGTCACTTCGCCATCAAATTTGAATGCCTTTTCTGCACATTTTTTTCATTTTCAAGACATTATTATAAACCCTTTCCACCACTTTTTTCACCTAATATCAATATAAAGTCTGCTGTGCTTAAATCACATAAGTGATTTCCTTGTATTGATACAATTGATTGATTACCCTTTAAAACCATTTTAGATCAATAACTGTCATCAGGAAGGACAACTAGTCTAGCACAGATTGATGTCGTTGGATCGTGGGAATAGAAATCCATTCATTGATCTAATGGATCAATCGTTACACCCTTAGCCCTTATTGATGAATTATATATTTATGACTCAAATGAAACAAAAAAGGCCTTCTTGTTTCCATTTCCAGACCCTTATGTGAAGATTCATTTAATGCAGAATGGAAAACGACTGAAGAAAAAGAAAACAACGATAAAGAAAAACACACTGAACCCTTATTACAACGAGTCCTTCAGCTTTGAAGTGCCAAGTGAACAGATCGAGGTACACACAGGCCTACACGTGCCTCAAGGCACACACAAACACAGCCGCATTATGTCACTGTGTGTGTGTGTGTGTGTGTGTGTGTGTGTGTGTTTTCTCATAGAAAGTGCAGGTTGCCCTGACGGTGCTGGATTACGATAAGATCGGGAAGAACGACGTCATCGGGAAAGTTCTTCTGGGTTCAAACACTGGAACTGAGCAGCAGCACTGGGTGGACATGTTGGCCAACCCACGGCGACCAATCGCACAGTGGCACAGTCTCAACCCAGAGGAGGAAGTCAAAGCACTTCTGTCCTGTAAGAAGTAAAGATGTGTGTGTATCCAGTCAGCAATAAAAAGCATTTAAAAAGCAATGTCTGTTCTCACCTTGTTCAAACTTTTAGATACAAATTAAATTAATCAATGAAATATTGAAGAGAATCTAAGATGTACTACAATGTGTAGCAGCACTAATAAACCATGAAGGATTTTATTTAGATTAAGAAACAAATCTGTTTTTTTAATCTACAAAAAAGCTTATTTTGATTAATTATTTTCCTTTTATCTCTCTGTAAAATGTAAAAAAAAAAAAAGTGGAATTAAATGTCGACCATCTTGAGATTCGCACCAACCACAATGTGTGTAACATATGCAGGAACTGCTGGATGCAGTGTCGTTTCATCGTTTATATTGTGAAGAAGAAATGCACAACAGAAGAACAAACCTGAAGTCTCAAAAGTTTAGTACCATTTCACTGACAACTTATTCTACAACAAATACATTACACAATCTACAACAAATGAATTAATATATATTATGTAGCTGATGATTGCTGAGTCACAAGGTGGCTGAGGTTTATGAGTAAATGTGGACTTCAGCCTTTGAAACGACTACAACTATTTTGTTGGTTCACACGGATTTGCCACAACACCCACCGTAGTGGTAAATCCTGTGACCTACGTATAACACAATGGAAGCAGCCCTTGAAGCTTGTTTTATAGAAAACAACCCAAATTCCATGATTTATTTTCTAATATCCACTACAGGTTCCTTGTCATTAATTTGGGGAAAATGTTCTGCATTCTTTTTTTTTTTTTTTTGGAGGGATTGTGGGGAATAAGTGGTTGTGTTTTGTTTTTTTGCAGTAGTTATCTGTTGCTGTATCAATATATAGACATTCTATCCGTACGCAGCGCCCCTATTTGGCCAATTTAGGTCATATGATAGGTCAGTCATTGGCCAGTTTAGGCCTGAGTGACTAAGACTAAACCTTACCTTAAACCTAACCCTAAAGTTGTTTGCGATACTAAGCCTACCCGTAAACCTTATCCTAAATAAAAGACAAAAAACAAATGAAGCTAAAGCAAAGAAAGGAAGATATTTATTTAAGGAAAAGGATATTTCTGTAAGCAAAAAGAGGATAGATAAGGAAGGAAGTTTGGAGAAGAAAAAGGAAGAACAAGAAGCAAAGTGGTAAAAGAAAGAAGGGGAGGAGCTAAAGTAAAGTGAAACATTGCACGGACACAAAACAAATCCAGACTATAAAAGAAGCCACACAAAATAAACCACAGGAAATGGTAAACATCAGAAGGGAACAGTTGGACACATGGAGGTTAACAACAGAGGAAAATCCTTGGGACACAGTGTGATAGAAGGCAAAGCAGCCTCACACACACGGTCTAAAACAGCAGTTCTCAACTGGTGGGTCGGGACCCAAAAGTGGGTCAAAATAAAGAAATATGCTACTTAATGTCTCTCATGTTGAACTTGTCTTTTATTTTGAAAGAAACTTTTCTTTTGACAGTCATGCTGTGAAATGCATGTTGCACAGGAAAATGTATAGATTTATGTTTAAAAAAGATTATAAGTGTTTTTAACAACTATTTTTGAAAAACTACATTTGGTTGGTTGAATTCTCCAAAAAAAAAAAAAGGAAAAAAAAGTGGGTCATGATTTAATGACCATGGCAAAATGTGGGTCCCAGGGTGAGACCAGTTGAGAAGCCCTGGTCTAGAGCACCTGAGGAAGGCCAAAGAGAGCTGAAATGTTGCGCAATAATGACCATTAAAGGCAAACCATGGCCACTTTTTATGAACCCCTCCCACCTTTGTCTGTATGGTAACTGTACAAATAGACACTTTCTTTTTCTCATTGTGTTTCCCAATCATGGAAGACCATTACCGCTAGTAAAAAATAAAGTAAATAATAAATAAAATAGGAAAAGTAAAATAATAAAATAATTATATATGATATGCAAAGTCATAATTATGAGATAGTATCTCATTGTTTTGTATACCTTTCGAAAATGTCATAGTATTTCTATTTTTTATTTCTATCATAATTTTTGGAAACTCCGTCCAATGATGCCCATATAAGAAATATCATGAGGTGAGACAGGCCCTGGACCAGCTGTGTGTGTGTGTGTGTGTGTGCGTGTGTGTGTGCGTGTGTGTGTGTGCGTGTGTGTGTGTGTGTGCGTGCGTGTGTGTGTGTGCGTGCGTGTGTGTGTGTGTGCGTGTGTGTGTGTGTGTGTGCGTGCGTGTGTGTGTGTGTGCGTGTGTGTGTGTGTGTGTGTGTGTGTGCGTGTGTGTGTGTGTGTGTGTGTGTGTGTGTGTGTGTGTGTGTGTGTGTGTGCGTGTGTGTGTGTGCGTGTGTGTGTGTGTGCGTGTGTGTGTGTGTGTGTGTGTGCAGCAGCAGCAGCAGCAGCAACACGTTCTTTCGGTGGAGATGCTTGGTTCATCTTTCTGAGCCTCTGAAGGACTTCATCCTTTCGGACTCTGAGATGAACTTAAAGTGGATTCTAAAACGATTCATTCTCACGTCCTTTTCACTCTCCCACCTGCTGTTCTTTGAGGGTGAGTAACTCACGCAGGTTGAAATTCATTCTACTGCAACAATTTAAACTCAATGACATGATATTATCGTTTCTTTCTGTACAAACACACATACTTTGAGGTCTGTGACTGCAAACTATCACTGAAAATGATTATAAACTGTAGCTGTAGATTATTTATGTATTTACTAAAATGAAAGTTAAACATGACGTGGTTTTGTGTTCAGGAGCTCAGAGCCTACTTTCACTGGCAGAGGGAAGAGCACAGAGGTAAGACACAGATATTACATCAATTATTACCAGAGATTATGTCCATTTTCAAACTTTACTTTGAAAAACAACAACATAAATAAAGAAAGAAATAAATGTCTTTGAATATCTAATATTTTATTTTTGCTTTCATTTGTGATTCAAAAGTCTTTGGAGAACAAAAAATAATTATATAATCATATATATATATATATATATATATATATATATATCCTCAATGTAATTATATTTCTACAAACTAAAAGACAAAATAAATACAAATGACTAAGAACAAAATATAAACGGTGCTAAGAACATTATTTTGACTTTTTGTCTTATAAGTTCATGATACTGGTGATTTCATCTGAGCTGATAAAACACATTGGTGATTGTTTGATCACATGATCAACATTCATGTCACAGTAATGATGAGTCTGAGCTTTAACACAGGAAACAACAAAGGCTTTGTGTGTTTTTATTGACATTCTGTATGTTTTCCTCTTTTGTGTCTTTTTTGTTGATCTTTTGTGACACTTTTTCCTTATGTGTGTCCTTTTGTGTGTTTTTGAAGTCCTTTTGTGTGTTGTTGGAGCTATTTTGTGTATTTGCAATCCTGTTTATCGTGTGAAGTCTTTTTTATTTTATTTTTCTTGTCTTTTTGTCAACTTTTCTGTATTATTGTGCTTTTTTCTCGTCATTTTTTAGTTTTTGGAGTAATTATTTGTATTTTTGAAGTTTTTCTCTGTATTCTTGTCTTTGTTTATTGTGTGAAGCAATTTTTTTAATATTTTTTGTTTTTGTTTTTCTTTCTTAAAGTATGTTTTTAAGTCACTTTATATATTTTTCAAGTAACGTTGTGTGTTTTGGAAGTCATTATGTATATTCCTGTTGTTTTAGTGTTTTATGAGTCATTGAAACAAATATTTTTGTAGTCCTTTAGTATATTTTTCTGTCTCCTTAATGTTTGTTTTTGAAGTCATTTCGTGTATTTTTCCAGTCATTTTGTGTGTTTTGCTAGGCATTGTGTTTTTGTTGTCATTTTCCTTTAGTCCTTTTGTGTATATTTTTCTGAATTATTGTGTTTTTGATGTTTGATGCGCCGCAAAAGGCTGCCCCGGTGTGTTGATGTGTCTTCTTTCACTGCAACTACCAAGTCAAATTCCTCGTATTGTTCTAAACTGTACCTGGTCAATAAACGCTGATTCTGATTCTGATTCTGATTCTGATTTTGTGTGATTTTCAAGTAATTTTGTATGTTTTGAACGTCCTTACGTGTATTCATCATTTTTTAATATGTTTGTTGTTCTTTTGTGTAATTTTGAAACCATTTTGTGTGTTTCTTTTTGGGGCAGAATAAATTTAGGCCGTGGTTGTGGCCCCCGGGTCACTAGTTGAGCCTCAGATAAACATCAATTATGTCCAATTTTAGTCCTTTAGACCATTGTCTATTGATTGTTTGATGATGCTGTATCAGTAACAGAACAGTTGAGGAATTCCTGTACAGTGTGGGAAAAAAAAGGTGTGTGTGTGTCACCTGGTAAAGGATAGTCAGGAGTCTAAATTCTGGTGGTGTAAAGTGCACTTAAGGCTCCCCTCTGACTGTTTCTTGCCACTAATGTGTGTGTTTGTGTGTGCAGACGGGCTAATGCACTTCGGAGGAAACGGGATCTCCTTGGGGAGCAGGTTGGTACACCTAAGAGAACCAAAGGAGGTCACAGCACCCACATCACCCTGAGCACCACAAAGCTGTCTTTGTACACAATCACACACCCTCTTTCTCCCACTCAACCTCCTACAACTCTTACCTTATCACAGTATGATCGCCTGATCAACGTTCATGTCAGCATTTAGAATAATGACCAATCAGGGTTGGTCAGGGATTGTTTGTGTGTTTGTTGACATTTTGTATTCTTTCTCTCATTTTGCTATGAAGCTAGATATTTATATAATAATAATATAATTATAACAAAATTCATTTTGGTGGTTTTTGTTGTTGACTTGTGTGTTTTGCGATTCATTTTGATCATGTTTGGTGTCATAATGTGTTTTCTGGAGTCATTTTATGCATTTTTGCTGTTGTTTTGGGTATTTTTCTGTCATTTTGGGTATTTTTGGCGTCAATATTTACATTTATTTTCGAGGCGGCATAAAATGAGACTGAGTGCCCCCGGGCCACCTATTGCCAATGTCTGCAGTGAAGCTCAGTGATCCTTTAAAACTCTTTTTTAAGTGTTCATTGTAAGTTTATTGTTTTTCTAAGACATACAGGCCGGTCCTGTCCGAGGCTGCTCTGCCACGCCGAACTTTACACAACTACACAACAAGAGACGATTCTTCAGGTAAAACATTCTGTCTTTGGATTTATTGTTTATTTTAACAGAGTTTTTCATTTCTTTTGCAGAGTACTGTAGCTGCCTCAATGGTGGCTGGTGTCAGGAGGACGGCACGTGTGACTGCGCCCAGTTCCAGGCACTGGGAGAGCGCTGTCAGATCAGTGAGTGACCAACAGCTTTAATAATAAGGTCTCTTTAATGCTAGATTCCAGTTACACGTTCATTTCAGAGTCTCCCGTCCTTCAACAAGCATTAATTACACCTGCACACATTCATTATCAGACTCTCCTTTTCTCGCTCTCACTTTGTTGATTCACTCGGACCCTCTCTCTCTCTCCATCTCACGTCCACGTTGGTTCTCTCCCTGCAGGCAGATATAAAGTCACATGTGCTGAGATAAGAGGGCAAGAACTGAGTGATGGAGGCTCGTTTTTCACTCTGTCTGCTCCTAATAATGAAAAAATACTGGACCTTTGGTTTTTTTAATAGTTGTTTTGTGTGTTTTGCAAGTAATTATGAGCGTGTTTGCTGTCATATTGTGTTTCTGGAGTCATTTTTGTGTATTTCTGTAGTCGTTACGTGTATTTTTTATGTCATTTTGTGTATTTTTGGAGTCATTTTGCATATGTTTGTTGTTGTGTTGTATATTTTTTTGTAACGTTGTATATTTTCTCTAATTGTGCGCGTTTTTTTGATGGTTTGTATTTTTGGATTCATTTTGTGTAATTTTGTTTTGTGTGTTGTTTTGTAAGTAATTTTGAGCATGTTTATTGTCATATTGTATATCTGGATTTTTTTTATTGTCGTAATGTTTGTTTTTGGAGTAGTTTTGTGTACTTCTATTGTCATTTTTAAATTTTTTGTGTATTTTCACACATTCATTATTAGACTCTCCTTTTCTCTCTCTCTCTCTCTCTCTCTCTCTCTCTCTCTCTCTTTCGCTCCATCTCACATCCACGTTGGTTCTCTCTCTGCAGGCAGATATAAACTCACTTGTGCTGAGATAAGAGGGTGAGAGCTGAGTGATGGAGGCTCGTTTTTCACTCTATCTGCTTTTCAGATCTGATTGCAAACATATTTTTAATTTCAATGAAGCTTTCTTTTGTGGACACACATGTTGGAGCTTTGAAACCTGTTCAGAGGCTGTAAGTGACACCACAATTTAAACAAATGGATCTTTGACGACACAAAGAAATGCCTTATTAACACAAAATGAATTCATTAGAGTTAGAAACGACATGTCCTGAAGTCATCACTCCTTCATACACAAATAGTCTGGTCTGTTAGGGGGATTTTAGGGAGGGATTGTGCAAATTTGCAAATCCAACACACTTGTAGTTTTTGACCTGCTGAATTCAAATCAGCCGGGAGCCATAGCCAATTCTCAACGGGGTCACAATATTGCTCAGTTCAAAATGGTGACCACTCAAAGTCAGGTTTTTTTTTTTACTTGTCAACGAAAAGTCACACAATTAAAATTAAAAACACTTTTCTCAGGTTTTGGACCTCAAAGATTCTAAATAAGATGCCTATTTAACAGTAACCTTGACTGGCTTCGCCATATTGAAAAATCCAATACGTGGTTGATGGTGTATATTAGGGTTATAAGCAGTGACGTGCAGTCAGGGTAGGCAAGGTAGGCAGTGCCTACCCAAGGGTGAATTGATATTTTGATTATTTGTTTTAATTATAATATAATTATAAATTATTTATTTTTCCATTTCCAATAGCCTACAGTACCTATAAGTTTGAAAGTGTCCGCATTTTGTGTGTTTCATAGCCCATATTACTAAACAGCACTATTTCCTGGAACAGCTGCACAGTGTCACTCTGCTGTAAGGCAGAGGGAGGCCACGCCCCCTCTCAAAACACGTTGCTCCTCTGCCTCCATTCCCATAGCGTGTTTTTACGTGTTTGCGCATGCACAGTCAGGTCCCCAAGATGACAACCATCGTAGAGAGCTGCCGTTGGACATAACCGCGCTATGCTAAATGCTATACGTAAGTTCACAGTACATTAGTGAATCGATGCCATGTGACCGCTGCTGCTACGTTCTCTAGCTAGTGGGCGGGACAACACTCCAGGCAGGATGACAGCACCAGAGATGATAGAGAAACTTTTTTTTGAGGAAAAACGACAGCTTTTAAAAGATGGAGACCAACACCTGAGTTACCAGAGCTTCAGCAAAGGTAAGGTCAGAAAATGTTTCATACTTTTCACAGTGAATGGTACAAATGAAGGATTGGCTTTGTGGATGTTCCTCACTGAGGATGTTCCGAGTTGTTGTTGTCATTTTCTATGTGTTTCCAACACAAACAACAGATGTGCTGCCGTGTCATGAGATATATCTTGTTGGGAGAGTATGGAGGCTATATTAAATAATTGTTTATGTTTCTTTAATGGTGTTTATGATGTTGATTTTGTTAGATGGCTAAACACTTGTTCATGTGGATCTTTTTTTTTCTTATTATGAATTTTATATTTTGATAAGCGCATTGAGATGACTTTGTTGTAAATTGCTTAATACATATAAAGTTGATTCGAATTGAATTAACACTTGCCAGCAGAAACATATGAAATTGTCATTGGTGCAACGTGCCTACCCAACCCTAGTGGTCACGGCACGTCACTGGTTATAAGGAGGGGTTAAGGTTAGGCCAGGGAAGAAAGGGTTAGGGGTGGGGGTTTAAGTTCAGGGGTAGAAAAAAGGGGGAGGGAGTGGTTAGGGAAGGGGGTTTGGGTAAGGGGTAGTGGGAAGGGTTCGAGCCAGGGAAGAATAGGGTTAGAAATCGGATTACTGATGTCCCGATCCGATATCAAGATTGGGATCGGACGCCGGGTTTTTTTAAGATCGGCGTGGATTGGATTTGGTCACCAAATCAGGCCGATGCAGTTTCCTGGTTCCGCTTTGCTACATCTTTATGGCAGCGGCGCGCTTTACATTTGCAGTAAATTGTGTAAATTGTAACAAGCAATGGCAACATGTCTGCAGTGTGGGAGTACTTTCTTCTTGGAAATGCTGAAAGTGCTACAGCAACTTGTAGGATTTGTAATGTAGATGTTGTGCGAGGTGGTACATGCAGGACAAAGTTTAATACTTCCAACTTGATTCGTCACTTGGAAAAGTACCACTGGATGACAAATACACCGCTACAGCAAAGCCAAAACAACAGACGCTGGTGGAAGCTTTTCAATGGCGAGACAAGCTACCTCGACATCAGTGGCTTTTAGTGAAAAAAACTGTGCTAATTCTTACTCCTTTTAAGGAGCTCACAAAAGTAGTGAGTACAAAACTACAACATGTGCTGATGTGATTCCTGCAATCCCATTGTTGAAGCGTGTTCTTTGCCCGAGAGGACAGCAGTGATCAAGGAATAAAAACTATGAAAAGCACGCTGTTGGAGGCAGTCAACAGACGCTTCTCTAATGTTGAAATGGATTCCCTCTACTACATCGCAACATTGGTTGATCCGAGATATAAAGACAGGCAAGTCCAAAGTTTACTTATTTTGCAATCATGTAATATTTGCAAATATGATAATATTAAGGTAATATTACTTTTATTTTGTTAATAATGTACATCCATTATTAATATCTTTTTTCTCAGATAATTCAAGTGTCCAGACAGCCAGTGGCTTGTGAAAGATGCTTTTACCAAAACAGTAAAGAAGAATGAGGTCAGGAATGACACGCAGGAGGAAGAGTCAGTGAGAAAGGTCTCACGTAAAAGCCAAGCAAGCAGGAGCCTCTGGAGCGTCTTCCATGAGATCTTAGAAGAGAGTGAAGTTGAGACCAGATCTGCCACCACATCCTCTGCATTTGCAGAGGTGCAGAACTACCTCTCAGAACAAACCATCCCAAGGTCAGTCAGTCGTCAAGACTACTGGAGGGCCCATGCTACACGGAGTCCCTCACTGGCTGCTTCTGCAACTAAACATATCATTGCTCAATGTACAAGCGTGGACATGGAGAGACTTTTCAGCGTTACTTCAACTATTATGGTCGAGAAGAGAAACCGCTTATCTGCTGAGTCAGCAGAGGAGCTTGTGTTCATCAAAAATAACTTTCACTTAATGGTTTGAAGGATTAAGTTGAAATGAGTTTTCACTTAACCCATGCAGTTCACCTCACATACAATGTGATTGACAGTGTTTCAGTTTGTTCAAATGTTACTAATAGTTTTATTATTTGTATGGTGATGTGTTTTGAAGTTCACCACCAGCACTTTTAAAGAGAACAATATATTTTTGAATATATAACTCGTAATCTATATAATTTAAGTTTGTAACTTCATTACATTATTTATTCATTTTATGCAAAAGCCAAGTTACGTTTCATATGGAAGATTAAAGTTGGCTCAAAGTCAGGATTGAGAAGTTATAAAAGCCAAAAAATGTTGTTGGTTATGTTTTATAAACATAAACTTGAATAAAAAAAAAAACATTTGAAGTTTTTATCTGGTTGCATTTAGTTTTGTGTTTTTATGTGTTATAAAAATAAATATGTCCAATCGGTATTGGCACAGGATCGGAATTGGGAAAATTTAAATCCTAAAAATTGGAATCGGACCGGGAGCCTTAAAATCCATATTGGGGACATCACTAGTTAGGATTGGGGTAATTAGTTAGGGTCAGGTTAGGGTTTATGTGGCAGTGTTTGTTTTTTTAGGGAAAAATCTTAATCGACCACGCACAGAGAGTCCAGGGTCCTCAGTCAGTCTTCCGGGTTGTATTCCAAGGGAAGGCAGAAATAAAGTGGGAAAGGCTTGTTGCGGGACACCTCCGGGAATTCTCATTTCTTAATTGTGGAGGACAGAGGTTTCTCCAAAGAGCACCTACCACTACTCCAACCATAGTACTGTCCTGGCCGGTGGTGCGGGATAGCTCCGATAGTGACATGTGGTGATTTAAAATTGCTATTATCTGTTTGGAATTCGTTTTGTAAGATTTGGGAATTATGTTGTTTGGTGTAAAATTAGATTTTGGTTTTCATATTATTTCTGTGGGTTTTGTAGAATTGAGTCCGTAATGTATTTGTGTTAAGTGGATATTTTAGTCAGGTATCTGTTAACTTACGTATTGGAACCACGCACAAAGAGGGTCCAGGGTCCCTTACCATCTCTTGTCTATATTTGTGTTGACTATTCCATCTGCGGTGCTATCTGTGTCTGTAGGGCCAGGTAGCTCCGATGGTGATTTGTGGATCAGGCAACACAGTATATTTAATTTTTTGGAATTATTTTAGCCTGGTAATTCTTGCCTTTTGTGAAGACACATCATTAGTAGTGGACCTTCGGATCAACGGATCAGGTTGGGGTTTGGGGTTAGGATGATGAAGAGTTAGTGTAACAAACAACACCTAATGACAGCCTTCATGGCACCTTGTTCATGCTAATAACAGGTGTCATGTCATAATAATTACAGCGTAATGTCAGCCTTATGTATGAAACTACAAGTAAAGTGTAACTTATTTAACATTGAATATTTAGGACCAAAAATGACTTTATTTTACCTTGATCTGGGATGTCAGTCTTCTATGTAAAATAAAAACATTTGTGGCCGTAAATGTTAAATATTCAACGGTGGCAATATTGGATTTTCTAATATGGCAACGCCAGTCAAGCTTACTGTCAAATAGGCATAATTTTTAAAATCCCTGATGTCCAAAACGTGAGAAAGGTGTTTTTAATTTGAATTACTGTATGTGACTTTTGGTTGGCTTGTAACAGAAAAACCTGTTTTTGGGTGGCCGCCATTTTGAACTGAGCAATATGGCAGATTTGAATTCAGCAGGTCAAAAACTATCAGTGTGCAGAAGTGTAAAAATTACTGATGTATCCAAAGTACTGTTACTTGATTGAATTGTACTCAAATCCAATTACAAGTAAGTCATACATAAAATACTCAAGTACAAGTAAAAAGTAGCTCAATTAAATAGTACACAAAGTAAAACTTACTAGTTACTTTCACCCCCCACATTTATTTTGTGTAATAAATCTTGCCACGGTTCCATTGCATACAGTAAACATCTCATTTAAAAAATAAAAGGTTTGTCAAAATGTACAATAATAATAATAATAATAATAATAATAATGCATTGGATTTTATATAGTGCTTTATCATAGACACTCAAAGGGCTTTACAGAATTAAGGCTTCATGTGTTACACAGTGCTTGTAGAATCTTCTGGTGATGCTCTAAGAAAATAAGCTCCATTCAACGCTGTTTTGGTGCTATTACGTTTAATCTGATTGATCGGCTATGATGTGATGCATTTGATTGTTGTTTGGTCATTTCATTTTTTGTAGTTTCTCTATGTCCGTTGATCATTTTAAAACAAAAAATAATAATTTACTCAGTAACGATTGGGTGTAGAAATGTAACAAATTACTTCTTTTAAAACGTACTAAAGTGCAAGTAAAATGACTGATTTAGAAATATACTGAGGAGTACCTATAAAAGCAAACTAATTAACGTGAGTACTTGTAATCCGTTACTTTCACCTCTTTAAGTGTGCCAAATTTCATTTCTGTAGACAAATTTGCACAATTCCTTTCCTAACAGACCAGACTAAAATGAACACGGCATATCCGTAGCTCTCAAACTCTGCCAAAGGTCCTGGGCATCTCTTTGGCATCTCCTTGGCATCAGTGGCGGGGATTTCCTCCAACAAAGAGCTTCTCTAGACTTCAGGTGTTCACTTCCCACCGACCAGTTCACTGCGAGTGAAGCTGCTGAAAGACGCAGGAATGATTTAGTGTCTGTTTCTGATTCCATTGATTCCTTTCATTATACAAGTGAAGTAATGACGCAAAACCAGCTCCCTGTCTCTCCTTCCAGTACCAAACCAGGGCCATGACAGAGATGGGATCTGCAGGTCATGGGGTCAGCACCACTTTGAAACCTTTGATGGATTGTACTTCTACTTCCCTGGAAGCTGCTCTTACATTTTGGCTCAGGATTGTCATTCAGCTTCACCACAGTACACAGTGTGGGTGAGTCGTGTAGGATGTGTGCACGTTTCACTTTCTGCTCACTATACTACATCACATAACCAACAAAGTGAATTTAATTTGCTGTATATCCCCAATGTGTAACAAAGTGGGTCGTGACCGAAAGGGGGTGCTGATGGGCAACTTTTACACTAACAAGTGATTGTTTGATTTGATCTGAGAGCCACTTTTTTAAAATCCATGCCAGCATTTAAAATAATGACCAATATAAACATTAACACAGGAAAAAAACAAATTGTTTGTTTGTGTTTGTGTTTAGGTTGTTTTTTGTTTTTTTTGTCATTTTGTGTGTTTTTGGAGTCGTTTTGTGTGTTTTCTGGAATATTGTATGAGTTTTTTTGGAGCCATTGTTTAATTTTGTATGTTGTTACATTGTTTATTTTTGTTGTCGCTTTGTATGTTTTTCTGATATTTTTGTTGTCTTTTTATGTGTTTTTGTTCTCCTTTTATGCTATTCTGTAATTTCTTTTCATTTTCTGTATTCCTAAGTAATTTTGTACATCTTGTGTAGTGATGTCCTGACACAACTTTTGCACTTCCGATACAATACCGATATTGCAGCCTTGGGTAATTACTTATAATGAAATGTTAATTTTATTTATGGAATTTATCTAATTGTTTTCAAGTAGTTTTGAAGTGTGTTTGTGATAAATGTTTGCCTGAATATGAACAACTCTTCACTTCTGTTTTATTATCATCTCAATTGATTCTGTCATGGCAGTAGTTTACGGAGGTTGTTTTTACTTATTGTCACCGTTGTTGCTTGTTTTTGTCTTTATTCTTCATTGTATTTGTTGTTTATGCAGCTTCACAACAGCCGAGTGTGTGAGGGGAGTGTGTACTCGTGTCCCAGAGCTCTCAGTCTGTTCTTCCCCAATGAGGAGGAGATCCATATATCTGGTTATCGAGTGCATCAAGGAGGTCGCAGGTGTGTGCAGATTGTGTTACATTCATTAACCCCGCCCACATCGCACCGTGTGGCTTTTCTAAGACGTTTTCTGTCTGTGCTAAACGTCAGGATGACTCTACCTCAGACGATGGGCGGCGTGTTTATCGAGCGACTGGCGGATTACCTGCTAGTGAAGAGCGTGTTTGGCTTCTCGTTGGCGTGGGACGGAAGCTCAGGTGTTTACCTGAAAATGAGTGAGGAGCACCAGGGTGCCCCATGTGGTCTGTGTGGGAACTTCAACCACCTCACAGGCGATGACCTCACCACGGCCCGAGGTCAGGTTGAAAGCTCTTATCGCCTCTGTCAACATTCACTTCACTGCAATGACTGTCATTATGCACTCAGCGTTCAGTTTGAAGGACAGATAAGTGCTTCAGAAAAGTCCAAATGATCTTCAGATCAACAGTAACATGAAATCTAACAACCCAGTCTCACTTCAAATTTTGTCCTCTGCACAATACGTAAACATCCGACTCAAACGCCTCTGAAATCGTACAAAAACTACTCTACCCAGTGTTTTCTATGTGGCATACATCAGGTCACGTGACCACCATGTCAGCTCGTTTGAGAAGGAGAAATCATGGCACACATTAGTTACGTTTTTGTAGTAAATTCTCTGTACATAGGTTGTGTAAGGCAGTGGTTTTCAACCTTTCCAGACCGCGACCCCCAAAATAAAGGTTCCAGAGACTGGGGACCTCCACTGTAGCTGAAGGTGGTTGAACACAGACATGAACATTGAAGAACAGTCATGTCAAATGACCAGTCACTAGAAAACACTGGGCAAAAGATGTCATTACACGCTTTCAGAGGCTTTTTTCGTAGGATGTCTACGCATTTCACATAGAACAAGCTTTGGAGTGAGACTGGGTTGAATGTGAACATTCTAAAGGTGTAGCTGTCAGAGTTTTTTACTTGTTTAAAACAGCTCCTCAACAGGTGTTGTAGTGATGCTGACCTGCTCTCTCGTCTGTTTCAGGCATTCGGACCGACGAGCCGGCGCTGTTCGCTAATAGCTGGGCTGTGGACCTGCCTCACGAGCGAGCCTGTCCCTCCGTGGATCTGGACTTTAATGGGCCCTGCCATTCTGAATCAGACATGGACGTAAGAAACATATAAACTGAATTTATTCAGGATGAACATTAGTAATTAGCAGCAACAAATGTAAATAAGGCCTCTGATGCACTCACTATATTTTTACCTATAAAATTGGAATGTTTGAATATCAGAGCCTCTCCATCAGTACAAGCATGTGATCACAGCTGTTGTTATAATGTGTCCTTTTTGTAAATTTGTGCAGGATGCCATCGAGAAGTGCAGCGCTCTCCTCTTCTTTCCTTTTCTGTCGTGTCATGAAAATATCGACCCCCATCCGTTTGTCGCCAGCTGTGTCTCTGACCTTTGTGTGTAAGTGTCGAAGCACGTTTATTAAAGCCATCCTCCACTGTTTTTTTTTTTTACAAATGTGGCCTAAAATCTTTGAAATATACTGATTAGTAGATCTAACAAAACACATTATGATGCACCATATTCATTTAATTCGCTTTTAAAAATGGGACTACTTTACAGTTTTAGAGCCTGTGTTCCTCCATCAAAAAAATAACGTAGATCATTTCACAGCTTTTAGCAGCAGAGAGTAACAGTAAACTTCAGGGTGGGAGTCTTTCTATTCTCAGGGTTTGTGTGTCTTTAACAGTCCTTGATTTACTCAGTAATTTTAGCCACTAGAGCGTGTTAGCGCACTGTTTAAGGGAGAGTAAAGGTCCCTTAAGAGAGCTCTTCTTCTTTGCTTTATTGTCAATTAAGAAGCCGCAGAGTTGGAACTGTCACCCCTTGCGGTCACTTATTTTTTTCGGGTCACAACTGTTTTTATCCTTATTCATTAAACAAAATAGGTTAACATTGACATTTTTCACTTTTCCTGGTAATTTAGAGCAATCAAAAGCAGCACAAGTTGTCATTTTGACTAAATAAGCTGCTGAATGATCTAAAAATCAGGCTGAATGCTTCACTCCAATAGAAAACAATGGGATATTTACAAGCAGTGGGGCCATGTGACATCATTAATCACGTGATTTCATGATGGAATCATTATGAGACAGCGATGCATGTTTTGTTTTTGCAATGAAATAAATTCATTTATGTTATTGCTTAATTGTGACCATCACCAGCCCTCCGTAAGGGAGAGTAAGAAACATTTTATTATAGGGAGGATATAAAAAAGGAGAGCAGTGTTACACCTAGGTGGAGGGGGAGGGGGAAGGGGAAAGGGAGCAGGGAGGAGAGATGCTAGGTAGGAAATAGAGAGGGTGGGGAAGGATAGATTATTTTACAGTGAAGTTGTAGTAGAACATATTGTGCTTATTATGTTGTGTAATCAAGCCAGTCTGGTGACAAGTGTGAAGCTTAGCTATAATGGTGGTGGCTGTGGACAGGGGGAATGAGTGAGTGGTAAAACCTAAAGCAGGTATTGGGGATCAACGTGTCTAAAGTTAAGCCCAGTGCGAGTTTTATCCCACATCCCAAGGCGTGCCAGTGCATCGTAGACCAGTGTATGTGCAAAAACCGCTACTGCAAACCCAGGAGCCGCCTCGGGCCCGCAGATGCAGCCAGGCCAACAGAAAGAGTGGGGGCCAAGGAGCCCCAGGCCACCCTCCCACGGCCGAGCAGCCCCCCACATGCCCTCAAGATCCCAGGCCAGCAGGGACCGAATCCCAGGCCAGAAGGCCCCAGAACGGAAGCAGCACCGAGAGCAGCCCCCCCAGGGACGACGACCACGCCAAGATGACGCTGCAAGTTGCCCCGCCGGCCCCCAGGCGCACCGACTAAGCACCCTAGAGTGCGCCAGATTGCCGTTTCTCAATGAGCCCCAGCCCCCCCTTTAAAAAGGAAATTAAATTAATATGGTGCATAACATTTTTTTTGTTAGACATAGATCTACTAATAAGTACATACTAAAGGTTTTAGGCCAGATTTGTAAAAACAGTGGAGGATCCCTTTAAGGGGTTAAAGAGATAAAGAGTTAATGTATGAGAAGAAGTCTCCAGTGCAACATGTTCTCATGTGTTTTTAGCTCAGATGATGAAGACACTTTTTGCAGAGCATTACTTGAGTACACGCGGGCCTGCTCACATGTTGGATATCCAGTCAGAGAGTGGAGAGACAGTTTCCCCTCCTGCAGTGAGTGATTTTAAACACATTGTCATCCCTTCTCTTATCTTCATATAATAATTGTGATGTGGTTGTAGATGACGGCTGTGACAACAGCTTCGTGTACAGAGACTGTATCAGTTGCTGTCCACCTACATGCACCTTTGAAAAAGAATGTCTGGGCACCAATCTTCACTGTCTGGACGGCTGCTATTGTCCTGATGGTACGGATACATCCAGCACTTTCACTGTGATGTAGTGTGAGTGTGACTCTGGTCCAAATCTCCTCCCTGCAGGCCTCATCCTGCAGAATGGAACATGCATCACCGTCTCTCAGTGTCCGTGTGTTTATCACGGAACATCATACATGCAAGGGCAAGTGCTGCACCAGGGCTGCAGTGTTTGGTGAGAGTTTTGATTTATATACAGTATGCCTTTATAAATGTATGTGTGCACAAGCACATACTATATCTATATATGCATTTATAGACATACGGACAATGGATATACAGTATATTTATACATTAATTTATAGATATATATGCTCAAAGGTGATATATTTATAAACTAAGTTATAGACATACAGTATATGCACAATTGGATATACACTGTATTTATATATGAATTTTGACATATATATGCACAATGCATATATATTAACATCTAAACCTAAACTAAGGGAATGGTCACATGATGTATAAACATTCTTTTTAAAGATTCAATTCTCATTGATCGACCTGATACTGTATGTGTTTTTAAAATCGTTTTGTGTATTGTTTTGTCACTTTATGTTCATAGAGTCATTGTATGTGTTTTTAGATTTATTTTGTGTATTTTTTGCTCATGTTTTTTGTTTGTGTTGTGATTTTGTGTATTTTTCTGTCAGTTTGTGATTATGAAGTTATTTTGTGTACATTTTGTGTATTTTTCTGTCATTTTGTGTATTTTTCTATCATTTTGTGCTCATGGAGTCATTTTGTATATATCTAGTATTTTTGTTATGTTTTTTTTTGTGTGATACTGAAGCCATTTTGTGTGTTTTTAGAATCATTTTATGTTACTGGAATTTTATATGTTTTTAGATTAATTTAATGTATTTGTCTGTCATTTTGTATTTATGGAGTCATTTTATGTATTTCTGTTTTGTGTGATTTTGGAATAATTTTGTGTGCTTTTAAGATTAATTTTATGTATTTTTCTATCATTTTGTGTCTTTTGTAGTCATTTAATGTCATTTTGTGATTTTGTGTGCTTTTGGTATCCTTTTATGTGTTTGTTTGGCGGGCCGCATGTGGTCCTCAGACCGCCAGTTGCCCACACCTGATCTAAACTAACTTCCTCTTTTCCAGCGTGTGCATGGGAGGCATTTGGAACTGCACAGAGAACAACTGCACAGGTACGAGTTGTCTGTGGGAGTTTACGGAGTGTAAAGTGTTGATGATTCACAATGATTCTCCTTCTGTCTTTTCACCATCAGCCGAGTGTTCTGTTGTCGGGGATTTGTTCATGACGTCGTTTGATGGTCGGATGTTCCTGCAGCCGGGGGCGTGTCGCTACATCCTGGCCAAGAGTCGCAGCAGCAAGTTCACCGTCACGCTGCAGTACAGCAGCTGTGCAGAGGTATATGGGGAGAGATTTGCCTCAAAAATATTTACAAATATATCCACATATTTTACATGTTTTTTCAGATTTTTACATGTGTTTTTAGATTTTCACATTTTTTAGATTTTCATGTGATTTTTAGATTTTCACGTGATTCTTTTTTAGACTTACAAGTTTTTCAGATTTTCAAGTTTTTTAGATTTTTACATGAGTTTTATCAGATTTTCATGGGTTTTAATATTTTTACATGTGATTTTTAGATTTTCATGTTTTTCAGATTTTCACATTTTTTTAGATTTTCACGTGTTTTATTAGATTTTCACATGTTTTTCAGATATTCATGAAACGTCATTGACACACAAATTACGCATGTGTAAAATCTGTAAAATACATGTGAAAATAGTGGATATATTTGTGAATATATTTGAGACAGATCTCTCCCCGTAGAGGTAGTGCACGTTCACATTGTCCTCAAAGTGCAGATCTAACTGATCTACGTCTACAAACAGCAACAGGTGTGCATCCAATCAGTGACTGTAGTGTTGGAGGAAGATGCGAGTCGACAGATCACGTTAACACGGGAAGGAGAGGTGATAATCGGGGTCAACCCGGCGCCTCTGCTTCCCTACGTCGACGGTAGGACCGTCAATCGCTAAGAACATTAGTTTAAAAGCTGGTCATTGATTTGATGTTTTTACTTTGTGTTGTGATAGATGTGGTGGAGGTGCGGAGGCTGACCTCCGTGTTCACACAGCTGAAAGCAGGGATTGGTTTAAAGCTGCGCTACGATGGTCGAGGGGGGCGTGTCTACCTACAGTTGGGCAGCCAATGGCGTGGACAGACGCTGGGCCTCTGTGGAACCTTTAATGGGAATCTGAGAGATGACTTCCTGTAAGCGCGAACCAATGAGCTCTAACCATGTGTGTTCAATACTTAATGTGTGTGTGTGTGTGTGTGTGTGTGTGTGTGTGTGTGTGTGTGTGTGTGTGTGTGTGTGTGTGTGTGTGTGTGTGTGTGTGTGTGTGTGCATGTAGTTCTCCAGCAGGAATGATTGAGGGAACACCACAGCTTCATGCCAACGCCTGGAGGGTTTCGTCTGCCTGCATCGTCCCACTGAACCTGCCATTGATAGACCCGTGTGATATGAACCCACACAATGGTAACACAAAGAAGAGTTTCACACATTTAATAACACTAGTGCAGTGCCCGTCGGAAGTATGTATTCATATAGTGGGAGGAGCTTAAGTAGAGTTGTCAATTATGGCCAAATGAATATGTGTTTGAAGGTTGGATGTACAAAGAGGTGTACATACTCTGTAGTGTTATAAAGGAGTTTTTTTGTGGGTGCAAAGTAAAATAGTGTGTGTGATTTCCCTGGTTTAATTCTATGGGACATGCGCATGATAAATGTGTTTGTTTTTTGGAGTCATGTGTATTTTTGTATCTTTTTTGGTGTAGTTTTGTGCATTTCTGTTGTCATGTTGTGTATTTTTTGTATAAATATTTAGTTTTGTGTATTTTGAGTCATTTTCATATGTATTTTTCTGTAATATATGTTTTTTGGAGTCATGTTGTGTGTTTTTGGAGCTTTTTGTATATTTTTGGGCATTGTTGTCATTTTGTGTACTTTTTGTATAAATATTGTTTAGTTTTTTGTTTTATTTTACTTATTTAGTATATTTTTATTTTTATTATAAATACCTTATGTGTGGTGAGGGCGTGTGGTGTGTGTGTGCTCCCATGAAATGTTTGAGACGCTGATAACCAAACTCCATAGCCATTGTAGCGCCAATCAGAAAAGTAACAAAACTGCGCAGAACAAAATGTAAAGCTCCAAACTACATGAGTGAGTAAGTAAATTAAAATATTATCTACAATTCGGCTGTCTTTTTAAAAAAACAAAAGTCATTGTTTACCTTCAAACCTAGTGGTGAGAGCTTTACTTTCATGCGCGGCACCACAGAGAATCTGCAGTTTTCCAGATGGAGTATTGAACGGGTTGAGTTCAATACTGACTATAGTGAAACACCGTGTTAGTGAGCAGTTACATGGACAGTTATATGGTTTAAACAATGAGAAACGTGTCTGCAAAAGACTCACCAGTGGCTGACGTTTTCAAATGATGTATTCAGAGAGCTCCCGTGTTTGAGACGCTGACGATAGCGTGGCACAATGATGGAAACGGAGGAGGAAGTGGAGTCTGTGAATCGTGATTTAAAGGAAGTTTGAGACCATGAGAATCATTTTAAATAACCATGAAATATTAACCTAAATAACTTTTAGCAGTATGAAAACGTTTTTAATATTGACCTTCTTTTCTTTTTTAAACCCAAACATACTGCGACACAGTGACGTCATGAACCTGGAACCGGAAGTAATGTGCTCAATACCGCGCTCATTACAGAGAGGGCCGTAATCTTAAAATGAACGTTTTGAACGTTTTGCAACACCAAATTACTCCAAAATAAAGGATGCACACACTCGGGGTATTTGGAATATAGTTCATAAAGTTTCAGGTCCAACAAACACCGCGTCAGGGAGAAATTTGCTCCACAAACACACACACACACACACACACACACACACACACACACGCACGCACTTACGCATGCAGGCAGACCTTCTTTACTGGATGATGTTTGCAAAACATTTGAATTTATCTCAAAAACTGAGATTGGTCGATTCATTCCCCTACTGGTATTGTAAATGTAATGGATGAACAATTTCCAACTATAAATTCAATGAAGTGCTTAGCTTGGTCACAATAAATCAATGCAAATTATTTTTTGTGACAGTTAATATTTTGAGGATTTTTCAAATGTCAGGCAGATGGTTTTCAAGTGCAGGCACATTATATTGTATAGTTTGTTGCTATTTTACTTTTCTTTTTGCTCATTTTGTGTCGGGTTGCTGTTAATTTGTGCATTTTGGAAGTCATCTTACTTGTGTAGCACATTTAATTGATAATGCAATTCAATATACTTTACATGATTAAAAATGGAAAGAAAAGTAGTCATCTGTGTTTTTCAGAGTCATTTTAAATATTTTTGTTGACATTTTTTATTATTTTTATTTTAATTTTTTTGTGTTTTTGTTGTTCTGTGTTTTTTTGGAGTCCTTTCTGTATTTTGTATGTTTTTGCTATTATTTGTGTTTTATATTTGTAGCAATGTTGTGTTTTTGGAGAAGATTTGTGTATTTTTTGTTCAATTTCTGTAATTTTGTTAATTTTCTTTAAGTTTGTATGTTTAATTGAGTAATTTTGTGTTTTTTTGCTGTTATTTTTGGAGCCATCTCAATGTTGTCTAGATGCAATATGTGTATTTTCAGATATTTGTCTTAATAACTGAATTTTTGACAGATGTTTGAAATCTGCCTTTTAAATGTTAACAGCTGCTGTCTTGCACACAAGTGACTGTATTAGTGAATTAGTGAAGCTACAGCTGACTTTTCCATGTGCTAATTAACTCAGTGACATAGAGCAGGTGTTCTCAACCTTGGGGTCAGGACCCCATTTGGGGAGACACTTTTTCTGCAAATACACCAAACTTGCCATATTTTAACTTATTTGAATCACTTTTTCAGGCCATATTCTTGCTCCTTTTAATGCATTTTTGCTACATTACTCCCATTTCTGCCACTTCTCCAACAAATTTCAATGCCTCTGCACGTTTTTCACTTTCAAGATATTTTCAGCACTTAAAATCCCTTTCCACCAGTTTTCCTACCTAATGTCACATATGTTGACCCATTATTGTCACTTTTAACCTCTTTTCAACATTTTTCATGCTTATTTTTGCCAATTTAATTCCATTCATTTCCTGCCAGGTTTAAAATAATTGTTCCTACTTCTAAGCCAATATTGACACTGACCATAAATGTGCTTATCACAGATTCATAGTACAATGGACCATCATTTTGTTGACTTTATGGATGGGCCCCAAAAAGCTCTCCCCTTTATTCCCCCTTATAGATGGCCCTGTCTGGGTTCAACCACCTTCAGTGCAGGTACAGTGGGGGTTCCACCTTTTTTCCATCTTCCTAAACTCAGTTGTTGCTAAGAATTGCCTAATTTTTTACTTAAATATCCTCGCCCCGACCATTGCTGTGCTTTAACTATAGTTTTAAAGTAGCACTAGTAGAGCTAGAGTTAGATTTATATTTTTAAACCTTGAGGATATTTTATCAGTCCATAGCATGAGAATAAGAAAATTATTAAATATATTCATATTTAAGATTGTGACTTAATCATTCTGTTTCGTCTTTGTTCCAGTTTATTACGCCTCTCAGTGCGAGGTGATTCTGGGAAGCGTGTTCACTTCCTGCCACAGCTTCATCAGTCCAAACGTCTACAGGCAGCAGTGCAGACACCAGGCGTGTCGCTGTGGCAGCGGCTGCCTGTGCACTGCACTCGCTCACTACACCTACCTGTGCTCCAAACACGGCGTGAACATTAACTTCAGGTCTCAGGTGTCAGAGTGCGGTATGTCCCTGTGTCTCTGAGCCTTTAAAAAGCCTCTCACTGCCTGTTGCCTAAGTTAAGTTTCTGTGTGTGTGGTGTGCACAGGAGTGGTATGTCTCGGCGGGATGCTGTACCACTCGTGTGTGAGGTCGTGCGGCCGTTCGTGTCGCTCTCTATCGAGCACTGAAGCGTGTACCCCTGATGATGATGATTGTACCGAGGGGTGCGACTGTCCAGATGGAAGCCTCTACGATGATCTGCGGCAGCGCTGCGTGCAACAGTAAGACTTAATGGATCCTCTACTGTTTTTACAAATCTAGCCTAAATTCTTTGAATTTTAGTAAATGAATTAGTCAATCTATGTCTAACAAAACACATTATTATGCTCCACATTAATGAAATACATTTTTAAAAGTAGGACTACTTTACAGTTTTAGAGCCTGTGTTCTATTGTTTTCTATTGGAGTGAAGCATCCAGCCTGCTTTTTAGATCATTTAGCAGCTTTGTAGGTCATTTACTGTAGCAGCTTTGCTACTTGTGCTACTTTGGGTTGCTCTAAAAAATCAGGAAAAGTTAGATGTCGATGTAAGTCTCTTTTGTTTACAGAGAGAGGATAAAAACTGTTGTGACCCAAAAATAAACTGTTCTAACTCTGAAGTTTGGTAGTATACAATGAAGCAGAGAAGAAGAGCTCACCTAAGAGACCTTTACTTCAAACAGTGCGCTGACATTTTCTAGTGGCTAAAGTTAGCAAGTAAATCACTGACTGTTGAAGGACTCTCACCCAAAAGGACTTCTATCTTCTGGGTTTGTGTGTCTTCAACAGTCGAATAAATTAGTGATGTCCCAATATGGATTTTAAGGCTCCCGATTCGATTCCGATTTTTGAGATTTAAAATTTCCCAGTTCCAATCCAATTCCGATCCGATTCCCATCCTGTGGACATATTTATTTTTATAACACATAAAAACACAAAATGAAAGCAACCAGAAGAAAACTTAAACGTTTTTTTATTCAACTTTATGTTTATAAAACATAACCAACAACATTTTTTGGCTTTTATAACTTCTCAATCCTGACTTTGAGCTGACTTTAATCTTCCATATAAAACATAACTTGGCTTTTGCATAAAATAAATAAATAATGTAATAAAGTTACAAACTTAAACTATATATCTTATGTGTTATCAGTGACGTGCCGTGACCACTAGGGTTGGGTAGGCACGTTGCAAATCGAGACCACCAATGACAATTTCATGTTTCTGCTGTCAAGTGTTAATTCAATTCAAATACATTTTATTTGTATAAAGCAATTTCCAACAAAGTCATTGCAATGCGCTTATCAAAATATAAAATTCATAATAAGAAAGAGAAAATCCAATAAAATCCACATGAACAAGTGTTTAGCCATCTAACAAAATGAATATCATTAACACCATTAAAGAAACATAAACAATTATTTAATATAGCCTCCATACTCTCCCAACAAGATATATCTCATGACACGACAGCACATCTGTTGTTTGTGTTGGAAACACATAGAAAATGACAACAACTCAGAACATCCTCAGTGAGGAACATCCACAAAGCCAATCCTTCCTTTTGTACCATTCACTGTAGAAAGTACCAACAATGTTCTGACCTTACCTTTGCTGAAAGTCTGGTAACTCAGGTGTTGGTCTCCCATCTTTTAAAAGCTGTCGTTTTTCTTCAAAAAAAAGTTTCTCTATCATCTCTGGCGCTGTCATCCTGCCTGTAGTGTTATCCCGCCCACTAGCTAGAGAGCGTAGCAGCAGCGGTCACGTGGCATCTATTCACTAATGTACTGTGAACTTAGGTATTAGCATAGCACGGTTACGTCCAAAAGCAGCTCCCTATGCTGCCGTTGCACTTAAATGGTTGTCATCTTGGGGACCTGACTGCGCATGCGCAAACACGTAAAACCACGCAATGGGAACAGAGGCAGAGGAGCAACGTGTCTTTGGGAGGGGGCGTGGCCTCCCTCTGCCTTACAGCGGAGTGAAAAAAAAAAAGACTGTGCAGCTGTTCCAGGAAATAGCGCTGTACCTTGCCTACCCAGAGGGCACATCACTGTGAGTTATATATTTAAAAATATATTGTTCTCTTTAAAAGTGCTGGTGCTGAACTTCAAAACACTTGTTAATAACAAAATAAAAGTAATATTGCATTAACTCATTCAGTGCCAGCCATTTTGAGATTTTCTACCCCCCTTAGTGCCGCCGTTTTTTGAGCATTTTGACTGATTTTTAAAGATCCACAGAATATTTTCTACTATGACTATCTGAAATCTGACACCGTATTCTGAAAGACTGAAGCCTCTACTTTCTTAAAAAAAAAAAAGAATTTGTTTCTGGCTTGTTACGTTCTTTTGTAATCAGCCGTTGAATAGAGCAAGTTTTACACAAATCTTCAGTGTCAGAGCAAAAAGCAGAGAAAACAGGCTTTTTCTAAAAAAAAAACCCTGTCAGTGACTTTAAAGCTTTTTTTTTTTTTGCTTTAGTGACAACTCTAACATCTGAACATTGTTTCCTTATATAAAACAAAACAAAAAAAACACTGAGACAGGGCTTTTGATGGCAAAATTATTATTATTTATCTATCTGGTTCAGAGTTGAAAGGATTTCTTACTGTATTTTGGCGTTCCTCCAAGTTTCTCTCCCGTCAGTCTGCACACACGCAACTTCCTCTTCCTGCCGGACATGCAGAGTCTCACTGCGTTCCCCGTTTTTTTTTTTGTTTTATCTCACCATCGCCACACTATCCATGAGTTCCACACATGCTCTGGTCGAGTGTGCGCTGTTGTGCGCTGCTGGGAACGTCAATTCTGTACGTAGCGCCATTTTCTGTCTCATAAATGCCTTTCCTTCTCTCCCTCTGAGCTCTGCTGAGCATGGATGATCTCTCATCCAAAGGTGCGTCGCGACCTCCTACGTGCCACCTATTATTTTGCTATCTGGCTCACAGACCCCCCTCCTCCCGACACACAGCAATCACCCGTTTAGCCCTGTTAGTTGATGGTTTTATCTCACCATCTCAACATTATCAATAATCCACTCAGGTCCACACATGTTCTGTGTTAGTATGTGGAGATGTGAGCTGCTGGTTACGTCACAATATCACTCTGTAGCACCATAATCTCACTCGTTCATGCTTCTCCTCCCCAGCTAATGGTAGCATCAGTGGCTAATCTCTCATCTAAAGGTGCACTGCTGCCATCTTCAGGGCACAGTTGGTCACTACATCATCCCACAGCTTAGATATTGATGAGGGACTTCCGGCAGAGTGTTTTCTAGTAATCCCCGTGAAAAAAACGCAAATGACGAGTTATCTTGCCAATGGCACTGAGCGTTTGGATTTGAAATGATGAGTTATCTCGTCAATGGCATTGAGTGAGTTAATATCATCTCATATCATATTTGCAAATATTACATGATTGCAAAATAAGTAAACATTGGACTTGCCTGTCTTTATATCTCGGATCAACCAATGTTGCGATGTAGTAGAGGGATTCCATTTCAACATTAGAGAAGCGTCTGTTGACTGCCTCCAAAAGCATGCTTTTCACATTTTTTATTCCTTGATCACTGCAGTCCGCTCGGGCAAAGAACACGCTTCAACAATGGGATTTCAGGAATCACATCAGCACATGTTGTAGTTTTATACTCACTACTTTTGTAAGCTCCTCAAATTGAGAAAGAACTAACAGTTTTTTCCACGAATAGCCACTGATTATCAGTGTTCTGACACATACACATCTGAGACAACATTTTTGCTCTCGTAGACTGTAACATATAAAGTGTCATGTTCTATCTAACCTGGATATCCTGCTGCTGTCGCTTGGTAGGAATTTTAAGATCAACTTGGATGTCTTCAAGACGTGAATAGGCCTGGGGGGATTGCTGGAAGTGACCAACAATCTTCCTAGCATTAGCAAGTGTGTTGCTTACCCTGTGCTGGGAAAGTAAACCCTCGTGCACTATGAGGTGAAGTGTGTGAGCCATGCAGCCCATTTCTTCCATGGCTTTTCTCATATTGCTTGCATTATCTCGTAAAATTACATGGACCCGTTGTTTTTCTATTTTTCAGGCATTCAACATTTGTTCAATGGCTTCTTTTACATGTTGGGCTGTGTGAGAGCTGCGAAACTTGGCATACAGTATAGCGTTCACCAGTTTGAACGAGGGGTCTATCCAATGTGCAGTCAGGCTCAGAAGCGACATGGGACAAACCCCGGAGCTCCATATGTCCGTTGTGAAAGAAATGGCGGTTGCATTTTCCAAAAGAGTCCCTAAATGTTTGCAAATTTTTTCGGAAAGCATATATTGGCATATATTGATGGGAAGGGACTTCATACCTCGGTTCTAAAGACTCAATCAAATGACAAAAGCCAATGTTTTCCACAACAGAAATGGGTTGGTCATTTACTGCGATCTGTAATCCTCTCTGTTATTTTTTTGTATTTTTTGCCATGTCGAGGTAGCTTGTCTCTTTGTTGAAAAGCCTCCACCAGCGTCTGTTGTTTTGACTTCGCTGTGGTGGTGTATTTGTCATATTCGCTCCAGTGGTACTGTTCCAAGTGATGGATCAATTTGGAAGTATTAAACTTCGCCCTGCATGTACCACCTTGTGCAACATCTACATTACAAATCCTACAAGTTGCTCTAGCGCTTTCAGCATTTCCAAGCAGAAAGTACTCCACACTGCAGACATGTTGCCATTGCTTGTTACGTCACAACTTATGGCGCCGCTGCCGTAAAGATGTTGCAAAGCGGAACCAGGAAACTGCATCCGCCTGATTTGGTGACCAAATCCGATCCACGCCGATCTTAAAATAAATTCCTGGATCGGCGGCCTATTCCAATCTTGATATCGGAATGGGACATCAGTACAATAAATAAATCTCAACAGAAATTTCTATAAAATGAAAAAAAGTCAATTTCAATATAATACTACTTTTTGCTGTCAACGGAGACGGAAACTTTCTCTCTGCTCACTCCCTGCCCTTATCTGCCCCTGCTGCTGCTTGCTTTTTCTTGTGCTGTCTTTTTGTCAGAATCTAATAGGAGCCTCTTTCTACATCTTTATCCGAAACCGAAATTATGGAATTGATCAGCTGGTCTCTCAATGCAATCGACCAAATTTTTCTTACATAAAGAACAGGCAGAGGTGAGCCTGCCTGTCCAGACAGAACGTTTGCGGCAGGATACAGGTTGGACTTTTGGGATAAGTGGAGGATCGTGTGTATGTCTATCCTTTCTGTTGAGGACGTGGAAGGCATCTACATTATTGGAATTATGATAGCAGGTATGCTGCTGATTAGAGCTGGGTGGTATGACCAAAAATACATATCACGGTATTTTTCAAAATTCTTACCGGTTTCACGGTATATGACGGTATTATTTTTAATCAGGTGTTCACAGCATTTTCTACTTCTTGAGAGAGGAATTACTGCAGTAAATTGGCTAGGATGGTCTATTTTACTGTCATGATGAGTGAATATTGTAGAATAACCTCACACTAACTTCCGGCAGCTGAGCTGACAGCAGTAAAAGAGCAGAGCGGAGCTCACAGTGGAATTTATTTACTAAACATGAACTTTTTCTTCTGAGAAATGATACCATACTTCAACATCAAACTCTATCATTTACCATCTGGCTCTGAGGTAATCATCTACTGCTTTTTTATTTGCTGGCTCAACTGGAAAGCTAAATAGCAAGCTAGCTAGCTACAAGTAATAAGCTAACTAGCAGAAGAATGGCTCTTCCCACAACAGAATACAGCAGTCTTCTCCAAAAAATGACTGAACTGGAAACTACAGTGCGAGGAATACAAGTAAACATTGAGGTTAATGGACACTGTGGATATGATAATGATACGACTGTGCAGCTGTTTCAAAACAGTGGATAAAGCTAACTTGCTACCAGCCCGTGCTAACAAAGCTATCAGACCTAGGGAGGATCCTGTTCCCGTTGATAAGCCAACAGGTGCGAGTCCTCCCTGGAATACTCTGGGAGCTAAGCCTAAGAAAAAGTCATATCCACTTCAAAGGCTAACGGGCCGAGCAAAGCGCCCTGATATCAATAATGAGACGGACTGGCCTGCACTGGCTTCACAGACTGTAGCCTCAACATCAACAGTATCACCAAGTCACGAACCCAGTTTCATGTAGAACTGGGTAATCGATATGCCTTACTGCTGAATGACCTAGGATCTTGCTCTAATGAGGTCAGCACACAACCTTCTGGAACTGCGAAGACTGAAAGTGCTTCAGAAAAACAAAAGCGACATGGTAGGCCAAAGCAACAACCTCACACACTGATAGTGGGAGACGTTTCTGTTAAAGATGCTCAGAAGATGTTTAGCAGCAACGTGAAAGTGATCTGCTTACCTAGTGACACAGTATCAGACCTGACTGACAAAATCTTGCATATTGTTGCACATTACCCACATTTGAAAAATGTTGTGATTCATTTTGGATTAAATGATTTAGCCAAGGAGGAGTCTGAGGTGTTAAAGCGGGATTTCACCCATCTGCTAAAAACTGTGAGCTGTTTGCGGCCTAAAGTGTTTATCAGTGGCTTGATACCTCCAGTTCGCAAAGGAGATCTGAAATTCTCAAGGATTTACTCTTGGAATAATTTTTTGTTTTCGGCTTGTGCTGCCCTTTCACTAAATTTTATAGAAAATTTTCCTATTTTTTGGGAATGCCGTCATCTTTTTAGAGCAGATGGACTGTGTCTAAACAAGGCTGGAGTAAAACTCTTCACATCAAACTTATTTTACTTCACCAGTCACACTGCTAGCAGTCCTGATAAAGGCAGCGGACAACATGTACCATCAGAGAACAAAACAACAAGGAAAGATCATGGAGTCGATGAGCTTCCAGCAAGAAATCAAAATCGCCAAAATGAAGAGGTCAACCCAACCCCCACATCTCAGGACCCACCTGCTTCGCCCCAAAATTCACCTACTTCCACCTCATCCAGCTTCTCTCCTACCCCTGCCTCTTGGATTTAACTGCCCAGATGAATGAGCTGGTTCTGGCTGGCACAAGACTGACACCCCACCCTTTACCCCACCATGGTCCCATCTTATCTCCTCTAAAGAACCAATCTGCACCACCCATCCCTCCTCGACGATACCAGGGCCAGGATCACTCTTCTCCTCAGGCCAGCTGTGTTCATCTTAGAGTGACACAGGTCTGATGTGTGCTGGGTCCAAATTGCAACAGCTCTATTTTTAGGAACAACCAGAAAAAGTCAGGGCCTTATGGAGATAATGCAGCTTCTTTAATTCCTGTGGTGACAGGTAACACAGGTAAAATTGTGAAATTAAAGAAAAGCAAAAAGCTTAATAGAGAGAAAAATTTGACTCCTATAACACGTCATCCAAAAAGTCCACCAGTGTCTCCAATAAAGTCTTTAAAATTAGCTCTTCTTAACGTTAGATCTCTTGTTAACAAATCACTGCTAATTAATTATATTATTTAGACACATCACTTGGACTTTTTATTTCTTAATGAAACGTGGTTGAATGATGGTATCAGTGATATTATTCTCAATGAAAGTGCACCACAAGACTTTATTTATTTCAATAAGTGTCATACTTGCAGGAAAGGTGGTGGAGTTGCTGCCATTTTTAAATCAATATTTCAGTGCAAAGAAAGAACATTTGGTGATTTTATCTCCTTTGAATATATGTCGTTCTTACTGAAGGGTGATTCAAGAGTTCTGTTTTTAGTCATTTATAGAACCCCAAAATATTCTGGAGAATTCATGGATGAGTCTGCTGAACTGTTGTCAGTTGTATGCACTGAATACAACTTTTTAATAATAACAGGTGACTTAAATATTCATGGAGACAAAAACATGGACAAAACTGCCAAAGAACTGTATGCTTTAATTGACACTTTTGGTCTTACACAACATGTGACTGGTCCGACACACACTCAAGGTCACACTTTGGATCTGGTTATCTCTAAAGGTGTTGATATCTCTGCTGTTGATGTAAGAGACTTAGCTCTATCTGATCATTTCTGTGTCTTTTTTGACCTAGAGACTGTAACATCTGTTCCCCCTACTTCTGTGTGTTCAAAAAAAAGGTACATAAATGGCAACACAAGTGCACAGTTTATGGATGCCATAGCAATAACACCAACATTGAGTGCTGAGACAGTTGATGATCTTTTGGATGAGTTTAATACAAAAGTCTGTAATGTCATAGATGTGGTGGCTCCAATCAAAACTAAGAGAAAACCAAACACACAGAAAACACCTTGGAGGAGTTCTGAGATAATGCTGAATTTGAAATCTGACTGTAGAAGAGCTGAGCGTAAATGGAGATCAACAAAACTCCAAATTCATCTAGAACTATACAAAATAAGTCTGTGAAAATTCAATGATGGCTTGTTCAAAGCAAGGCAGCAATACTTTTCTGAAATTATTGCCAAAAATGTCAACAACTCTCACACGTTGTTTTCTGTAATTGAAAAGCTCACAACCCCCCCAGATCAGATAGCCCCTGAATTACTGTCAGCTGGAAAATGCAAGCTTGATCAGCTTCAACCACTGAGGGATGAGTCAACTACAATGTTAGAGTTTATCACAGTGAACCCAAAAACAATAGAGGAAACTGTTCAGCAGCTGAATCCATCAATGTGTTGCCTTGACACAATACCCTCAAACTTGTTTAAAACTGTTGTAAAGTCAATTGTCACTGATTTGTGTCAGATAATTAACTGCTCATTCCAGTCAGGCACTGTACCAAAATCAGTGAAAGTAGCTGCTGTGAAACCTCTGTTAAAAAAGAGAACACTGGATGCCTCTATACTGGCTAACTATAGACCAATCAGCAACCTTCCATTCATGGCCAAGATCATTGAGAAGGTGGTCTTCAACCAACTGAGTCAATTCTTAACATTCAACAAAATATTTGATAAATTTCAGTCAGGTTTTCGTTCTCATCACAGCACTGAAACTGCTCTGATCAAAGTGATCAATGACATAAGGTTGAACACTGAAAGTATCTGTTCTCATTCTATTGGATCTAAGTGCTGCATTTGACACTGTAGATCATACAATTTTGTTGCACAAACATGGGTTGGACGAAATGGAAAAGTAATGCAATGGTTTAAGTCCTACTTCGAGGAGAGAAGTTATTTTGTAAGCATTGGAAACTTTGAATCTGACAGATTACCAATGTCCTGTGGGGTTCCTCAGGGCTCTGTTCTTGGACCCCTTCTGTTTAGCCTTTATATGCTTCCTTTAGGACAAATTTTACAGAACTCTAAGGTTGATTATCAGAGCTACGCAGATGACACACAACTATATCTATCACTGAACCCAGATGACTATGGGGTGTTGTGTGACTGCTTAGAAAAAGTAAACTGCTGGATGAGTGAAAACTTCCTTCAACTAAACCATGACAAGATGGAGGTGATTGTCTTTGGTAACAAGGAAAAGAGGACTGCTGTCAGCAATTATCTTGAGTCTCGATCTTTAAAAGCTAAAGATCAAGTCAAAAACCTTGGTGTTCTGATTGACTCAGATCTTACATTCAGCAGTCAGATCAAATCTATCACAAAAACAGCTTCTACCACCTAAAGAACATCTCCAGAGTGAAAGGTTTAATGACTCAGAAAGGTCAGGAGAAACTGGTCCATGTTTTTATCTCCAGCAGACTGGACTATTGTAATGGTCTTCTGACAGGAATCCCCCAAAAGAGCATCAAACAGCTACAGCTGGTTCAGAACGCTGCAGCTCTGGTCTTAATCAGAACAAAGAGGTCAGAACACATTCCTCCAGTTTTAAAGTTTTTACACTGGCTCCCAGTCAGCCTCAGAATAGACTTTAAAGGGGACATAACATGGTTTTAAATCCTTCCTTTTTACATATAAATCATACAGTTGTGGTCTATATAAAGCGGAACTGCAATGCTTGGGTCTGAATTCCTCATTATTATAGCTCCACAGGCCCCTTTTCTACCCCTTTTCTGATGTGCTTCTGAGAGCAACTCGTTTTGGTGCGGTCTCTTTAAATGCAAATGAGACACTCCATACCCCGCCCCCTCTTCAGGTGACACTCGGTTCAACTCCACCCTGCTCGGCCATTTTTGTAGTTTGATAGAAGAGATATGGCTATGTAGCGGCGCATAAACTTTTTATTCAGAGGTTATTTACAAAATGTCAACAACGGAAGACTTGTCCATCCAGCCTTACATGTTCGAACCCAGCGAGATGAAAATGAAGATGATGAACCTGCAGAACCCTAACAAGTGAGCTAACACAAGCACCGCGCTAACGCTAGCGCCAAGCTAACATCACGAAATGCATTTTAATAGTCTTTTCGAAGACAAAAACGGCAAAATGAAATGACTAATGAAAACTTTAGACTTAAATTAAATCACGTAGGCCATATCATCAAGGATCTAAAACGAGCACACAGTGCTAACATATGAAGACGGTGCAACTGCTAATGCTAACAAAACAATGACAGGGACGTCTTATCATCACACTTTTTAGCGTTATTTACAGCTTACCGAAGTGCTCTGTTCGTCGTCTCCAAAGATAGAAGGAATTGAACCCTCAATCAGACAAAGTCTTTCGGCAAATCCTTCTTTATACTGGCGGAGGTTGCTGAAGCAGTCATCCTTGAAGTGCTTCGCGCACACAAAAATGACCTTATCCACAGATGTGGGTACATTTCCGTGAAAAATAAAACTCAACCAGGCACTTCAAAAAGGTTCTGATGCTGGGAGACGGTGTAATGAAGCGTGTGGGTTACTACATCCAACAACCGAACATTTTGACTTATCCTCTCGTAACTTCGGCATCCTTGAGCTTGGACTACAAAATAAAAGCGAGAAATAAAAATGGCGGATTGCTCGAAGTGTTGGGCCTGGAGTTGATGTACTAATTTGGCAGTTCCGCTGCAAATACTGTGATGTAATAGTTCAAAAAATGTAATAGAGAATAGAAAAATCAAAACAGATTGAAAAATATGAGCAAAACAGAATATAAAGATATCTACGGAGCACCTGAAGAGACTCATTTGATTTTTTCTGTACTTCTTAGCACTCTAAATATACAACAAAATGCATTCAAGGGCTAAAAAAGTGGATTTAGCATGATATGTCCCCTTTAAAGTTCTGTGTATAAATCTGTGAATGGGTTTGGTCCAGAATACATCAGTGAGATGTTAGTCAAGTATGAACCCAGCAGGGCTCTCAGATCTATGGACACAGGTCAGATAGTGGAGACCAGAGCTCACAGTAAACATGGTGATGCTGCGTTTAGTTGTTATGCTGCAAAAAAGTGGAACAAACTGCATCAGAGCTGAAGTCAGCATCTAATGTGAACATTTTTAAATCAAAGTTAGCGGCACTTTTTTTCTCTACTGCATATGATTGAGAGAGAGATTTTTGGTCATGTTGTTGATGTAATGTGTTTGTTGATGATTTGAATTGATTTTACTGATGATTTTAAATGTTCTTATTAATTTTAAACAATTGAATGTTTTATCATGTAAAGCACAATGAGTTGCCTTGTGTATGAAATGCGCTATACAAATAAATTTGCCTTGCCTTGCCAATAAGAATATAATAATAATTTTATTATTTAATAGTAATATTACAATATACAAAAATAAACAAATACACAAATATACAAAAAAATAACTGAAAATTGTACAAAGTAACACCAAAAATGACAGAAAAATATGGCAAATATACACAAAATGAGTAAAAAAACATACACAAAAAGGAATCCAAAAACACACAGGATTTACAACAAAATTACCCAAAATGACAAAAACACACTAAACAACAAAAACACTATTGACTTATTATTATTATTATTATTATTATTTCATTATAGAATATATTAAGAATAAGTAAATATGAATAGTGATAAAGTTTGTGATCTTGATCTAGCGTTTTTTGCTTTTTCTGTTGTAGCGAGTCCCTTTAGCAAACGTGTCTTGAAGTGACATTTGGCTCGACTTTTCTTTTGCTTTCCCCATGCTACCTGCTGATGTGGAGGGCAACAACTTTAACTTCATACATTCTTGATATTCCACGCTTGTGGCTAAGGTGGTGGAGCAAATTGCTCGTGTTGCCGCCTCTGGCAACAACTTTTGACTGACAACACTTGCATAAAATGATTGTTTGGTCGACGTTATATTTTTTTTAAACCAAAAAGCCTCAAACACAAGTTGTTTTGGCACAAGTTCTACTGTGTCATCATGTTCTACTTGTTCTGTAGCTTAAGAGCTTTCAGTGTCTTTCTTATCTATTTATAGCATAACTAACACCAGAGCGCTACTGTTTACTATCCCCCCATGCAATCTTGAAAAGGGTTTGGTCTGAAACGCGGCATAGCGTAGCATTCTGGACGTTGTGTATTCAAATGCATCGGTATGGCGGTATATTAAAAATTCATATCATAACAAAAATATACACCAGTATTTGGTATGAACCCGTATACCGCCCAGCACTACTGCTGATTGGAGCTGGAAGTTTTCTGATTTATTGCAAAGTCCGGATTATGTTGGCAGCTGTTTTGGGAAGGCTGTCAGTCATTTCTGATGGATTGTGCAAGACTCTTAACACTCAGAAATCATCTAAAAAGCAGCTAAATTATCTAAAAAGCAAGCTGAATGCTTTACCCCAATAGAAAACAATGGGATGTTTACAGGCAGTGGGGCCGTGTGACATCATCAATCACGTGATTTCAAGATGGAGGAACACAGGCTGTAAAACTGTACAGTAGTCCCATTTTAAAAAGTTAATCAAATTAATAAAGTGCATAATAATGTGTTTTGTTCGGCATTGATCTTCTAATAAGTAAATTTCAAAGATTTTATGGCAAACTTGAAAAAACATTGGAGGATCACTTTGAACACCTTATCCTGATGATAGCCAAAAGTTTGCAATATTGGGCCAAAAACAAGCAGCATGATTATTAATGCGTGGAATCACAATAACGTCATGAATCCCTCCTCAGATCACAGTGTCATTGTTATTCCATGGGAGGAGTGTCACAGCCTGGAGAGGTGATGTTCAGCTCGTCAGGGCCCTGGTACGGCCATTTATTATTAAAAAACATTCATGATCATTTTTTTTTTAAATCAGATAAAGACATAGTCTGTGTTGTAAATGTCTCACTAACGTACTATCCATTACAAACTCAATGAGTATATACTGTCTACTATATACTATAAGTATGATATGGATGATGAGTGTTCCCACTGAAGTATACTTCCAAGTTTCCCAAGATGCATTTGGAACCTACAAGGATAAAAACCTGAAGCACATTGAGGCTAAATATCTTTTTTCCAGCAAATGCATTTCATATTTGATCTATTAATCTGTGAGGATGACACTTTGTCTTTATCTGATTTAAAATAAAGATTGTTTGCAGCGGATTTGAATAATGAGTAGAGTTGATGGACTGACCTTGTATTATTTTATTATTTAATGTATTCGCAGCCTGTGCAGAAATGGGAGGATGGAGTGTTTGGCAGAGGAACAAGGTAACTACTGTATGTTCAGACTTTTTTAAGCTGTGATTGAGGTACTTTTCCCTCCAGCTGAAATAAAAAGCTTCATGTCAATGCTGTTAACTTTTTTCATTATCAATTTCCTCTCTTGTGTTTGTGTGTGGGAACATCGCAGAGTCTGACAGCGTAGAGGTCGGCGAGTGTCCCGAGGGGAAAGTGTACCAGAGCTGCAGCGAGCAGAGAGGAGGCGTGGCCTGTGCGCCGACCTGCCGTAACCTGATGTTGAACCTCACCTGCCCACCTAATACTCCGTGCATACCCGGCTGTTTCTGCCCTCCAGGGTAACACAAAGACATCCAACATTGTTCTACTTTTTCACTGGAGTTTTAATCTATTCAACTATTTTAATCCAAATTGCATTAAAGACCACAGTGAGTTCAGTAATAGATGGCCAGAGTTTATTCTGAGGCATGTGAAGAATTTCTCAAATATTTCTCTCCATTCTTAACGGAGAAAATAATTCAGTATCTGGAATCTACAGAAGAGGATTAGGGCCACTGAAGAGATACAAAAAAAACAGAACAAGGTACAATATTTTTTTCTTATTATTAATGTTCTGCGTTTAAAGTCAGAAATATGAGAAAAAAGTCATAATTCTAAGTTTAAAGTCACAATTCTGAGTTTAATTCTGACTTGGACCTTTTGTTTTTTTTTTTTTGTTTTTTTAGTGGCCCTAATCCTCTTCCGTAGAAATCTAATGGAAGAATGTGGAGATGAAAATCTGTCGTCTGACAAAGTTGATTAAAATATATGAAATCTGTGGCTGCTTTAAAACTTATTGAAGTTAATTTATTTTGTGGTTCTTTATTTCTCTGTTTCATGTCCTTAAACCAATGTTCTCTTCTATAAAGGCTGGTTCTTCACCAAGGAAAGTGTTACTATCCAGAAAGCTGTCCCTGTGCCTGGCTCGGACTGGAATATTTACCGGGAGAAAGTGTTGAGACGCCGTGTTACAAATGGTCAGAATGCAAAGCAAATTGTTTTTATTCTCTCTGCATTTCTCATGTATTTTATTTTGTTTTATTTTCTCTCCTGTTATTCCCTCAGTGTGTGTCACCGTGGGTATTTTAACTGCAGTTACTCTCCGTGCCCAGCCGTGTGCACGGTTTACAGTGACAGACACTACCACACGTTTGATGGCTTGGAGTACGACTACCATTCTGACTGTCAGGTCTACTTGCTCAAAGTGAGTGCACCACATCCTAATGGGCATCCATATGTTCACTAATGTTAAATCACTTGTTTTATATGGACTAGAAAAATGATTTAAACAGTTTCTGCTTTGGTACTGAAATTATAATACACTAAGAAAATATATATCAAATATATCAGACCTATTTTTTCCTATTTTTCCCTGTGCACATATGATGGGAAATTAGAAAACGTGGGCAATGCCTGTATGGTTGGGCCCAAAAAACCAGTAATCAGACATGTTTGCGGAACAGAAACATACAGCCCTCTGCCTCATTTTGTGCAGCCCCGAAAACAATGACTCACTCTAAGCACACAAAGTTACAGAAAAATATACAAGATGATTTTTTGGTAAACTTTCTGAACTTTCTCAAACAAATGTGTTTTTGTGAATTCATTTTAAAGACAGCACTAGTACAGAACATTCCAGAGAAGCTGAAACTGAACAGTGCAAAAAGAGTCTCTCCACTACTATCATTTATCCAGTGTGGATTGGAGACACTGTCTGCTCGGACTAGGACCATTGTCCGTGGTAGCTGCTACATGTTTAGCATTGAGGTGATAGCTGCTACATGTTTAGCATTGAGATGCTAGCTGCTACATGTTTAGCATTGATGTGCTAGCTTCTACATGTTTAGCAATGAGGTGCTAGCTGCTACATATTTAGCATTGATGTGCTAGCTCCTACATGTTTAGCATTGATGTGTTAGCTGCTACAAGTTTAGCATTGAGATGCTAGCTGCTACATGTTTAGCATTGATGTGCTAGCTCCTACATGATTAGCATTGATGTGTTAGCTCCGACATGTTTAGCATTGATGTGTTAGCTCCTACATGTTTAGCAGTGAGGTGCTAGTTGCTACATGTTTAGCAGTGAGGTCCTAGCTGCTACATGTTTAGCAGTGAGGTGCTAGCTGAGGCTTGAAGAGCTCCGCTGATCCACAAACTCCTTCTCTAACAATTTGTACATAAATTGGCTTTAGTTTTCCATTCGGCGTTTTTTTATTTAAAGTAAAATGAACGCCCACAAAGCTCAGTAAGGACTTCTCTTCTGGTTCTCCTGTTTTTTGTGTTGTGGTCTGTACATCAGTATTATGGGGTATAACAGGAACTCGTGAAATGAGGAAGGTTCCACGCTGTTTGGAGTGAAAGAAAAAGAAAAAAGTTTAATATGGAGGGGTTTTTTTTAATGTTTTTTTCCTATAATTAATTCATAACAATTAACACAATTATGTCCCAGCACTAATAAAAACATATTGTTATAGGCAATATTGTAATTTTATATATCGCTAAAAGTAGAAAACTCCATATATTGAATCTCATTATATTGCCTAGGCCTAATACCACATCAATAATGTTTTTTTTTTAACCACTGCTTAAAGGCTGGGATGCACTGTGCGATTTTTTCAATCGTTGTACTCAGCTCCAGCTCAAACTGTGCGACTCAGCTGCAGAGCCCAAATGTGCGCAGCTCACGATTCATATTCTCACACTGTACGGACTGACACTTTGACACGATCTGACTGCTCACACTGTACGTTCATACACGACACGTCGGGGTCTTGTCTCCAGAAATGCAACGTACAAATTAGTAGAAGAACAACAACAACTCTGAAGCGTCGCCATTAAAACGGACGAAGAAGAAAAACCCATAAATTTTACAGCGGTCCTGCGCTATTCGCGGATGCGTACCGTAAGCTGGTCCGTAGCACTGCTTCAACTGTGAGATACCCTCACGAGGAGCGACTGGGTTTCAAACACGATTGCTGATCGGGAGCTGGTCGTGGAGGTGTTCATCGCTTCTCGTGACCCCATGTATACTTCACGATGTACGACACGATTTAGCTGAGACTCGCACGATCCCACAAAATAGATGCACAAGTCGAAAATTGGCTCTAAATGGGCTTCAAATCGCACAGTGTATGCCTGCCTTCAGAGAGCAAGGCTTGAACTGGGCCCATTTTTGACATTTACATTTTCCTCTTCATGGTTAAAATTTATCTTCATTAAATCTCTGTTATCATATATTACAAAAAAACAAACTTTTTAATTGAATTCTGTTTGGACTAAAGTTTGATATTTAGAGTATATTATCCAAAAATAAAAACTAGTGAGTATCATTGAGGTGTATTTCTGTTTAATGTTAGAACTCATTTAGATGTGGGTAAGAAGATCTGACCAATTTTTACAATTATCGAGGAGAGAGTAGATTTAAAAGGGTGTGTGTGTGTGTGTGTGTGTGTGTGTGTGTGTGTGTGTGTGTGTGTGTGTGTGTGTGTGTGTGTGCGTGTGTGTGTGTGTGTGTGCAGACATTGTGCAAACCTGTACGGACACAAAGAATCCAGTGTTCCCATCAAAGCCCAGGGCTACCGCGCTCCCAGGGATATAGAATTAGAATCAGAGTCAGACCCAGATGACTTTGGGTCGCTGTGCAGAACTGAGAACTGGGAAGAATGGGGAAGCAGGTCAGAGTCGAGTCCACAGTGCTCTCAGTGCTGCTTCCTGTTCCACGTTCAGAGAATGTGATAAACCCATAGTACGTTAGCGTTAGCGCTGCGATCATTTACAGATGGAGCGAAACATCTCTAAAAACACAATCTTCAAAAAATGTCATATGCTGAGGTGAGATGTGAGTACTCACATTACGGTAATTGAGTGGCTTTTATGTACTTTCTTGAGTGTATTTCTAAATCAGTAATTTTACTTGTACTTACGTACGTTTTAAAAGAATTAAAGTAATTAGTTAAATGTTAATTATTATTTTTTTATTTTAAAATGATCAACAGACATTGTGAAACTACAAAAAATTAGATAACCAGACAACAATCAAATGTATCACATCATAGCCGACCAATCAGACTAAACATGTTTTTCTGTAATTTTTTTGTTCTTGCAGTCATATTGTGCATTTTTTTTTAATATTTCATTGTAAATTTGTCTGAATGTTCTCTTGTTTATTTTGTTGTCTTATCTTGCTGTAATTTTTGTAGGTTTTTGTAGTCGTTTTGTCTATTTGTTTTCCTTTTGTGTATTTTTGTATACTTTTGTTGTCTTTTTTGTACCGCACTAAATCAGCATTGAATGGAGCTTATTTTCTGTTTCAGAGTTCATAAATGTAGCTATACTTAGAGCTTGAGATTCGTTTTATTTTGAATAGAATTAATTGGCGTTATTTTTATTTTATTTTATTTTATTTTTTATTTATTTATTTTTTTTTTATTTTGACAAGCTTTTTACAGTTGTCTGAATAAATGAAACCTTAACATATTATTCAAAAAGAAGACAAAAAGAATGTGCTGGAATCTTCCTTTTTAAGTTTATTTCTTCTTAATTTTTTCTTGCTCTGTGAGGTTGACCGTGTCATTAAAAATCCTAATTTTTAGATTAATGTTGTAAATTCATGATAAAATCAGGCCGATGGCCGCTTTTTGCTTCATTTTTATTGCTGTACTATACATGAACTGCTAGGTGCAGTGTCTCTTCACCATTTGCATTGTGAAGAAGAATTGATCAACAGAAGAAGAACCAACCTAAAGCGTCAAAAGTTTGGGACCATTTCACTGAAAACTTATACCACACACCTGAGATAGAACTAACATCTGCGACATGAAACTAACAGTAGCATGTTCGAATTAAAGCAGTACATGTACATTATATTAAGAATTGTATTTTTTCAAATGAATTTGGGAAAACCGCAAACTCTGCGTATGGTTTATACATGAGATGTTTACTGTATGCAAGGGAACTGTGGCAAGATTTTTTACCAATAGTGAAAGTAGCTTGTAACTTTTACTTTGAGTACTGTTTATTTGAGCTACTATTTACTTGTACTTGCTGATTTTATGTATGACTTACTTATGTGTACTTGAGTACAATTTCAATCAAGTAACAGTACCTTTACTTGAGTAGGATGTATCAGTACTCATTACACTTCTGGTCATATGTTTGTTATTCTTCAGAGTGCAGGAGAAACCGACTTATCCATTGTTGCTGAGAACAAGGACTGCTACGAGAGTGGCATTGTTTGCATGAAAGTCCTGGTCATTCACGTTGGACTCACCAAGATCTACTTCACAGACAACTCTGGCAACCCGGTGTGATTTCCTTCCAATAATACCACTATGTAAACACCTGATGTTCGACGTGTGTTTTCTTCCTGACTGTAGGGTGACCATATTTTGATTATCAAAAAAGCGGACACAGGCCAAATTTGTCATACTCAACGTAATCGACGTTTTCTTGAATCTACCTTGTAACAACAAAATATAATATAGTAGATAAAGAAGTTATTATTGTCCATAAGGTTTAAAAAATAATTTCTCTCTTTATAACAAAGACTTAAAAACAATCTGAAATCAGTGGTGACAAGTCAATCACCTTCATTATGCATTATAAAAATCTGTCCTTTAAAAATCTCATATAAACCTTCTTACAGTAAAATCTCATTGAAACAATGAGAAACATCTCCTCCTTGAAATGATTAAAACTATAACAAAAAAAACCCTCAAATCTTACTGAACATTAAATAATCATTAAATATACACTTGAATAAATGACTGTGACCTTAACTTCTTGTAGGATAAGTTTCTTTGAGCCTCCATGGATGTTTTATCATCCAGAAGGGTTTTCCCGCTGACATTTTTTAATTAAATCCACTGGTATTTGGTCTCTTTGAGCCTCTCTTATCTTTTCTCTGCTGCGTTTGTGACAATGTCATCAAAACAAAGCGGCATCTTTAATGATTCCATGTGAGTAAAATTACAGTAATGAACCATGCTGATATTGGCTGTAAAGAGCAACTCCTTAGCTTTTAGAAACTGGTGGAATCTCTCTGAAGTTTCTCGACCGAAGTTTCAGTCTTTTAAATTGTTACCGAGATGCATTCGGGGTCCCTGCGAAACCCGGACATTTTCATCTAATTATAAAATCCGTCCGGATGGTTGTAAAAAGAGGACATATGGAGGTAAAACCGGACGTATGGTTACCCTACCTAACTGTATGTGTGTTGTTGTTGTGCGTCAGAGTCCGTCCACCGTTGTAGGTCGAGGCTCAGAGTTCGAGCTGTGGCGAGCAGGCTACTACACTGTGGTTCACTTCTCCAACCAGGACCTGACCATTCTCTGGGACCATAAAACCACCGTGCACATCAGAGCTGGACCTCAGTGGAAGGTTGGAGAAACAAACCCATTACACACACACACACACTGATGATGACAGTGATGACAAACTGTGTGTGTTCGCTCTTTGTAACTGCAGGGGCTCCTCAGTGGACTGTGTGGAAACTTTGACAGTGTGACGGTGAACGACATGACCACATCCAGCCACATGGAGGTCAACAACGCTCAGAGCTTTGGAGATAGTTGGGCTTTGGGGCAGGTAAGAGTCACCCTCAGGGTTGTTCTGTTCTGGATATTTAAAGGAACCCTCCATGGTTTTTAAGCCGGGCTACCAGACTCAAAACTCACTCACTCACTTTGTTGTTGTTGTTGTTGTTGTTGTGTACACTCGTTAAAATTGCTTCTCCTCTGTTATTTGTGAATGGATTGGGCTGAAATTTGGTAGGTGTAATCAATGGATGTTTACCTATCAACGCTCAGAGCCCGATTTTTTACTTTGTCTGCACATGTGGTCAAAGGTCAACACTACAAGAAGTGAAATCTTTTTAAGACAACAATGCATTTTTTGTTATTGCAATCAAATAAATGAATTTATTTTATTGCATAATTGTGACCATCACCAGCCGTCCCTAAGGAAGGGTAAGAAACTTTATTAAAGGGAAGATATAAAAAGAGAGGGCAGTGTTACACCTAGGTGAGGGGGAAGGGAACAGGGAGGATAGACTCAAGGTAGGAAATGGAAAGGGTGGGGAAGAGTTAATTATTTTAAAGTGACAGTTAAGGCTGGGTTTAAAAAATCGATCAATCGATTAGAATCGATTCTCCTTTGTATAGCCCGTTATCGATTCATAAAATCCTTGAATCGAACCTTTTAATACGTCTCGCTGCCTGTAGATTAGTAGCGCAGCGCCTTGCGCTGCTAAGGGGGAGGGGGTGGGGAGGTCACGCACCGCAGCTCTGCCCAAAAAATATTGTAAGGACGTGTTATCACAGTTTTTTTTTACAGGCTTTAATGGAGGTCGTAGTAAGCTGTAGACAGTAGTCGATGCTAAAGATAAACAATCAAACACACAAAGAACCGTCTAACATCGTCATTCACTCACACTTCCCTGTGGGAATGGAATGTGTTAACACTGTGACTCTTTCCCCGCTTATGCCCACCCATTCCCCAGCCTTCCAGCCAATCAACACTCAGAACACATTTAAACAAAGACACACATTGGCAGAGAAAATGATGCCTTCATGGCCATGGGAAATCATAGTTGTTCCCTGCAATAATGACAATGAGAAAAAAAAAGTGAAAAATGAAGTTTTCTTGAAGTTTACTGTTCACAGGAATTTAAAAGTTTTTTCTTACATTTACCAAAGACCTGACTTATTGCACTTTATGACAATTCAGAATCGTTTTAGTTTCTGGATGTTTGCTTTTATTTAAAATTTACAAAAATCAATCAAAAGTGAATTGTAAATCGAATCGAGAATCGTGAATCAAATCGAATCGGGCCCTTGTGAATCGAATTGATTTGGGAAACTCGAATTGATACCCAGCCCTAGTGAGAGTGAGATGTGAAGTTGTAGTTGTGCATATTGTGCTTATTGTGTTGTGTAATCAAGCCAGTCTGGTGACAAATGTGAAGCTTAGGTATAATGGTGGTGGCTGTGGACAGAAGAAGGAGTGACTGGTAATACCTTAAACAGGTATTTGGGATCAACGTGTCTAAGGTTAAGCCCAGTATGAGTTTTATCCCACATCTCAAGTCATGGCAGTGCATCGTAGACCAATGTATGTGCACAAACCGCTACTGCAAACCCAAGCGCTGCCCCGGGATCGAAGATGCAGCCAGGCCAGCAGAAAGAGCATGGGCGAAAGAGTCCCAGGCCATCCCCTTACAGCCTCCCAGCCTCCCAGATGCCCCCAAGATCCCAAGTCGCGAGGCAGCCACCGCCCCCCACATACACACCCAAGAAAGCCCCAAGGAGCCAAGGACCCAGCGCACCCTGCCACCATGTTACATCCTCAAATATTCCTGGTTTGGAGGCCCCAACCACTGAGGAATTTAATTCAAATTCATATTTAGAATATTTTATTCATCCCCAAGGGGAAAATCAGTTTCAGCTACATCCTGTGCAAGAAAACATGAAAAGACAATCACATATAACATGAGAGTACAGGAGCGGGACTAGTGTGGATCGCAAGCTACTTAGATGAGAAGCGGAAAACATGATGTAAGAAGAGGGAAAAGGCAAGTCCCAAACTGTGCTCCTCCAGTGAGGGGCACAGTGTGGGGTTATGAAAAAACTCCTCGGCACACAGAAACCAATGAAAACACAATTAGAACACATTTCAAGGACATAGCACGTATAATCGGGAGAGGGGACTTGTGAAGAGGGGGATTGCAGACAGACGCTGTGGGGCACATGCGTGCAGCATCCGTCCTGCTGCAACTACGTGGGAGGGAGGGGAGATGGGGGCCAAAGAAGGCATTGAAATATGATCCCTTTCGCTTCATTCTGTACATTTCAGCCCATCGCAGATGATGTGAAACAACCTTGGGTAGATTTAAGTTCAGAAACAAAGTTCCCAGGTGGTGGCGGTGGGGAAGAGGAGGAGGAGGAGGGGACAGAGTGTCTTTGGACACAAACATCCTGGAGAATAGAATAAACTGGCCTTAAACGGCTGGCTGTGGAGAGCCAAATGAAGATAAGGATTTGTTTTTTGGCCGGTTGAGCACAATTTTCCATTCAGTCTTCGGGTCCATCTCTCAAGCAGTATATCCAATATGGTGCCCTTATCTCGAAACCTGAGCTGTCAATTTCTCCAAGTTAGATTCCAACCCACGTGGACGTTCCAAAGTTGCATCTGCTTACTTTTGAGTTTGTTTATCGCATGAGTCTGAGTGTTAAGAGCCCTGCCCAATCCATCACAAATACCTGGCAGCCTTCACAAAACAGCTGCTGACGTAATCCAGATTTTGCGATAGGTCATAGAACTGCCAGCTCAAACCAGCAACATACCTGCTATCATAATTCCAATAATGTAGATGTCTTCCCCATCCTCAGCGGAAAGGATAGACAGACACACGACCCTCCACTCCCAGGGGTCCATCGTGTATCGCGCAAACATTCCATCCGGACAGGTGGGCTCGCCTGTTTTCTTTGTCGAAAAAATTTGGTGATTGCATTGAGAAACCAGCTGCTCAGTTCCAAAATTTCAGTTTTTGGATAGAGATGTAGAAAGAGGATCCTATTAGAGACAAAGCAAGCAACAGGGGCAGATAAGGGAGGGAGAGGGAGCAGAGAAAAATATGTCTGTCTTTGTTGAGAGCAAGAGTAGAAAGGGGGGCTCATTTTAAACCTTCTGTAGAAGAGAATAACAGAAGCAGTAAATAGTGTTTCTGTATTGGAACGGACTCAGGCTGAGGTTTGAATTAAATTCTCAATAACAACAAATAATGGTTTAAATGAAATGTTATTAACTGCCACTCCCCCTGTGCACGCTGCACAGCAACCAAACCAGCCAAAGCAGCGCTCCTCTAATCCGTGTGCGTGTTGCACACTGGGTGAACCTATGAACTCCTCTCTGGTAGCAGGGTTTTTCAATGGGCTTATTGAAGGAAAACCAAAAAAGTGCAGGTATCATTTTATTTTGTTTTAATAATCCATTTTGATCCGATCTGTTCTGAAAGTGTGTCTGCTTGTGTTTAAATGACAGCTGAGGCTCTTTTAGTTTGATACTTTATTTTCAGAATCACATTGGCTGTGCTGCAGCATTAATCCACATACTCAGCTTTGCGTACATGACGTCAGACCAGACGTGAGAGCTTACGATCATGTCAGAATTGATTAATCCCGGAGCTTGCATGAATTTGGTCAAACTCAGATCTGAATGTATGAAAGGTTGAATGAGGGCCAATATGATCATATGAGGCAGTACTGCTGTATGATCTCATCTATCCGAAACGCTTTGTAGCAGTCCAAGATGCCCCCCCCCCCCCCCGACTCCTAAAGTGTTAAATAAGGCTCATCTTTAAAGAACATTAACATGAATATGGAGCAAAGGGCGTTTTCTTCAGCTCAGATCTTAAAATAAATACATTTAGCAGCTTTAAGAGGAATCAGACACTAAATTGAAATCAACCGTGTGTGTGTGTGTCTGTGTGTGTGTGCGTGCGTCCGTGCGTGCGTGCGTGTGTAGTGTGAAAGTGATTATCTCATTGAGCGGCCGTGTGAAGGTGATTTGGGGAGGCAGCCGTACGCCAAGAGGGAATGTGCTCTACTTTACAGCGACGTCTTTGCTCCATGTCACAATGTGGTGAGTCTGTACACGCACACTTACACACTCACTCATACACACATGCCACAGTGCACACAGCCTTAGAAAATGGGACTTTTTTTCCTCAAAGAGGGAAATTATTTAGGAAGTCACCAACTCATTTATTGTGTAGTGCTTTCAGGGCTTGCCACTAGAGGGAGCCATTCTAACATGAGCAGACTTAGGACATCAGTCATCACGGGCAGATCTTCACTGATGTTATAGCAACTAATCTTTGAACATCTTATTTTATTTTTTTCTTTAGAGATTTTTCACAACTTTCAAACTTTAAATATTTTTTGTGAACACGTTCACTGTGTAGATGTTATTTCTGTGAGAAAGACGCACACATTTTTGCTGAGGAGGTGAATGGAGGCTGTCCTCTGGTAAATTAATAAATGATGTTTTTTGGTTCTTTGAACAATTACACCAACATCTATTGGCCTGGCATGTATACTACATGGTTTTTTATGTTTCTAGAGGTCTCATGTAAACAGATCATTTTGAAAATGTGTATGTGGGACTTTGATTTGATTTGATTTATTTGTTTTGATCCTGTAAATGACAACTTAAAAACAGTTTAAGATAAATATTAACATCAAGAAATAACAACCAAACAGTATCTTGCATCTTCAAATCTTACACATCTTAGTTTACATGACCGAAAAGGAGTATTAAGAAGTATAAACTAATCTAATCCTACCCCTTTAATTTTCCCTATATTTCTAAACCTAAACATTAACAAAGTCAAAATTATGTTTTACGCTCCGTTTATCTGTCAATCTGAAGGTCAGTGTGTTAGCAAGATAACTCGAAAAGTTATGAACGGATTTGGATGAAACTTTCAGGATAAATGATAAATGACACAAGAAACAGGTGATTACATTTTGGTGATGTTCTGGCTACAAAAAGAAAATATATAGATATCCCATTCATTTTCCCATCCACACTGTGGAACTTCTTGTAGATGATAATAATGCATCGGATTGTATATAACGCTTTATCATAGACGCTGGTTTCAAAGGTTCTCCGAGTCAACAGCTCAATGTTGACAGGTAGTCATGGTAACACAGTTTTTGACAGGTAGTCATGGTAATCCTGAGTTTACCATGTTACCGGGACCGGTATGTTAGCTGAGCTTGAGCTGCTTGGTGGAGGTCTGCACTCTCCGAGTGCTTTTCTAGTTATTGTATTTGCAAAATACAATGCTATTGTAGAACTTATTATTATTTTTCTTCCACAACTCCTTTGTCTTGGAACTCCTCCTAGGCTATTAATGCACCACTAATGACACAGATGTCATCTCCTTGGGACAACCAAAATTTTTCATATCTCTATGAATATTTATCGTAGAAGTTCCATTTATGAAAAGTTGATCTTTTGTGGAGTATTTTATTTAACTGGACCAAAGCTGTACAACCTACCAGTAAAAAGATTGGTAGGGGCCAAAGTTCATGACGTCCCAAAAAAAAACAAAAAAATCCTTTTTTCCCTAAAACTTGTCCAGAAATTGAGATACAGTGCTCAGACTGGTACCATTGAACAACATTTCCTTTCAATGTGTGACCATGAGCATCGCACATTGATCAGTCTTCTGTTTTTCCTGCATTATTACAACAACAAAATACACACAATGAGATGTCTTTCACTATAACAATTCTATTTGCCAAATACGTATTCGCTTTTGCGAATACAGGTCTTGCCTAGTTATTATTATTATTGTTTATTACGTTCACCATACCTCCTTTACAAATATATGTAGCATATCCCGCAATTTATTAGTCCAAATAACATGCTAATTATTTATCTACGAACCTCTAAATAGTCATGTCTTTAAGTGTCTTTTTAAAAAGAATTATGCTCAGAATTTTTTTAAATTCATTGCTTGGTCTGTTCCACAGTTTAACTTCACTTTGGAAACAAAAATGAAAATAAATAAAGCAAAACGTTGTGTAAACAGGATAATAAAAGTAATAGAACTCTGGGCTAACATGTCCTCACTCTAAGAAATAAAGTTATTCATGTTATTTTCTGCACCGTATTCTGTAACTGACTAAGCAGCTTTTGAAACCCTTTAACTTTATAAATGATGCTACAGAGTCTCAAAAATGAAATGCATTGTGTGTGTTTGTTTGGAGATCATATGACACTCTTCTACCCAGAGGTAGAGCCACATTTCTTTGTCCTGATCTGATCACTTCTCTGAATTATTAAAACTACTCGTGTGTGTGTGTGTGTGTGTGTGTGTGTGTGTGTGTGTGTGTGCGTGTGTGTGTGTGTGTGTGTGTGTGTGTGTGTGTGCGCGCGTGTGCGTGTGTTTTCAGGTGGACGTGGCCTGGTTCTACAGGAACTGTCTGACAGACACGTGTAACTGTAACCGTGGCGGTGACTGTGAGTGCCTCTGTACCTCCATTGCTGCGTACGCACACAAGTGTTGTCAACAAGGGGTGGCGGTCCACTGGAGGTCCCCGTCCGTCTGCTGTGAGCACAAACACATACACAGACACACACACACCTGGTTCTCTCACTCCTTATTTCTTCCTCCTCTGTCTCTCTTTCAGCGTATGATTGTGAATACCTGAATCAAGGTCAGTAAGAGTCTGTTTAAGGTGATTTGTTTTCTTGGTTTTCCATTGAATTCCTTCCTTGTTTTTGTACTTTTCCCAGAGCTAGGTGACGGCCCGTTCTCCGTGGTGAGTGCCGTCTACAACGACACAATGTTTGGAGTGAACCGCAGCAGCAGCTCAGTGTTTCCACTAGTGAGGGACAGAATGAGGCCTGCAACGGGCGTCCTGTTTAACTTCATGATTACTGCAGGATTAAGGAAGGACAGAACGTCCCGTAAGTGGCTTTCACACAGTTTAACGCATGGGTTCTCAACCTTGGGGTCAGGACCCCATTTGGGGTCAGGATACAATGGAGATGATTGCCAGATGCCTTCATTTATGCTTATTTTTACAAATTTTCTGTAACGCCACCAAACTTGCCATATTTCAACCTATTTTGATCCATTTTTCTTGCCATATTTTTGTTCCTTTTAATTAATTTTTGCTACATCATTACTCCAGTTTCTGCCACTTCTCCATAAAAACTCAATGCCTTTTCTGCACATTTTCAGCACTTATAAACCCTTTCCACCACTTTTCCCACCTAATGTTGCATATGTTGTAGAGGTTAGTTCGGGCCCAAAAAATTCAGCCCGACCCGGGCCCGTGGGCATAAAGCCGACCCGAGCCCGACCCATTAACTTATATTGTAGGCCCGAGCCCAAAGCAAACCCAACATAAATTATTATTTTATTGAACGTATTGCTCCCGGTGTAGTGAAAACACCTGTAGATTAATAGCACAGTGCCTCGGGCAGCGAGAGGGGAGGGAGGAGGGGCGTGCACACACGCATCGCAGCTTTGCCCAAAAGGTATTGTATTGATGTGACTCCAGCCATTATCACAGTTTTACAGGCTTTATGGGAGGTCGTAGTAACACGGCAAAAATAAACAATCAAACACACAAAGAACCGTCTTACACCGTCAAACACTCACACTACTGTGGGAACAGAATTGTTCACTCTTTTCCCCGCTTACGCCTGCCTTTTCCCCAGCCTCCCAGCCAATCAACACTCAGAACACATGTAAACAAAGACACACATTGGCAGAGAAAGCTGGACATAACCATGATGCCTTCTTGGCCATGGGAAATCTCAGCATCAGTTAACCACTGAATACACACAAGTGGAACAAAACCAGAACATAGAACCCAGTCCGTTACAGCATTGCAGACCAGACCAGATGGCCCGTGCGTGGAGCGCAGACCTGACTGAAGCACGCAATCATATTTGTTCCCTGCGCTCCAGCAACAAGTGAGGAATGAACAAAATCAGCAAATAATATTCAGTGAATGTGAATGCTGAACAACAAAAAATAATAATAATGTAATAGAGATTTAAAAAAAAAAAGTGAAAAATTAAGCCAGAGCCCATCCCGGCCCGACAAGTGAGCGGGAAAATGAGGCTTGGGCCAAGAATCTAAACTCTAATATGTTGACCCATAATTGTCACTTTTAACCTCTTTTTTTACCATATATCATGCTTATTTTTTCAAATTTAACCACTTTCACGATTTGTCATGCCCATTATTTGCCAGTTTAAACCATATGCTGTAAAAAGAATAGACGGGACAAGCTCACGGGGAAGTGAAGCTTTTTTTAGAGCTCCCCCTGCTGACTGGCTGCAGTATAGGCCATAAACCCCGCCTCCTCAATAATAACGGATGGGATGTGGGTCAAACTGTAAAAAACATAATTTTTTTCCAAACTTAAACTCTGCTGTGATCATTAGTTATTATCACCCTACATTGTGTTCAAGTGCTCATTTCTCTGTGAAGTTTGTTTTAAATAAGTTATTTGAGGTTGAAAAATGAGATTTTACATCCTATATGACAATGATTGACAGCTGCAGATCTTGCGTAGCTCTCTTTGTTAATGGTAGTTACGTCATGAAGAATAGCCGAGACGTCATTTAACTAGATATTTGAGTTGAAATATATCCTGGTTTTGTACTAACCTCTATGATCTGAACAAGCCCTTGGTAGAATTTCCAGCGGGAAAGACAGTTACATTTTTGGCGTAGCTGGGCTGCGTAAGTCATCAGGGCAGTACGCTAAAAGAGCGGGACATGTTACCAGGGCTCCTCCCGCCGGACCTTACTGTGCAGACTCTGGCTCCAAATGACGTAAATTTGGCAAGATGGAAGCCCCCCTAAGCGCTGTATTTTGGCCCACTGGTTTAAACTAATTGTTCCTACTTTTTTCTGCTACTTTTAAGCTAATACTGACACTTTGAACAATTTTTACTACTTTTTCTGTATGTTTTTTACCAGTGTAATTTGAAACTTTTAACCAATTTCTGTGGTTTTTAAAATCCCATTTAACCACCTTTTCTACCATTTTTGGTCAATTTTAACCCATTTTAATTCTGATTAAAACAAGGATTTACAGTTCATCTTTGACATTAATATATACTATGGGCCGTTTGATAGTAAATTTCAAAAAATCTCTCCCCTTTATTCTCCCTTATAGATGACACTGTCTCCACATGACTGTTCTTCAATGTTCATGTCTGTGTTCAACCACCTTTAGGTATAGTGGGGGTCGCCGGTCTCTGGAACCTTTTTTGTGTGGTCACGGGCTGAAAAGGTTGAGAACCACTGCTTTAACTAACAAGTTCACTCTATGATGTTCCTAATGAACCATCCTTCATGGTGTCAGGCATTCCTGTGGTGTCACTGGAATCAGCAGAGAGACCAAACTACTTCCTGGTGGTGTCTGAACACGGCCGTCTGCAGCTGGAGCGATGGAGTCGAGAAATGGAGTTCGGAGGCAGAGCGACCTTCATTCAGCACCAGGGCCTGTTTCATTCAGGCCACACCTCCTTTGAACTCATCGGCCAACCAGGAGTGTTTTTGACCCTGAGCCATGCCGCTGCACGGGCGCAGCGATACGACACGTCAGAAAACTTCAAAAGCAGCAGCAGCTTCTCTCTGGAAGGTCAGAAACCCAAGAAATACTGTGTATGTCTGAGTAATGAGGAATGAAGAAATTGAACATTCCTCAATTGATGAAGTCATCAGCATGAGCAGCTCATGTGATATACTGTATCAATTAACATTTGTTTGCAGTTATTAAATACACAAACACAACCATTGAGGTCTGAAAAACAGGATGAATAAAACCTATTTTAAAGCCAACATTATTATTATTATTATTATTATTATTATTATTATTATTATTATTATTATTATTATTATTAGGGCCCAAGCACAACGGTAATGCACCTCGTTTTTATTATTTATTTATTTGCGGCAAAATGATTGCATTTTTGAGGGCCTAAACATGTACATAAACTCTTGAAAATTTGTATGCATATTAGGACTGGCAAAAATTGTGATATTTTGGGGGAATTGCCCATGTGAATGGCAAAATGACTCAATAGCGCCACCTTGAAAATTGTATTGGTTCCCAGCTTGGACTGATGACATCTTCAATGTGGAACTTCTGCAAAATTCTGACATCATCACTCTCTACCAGTGTTGGAACGTTACTTTAGAAAAGTAATTAGTTATAGTTACTCACTACTTGTTCCAAAAAGTAACTGAGTTAGTAACTGAATTACTCTATAATGAAAGTAACTCATTACCAAGTAAAGTAACTCTTTGCGTTACTGTTAAAAAAAAAAAAAAAAAAAGTTGCTATATGTCAAAGAATTCAGATTTTTTAGATGCGTGTGTCGCGAGGTGCTCCATTACATTTGAGTTGTTTACAACGGATGTCAACAAAGTCTTCACTCCTGGATATAATGAACACTTCACATGCACGTTCTTGCCTTTGACCACAATTAATTTAAAGTAGTGTTTGTATCGTCACCTTAAAAAGAGTTTTCTCAATGCTTGTAAATGTCATTGAAATCTGTGAAAATAATAAAGTTCACGTTTAATTTGAAACGCCTTCATTGATAAACATTGTAACAAGTAACTTTTTAGACTTGCGCGCATGGGAGAATAGAGCCCTAAGTGGGAGCTTAAGTAGAGTTGTCAATTATGGCCAAATGAGTATGTGTTTGAAGGTTGGATGTACAAAGAGGTGTACATACTCTGTAGTGTCATAAAGGGGTATATTTACGGGTGCAAAGTAAAATAGCGTGTGCGATTTCCCTGGTTTAATTCTATGGGGCATGCGCATGATAAACTAATAAATAAAGTTTGCACCAATATTTTCTGGACTTAAGCAAATGGATAATAAATCTCCCTGAGCATCCCCTGTCCTTAGACCCTACTTCGGCAAGGAAAAACTCGAAAATTAATTACACACAGACATGTTATAAGTTCATACATTTTTACATGTACATTACATTTATATAGAAAGTATTTGAGAGCTTGTTTGTATGATCTCATTCATTGTTTGTCCATATTACTTTTTAAAATTTTGCTTTCTGTCTTTTGTCTTTATTTTTTCATGTTCAAAATAAACTAAACTAAACACGTGGTGAAAATATCAGCGTTTATAATGCCGTGTTCGCGGAGCAGTGTGCATGTTTTGCTGTTCGCTTTGAGGACAGCCAATGCCATTGGCCACCAATAACTTCCGGGAACTATTTGAGGTTATTTTTAACTTTCGTTGTTGCAACTTTCTCTCTAAATGGCTCTGTGGGCGTGTGGCTATGAAGCCCCTCCCCCCCTCGTGTCCCATCCTTAAATCAATGCAGTTATTGACAACAAATTACCTATTATCCCAGTTATGTTATTGCCTGCCAATAACTTCCGGGTTCGCTGATCGCTTTGAGCACAGCCATTGCTATTGGCCGCCAATAACTTCCGGGAACTATTTGACTCTCTGTTGTCGCAACTCTCTCTCTAAACGGCTCGGTGTGCGTGCGGCTATGATGCCCCTCCCCCCTTTCATGTCCTGTCTGTAATTCAATGCAGTTATTGATGACAAATTACCTAAAATCCCAGTTATGTCACTCGGAATCAGTGGATTCGAATTGGCCGCCAATAACTTCCGGGAACTATTTAAGTCTCTCTAAACGGCTTTGTGTGCGTGCGGCCGCGTGATGTCCTCAACTGGAACCGGAAGTACCGCGCTTGATACCGCGAGGGAGCCGTAATCTCAAAATAAAATAAAAATAAACGTTTTGAAATGTAACCAAAACAATCAAAAATAATGCATGCACGCACTTGGCATGTGCAAGCTTTAAAAAAAGTTTCAGGTTGAAAGTATATATGTGCTCACTTTAATTTCAAGTGTGCATCACTTGCCTGATGATACACATTTTATGAAACATCATGCGGTAAAATCCTCATGCGTCATTGACCCAAATACAAACGAAGCTCTGATTGCACAAACTTACTAAAATAGACAATCACGCAGCTTTTTTTATGTATTGAAGCAAAATGCCTGTGTTGTTTTTGTTTCCTCCTTGTTGCAGAAAGCACTTTTGTTATCCCGTACCGACTGATGTGTGAATGGCGTTACCATGCTTGCGCTAGTCCGTGCGTCCACACCTGCAGCGATCCTGACGCCACGCGTTGTCAGTTCCTCCCTCAGTAAGTGATTTGCTTCGTTAAAATGTTAAAGCATAATCTGTGTGATATAAATATTGTGAGTATGTTACAGCGTGGAAGGATGTTTCCCACGATGTCCAAAGAACATGGTCCTGGATGAAGTCACCAGGAGATGTGTCTACATGGAGGACTGTGAGTACAGGCACATGTTCATCAACGGGAGACTAAACTACAAACAATTACTAATTAATGTTTGACATAGGTTTTATGTTTTTTCTCTTTTGTTTTATACAGTAGTCCCTCACTATATTGCGGCTCACCTTTTCGACCTCAGTGTTTCACGGATTTTTTTACAGTGCAATTTTACAGCGTATGAACGCGCATTGTGTTTTGCTTCCTGATTGGCTAATGCTGCGTTCACCCACCAGCGACACATCCAACTTGGTGTGTTTCACTGCCTGTTAAAGCAAGGAGCTGCGCCCTTTTTCTCCTCTCACAAACATAACCACCAGTGGAAAAAAAGTTGGTGTGATTAGCGGCTAATGCTATTCTAGCTCAGTGCTACAGTGAGAACTTTTACCTGCTACTACCACCTCCTCGCTGATTCTCCTCCACACTAAATCTTAGTGTTGTAGTAGTCAAGACCGTTCTTGGTCTCGAGACCAAATTTTAAAGGTCTCGGTCTCGTCTCGAACTCGGAAAGCATTTTGACTCGGTCTTGTCTCGGCCTCGGGATTTTCCCTCAAGACCGTTCGAGACCAGCACTAATTCCTGCTATTTTTAAACTTTTTTATAATGTGATAATAACAAGGAGAAGAACTAGATAAAACAATCCTTTATTCATTCTTTAATCCACCCCGTATAATGACCACAACCTTCCTTAATGTGACTGAGTGATGCGTGTGTGTGTGTGTGTGTGTGTGTGCGTACGTACCGCGGAGCGTAAGAGAGAAAGAAACTAATCACTGGTAAAAATCCCAGTAAAACTCCGGAAAACAATCACCATGAATAAATATTATCTCCCTGGTAAAGACAGTAGCTTTAACAACAGGTAAAATGATAAACTGGTGATATTACAGCCTGTGAATGCAGTACAGGGATGCATTTACTCCGCCTCTGGGTCCTAGCTCCTGCCGGCCGGTGAAGCCTGTTCCGTTTACCGTGTTTACCGAGGTCCGTGTGTGTTTAATAAGTCCGTGTGTGACCTCGTGAAAGTCCGCATGTTTATGCCTCTGTCCATCCACTCTTTTATATCCATGTCTTTTAAGGCTTTTATTAAATAATGTCGGCTGTAGTCCGGGCCACCACCATCTTGTCGCGCAAAGCGCAGAATGAGTCAAATAACTGTAAAGAGGTCTTATATTAGCCTATTTTCTTTTAAAATGGTGTTTTTTTGTGGCTTTAGACTCCAATTACATTTATGTATATAATATGTTCCCAACAATATAAACAGGTTCACAATATAATTATTTTTTATAGTTTCTGTTTCTACTGTATCCAGAATAATAATAATCTTTCTCAACAAGAACTGTTGACTGATTTGTCACATGACTGTTTGTAGTTTTATTTCAGCAAGTTTCACTTTTACAGTTACAGTTGGGGACCTTTGTAAATGAATATCCTAGTTACATTACAGCAACCAAATTAAACTATACCAACTAAGTGAATTAATAAAAATGGCCTGTGTAAAGGTTTTCAAATTAAAAAATTTACTTGTGAACTTTGTGACCTGTTGACCTGCACAACTCAAAGAATCAGAATCAAGAATCATTATTTCTTGGCAGAAATACTTTTAAACACTTGTACATTCAGCAGACATAAAAATCTTGTTTTCAAATATGTAGAATAATTGTGAATTTATCAATAGCAGTAGTAGTTTTAATATTTTACTTAATTTTTTGCAGCCACTTTTTTTCTCCGTCAAATGTATTTAAAATAAACTAAAATGAAAGAGAGAATGTTATTTAACTGTCGAACCTTGTCATAATTTTATTTATTTATTTATTTTTTTAAATTTAAAAAAAAATGTTTATGATCTTGGACTCGGTTTCAGCTTGTCTTGGTCTTGGTCTTGACTCGGTCTCGGCTCCCGAAAGACTTGGTCTTGTCTTGGTCTCGGTGCATTCTGGTCTTGGGCAAGTCTTGTTCTCGAATAGTGTGGTCTTGAACACAACACTACAAAATCCTTCCTAGTGCAGTCCCGGTTATAAAAGCCATGTCATACAGCTCCAGGTGGTCACACACAGTTTCTACTCCATGGTTGAATGGTGAACAGACTGGTGTCCGTGTTGACGGCCTGACGTCATCATCAACAAAGACTCTGAATGCGTTCGTCATTAATGTCTGATCGCTAGCAGTGTGACTCTGAAGTGCTGTATGTTTGAAAACAGGTTTATGTTTTAAAATCTACGAAGGTTTGAACTTTGAGAGTGTTTAAACAAGAGAGAAATGTTCATTCCTGTCTGAGAAAAGTGTATAAAGTGTGTGGTGAAGAGTTTCACAGTGTTAAAACATGTATAATAATTGTAAAAAATACAACTGACTACTTCGCGGATTTCGCCTATTGCGGGTTATTTTTAGAACGAAAAAACGAGGGACCACTGTACTTAGTTTTTTAATTAACACCATTTGTTGTTTTATTGTTTTATTCTGTCCTTTTCATCAAAAACTTTAAATCTGCATGTATTTTGTGAAGAGCAGCCTCACTAGTGTTTTCCAAAAACTATATTAGTGAGGATGCAAGAGGCTATTATTCTATGTAATGGCTGATGGGTCCTTTAATGTTTGTCACCAGCCAATCAGGAGCCAGCAGAAGGAAATGCTCACCTTTGATGTTTGTCACCATCAGTTACTTAGTTACAGTTACTTAGTTACAGTTACATAGTTACAATTACGTAGTTCCAGGTACATGGTTCCAGTTACATAGGTACAGTTATTTAGTTACAGTTACTCTGTTAGTTACTTAGTTACTGTTACATAGTTACAGTTAAATATATAACTGTGACCATGGCAACAGTAATAGCTGCTGGGTCCACTGATGTTTGTCACCAGCCATTCAGGAGTCAGCAGATCAATGATCAGATAGATCATTGGAGGAGGGATGCATTTTCTTTTCTTTTTACTTTAAAAATGAGATTTTAAATGTTTAAATGTCTAACTAAATTTTAAAGAAGGTCATTCTTTATATTTTGCTTGAACAGAGACAGATGCATGAAATGTCTTACAGTACACGTCATCACATTTAGGTTTGATAATAAGGGACAGCAAGTAGCTCCCCTGATCAAGGAAGACCTCCGATTCTTATTCATATTTGTCAATCTACAGCCCACGTGTAAATGCTAAGCTAAGTGTGTATGGATGGATAGATTATATTAGTATCTACAGTTCATATTTAAGCTCCGTCCTCCGCGGGTTTAAAGCAGTGGTTCTCAAATTTTGTTGGGTATTCTTTACTTAGAACAAAGGTGAACATTCAATCTTCACCTGCACCCATTGCACCCCAAACTAATCCCGACATATAACACATTTACAATAGGGAACAAGTAACATATTCCACAATAAGTCAAAAATCTAAATTGAACCAATCACCTGCATGACAAAGAAATGTAAAAGTGCCATAGACAAAAATGCAGGTAATACAAATATTGTTTGCAATCTGTGCCAATAAAACAAAAAAGGAAATTCACTGCACGTATGAAATGAACTGGCAGGAAACAAATAACATCTTTTATAAATAAATCTAATCTAACTAATTACCTGCATAAAAAACATATAAATGTAAAAGTGGAGCAGTCAAAAATACAGGAAATAACGAAACATTGTTTGCAATCTCACATACCATAAATAATAAAATTTCGCACTTTAGTTCCACGTTACATTTTGTTCCCAGTCCATAACTAGTTTAATCATTTAATTCTCTTTTAAGTTCTGATAATTTTTTAGGCTTCTCATTATTACTTTCTTTGTGTGTTTTTGTGTTCATTATTTTTATTGTCAGTGAAGAAATGTTTTTGAGAAGATTGGTGAAATTGAAAATGTCCTCCTGTTTGTTATGCCCCACCTGTCATACCTCCACACAGTCATTTGATTGCAAACTAATTAGATTGTTCCCGCAGGCGTCTCTCTCACTCCGACTGCAACTCCTTTCCCGTACGTGACGCTCTCCAACCGAACAACAACTAAAGCTCCAACAACTACAACCACAACTGCAGAAACCATTACAACCTCCACTATTACCACACCAACCACCACCAGCACCACCCCCACCACCAGTAGCACTCCTGAAACAAGCTCCCCCACCACTGGGATGCCCACGACCACCACCACAGCCAGCACGGCCCCTCCCACTTCCCCCAGCACACGCCCCCCAGTGACAGAGAGCATCACCACCACCGTTTTAAGCTCCACTTCCCCCACAGAGGCGACCACACCCCCCACCCCCTCCACCCCTCCACCAACCACAACGTTCATCCCTTCATCAACGACTCCATCCGTAACCACGGTGACACCCACCACTGAAACCAGTACAGCCCCCACCACTACGACCACAACACTTTCCACCTCCACGTCTACCTCTCCAACACCCTCCACCTCCCCTCCTCAAACATCAGCTTCAACCACACATCTGGCCCCACCCACAGCAGCCGTGACGACCACCATCACTCCCTCCCTCCCCCAAACCACCCCCACACCTACAACCAGTCCCCAGCCTGAGCTTCCCACTACAAGTGTCACCACGGAGACGTCTCCACCTGTGGACACACCCACAGCAGCCACAACAAGCCACGCCCCACTCCAACTAACCACCGTTCCCACCACTGAGATAGTGACACGTCCTCCAAGGGTTTCAACCACTCATGCTTTTGTTTTTCCCACCACGCCCTGCACAGTACGTACCACTTATGTACAGGAACATGTCACATTTGGGTTTGAGCAGACATGGGCAACTAGCCTCAAACTAGTTTAGAGTAAATGCACAACTTTTCAAAAAATACAACAAAATACACAAAACAACAGCAGTTATACACATAATTAGTGCAAAAAACATTAAAAATTACATAAAAGGAGAAGACAAAAATGACTCAAAAAATACAACAAATTACACAAAACAACAATTATACACATAAACATAAAACCTTAAAAAATTACAGAAAAATACACAAAAGGACAACAGAAATACACAAAAGTAAGTAAACTTTATACTGTATAGCGATTTAATCATAATCGCAAAATGCTTCACAAAGATAAAAAGACACATTCAAGGATAATCTACTGTACATAGCATTAGATCAGCAGCGAGGCCACACATGTACATCTTATAGTGTATGAATGTGTCAAACTATGGACACGGCATCATATACACAGTATAACATGTTCACATCAGACACATTGGACATACATACATTGGATTTTTATTACAGATCAGGATTATGTTGGGATGATTTAAAATGTAAGGCCTTGAGTAAGACTGTAGTCTCCATTATTGATCCTGACAATCTTTATTTAACTGTTTATTACTGTTGTGTGCTCTAATTAGTGCTGGGGAAATATATCGAGATTTAAGATATATTGAGTTTACAATTACAATATCGCCTATATTGATATACAGTAAATACGCTACCAGTCAAAAGTTCCAGAACACCCTAATTTTTACAGTTTTATTGCAATTCAAGTCGTGCAAGTCCAATGAATAGCTTGAAATGGTACAAAGGTAAGTACTGAACAGCCAGAGGTTAAAAAAAAGGTTTAGTTACGCAGACCCTCATGAGCATCAGCTGAACAGTATTGTTCATGGATTTGATGATTTCTTTTTCAACTCAAATTGCTTATTTGTTTTATGCTTTCATTTCAGAATGCAATTATAGAATAAACTGAATCATTTTCAGTAAAAAACTGTGTTGTTCTAAAACTTTTGACTGGTAGAGTATATATATATATACAGTATATATATATATATACAGTATATATGTGTGTATTTTAAAGCTTGTTTTTTTATTTATTTATTTATTTTTTAAATACTCGTTTTATGAGTTGTTGCTTTTGCTACTTGTCAGAACAACATAAAAAGTACAAGTTGATGGATTTATTAGTGCGTACTAACCCAGACCTTCACCTAAACAAGCCACACTATGAAACTCACTCACACATGCTGTCCCTTAGAGGAGAAAAAGACTAAAGTGTCACATATTGTGCAACTGTTTGTTAGTAAATGTGCCTGTGTGGCATTTTTTATTTTTTTTTCTGGTCAGACTTCATTTGATATAAAATGATCAAGATTTATATTGTATATGACCATTTTGAGGAAAAAATATTGAGTTATGAGTTTTGGTCCATATTGCCCAGCCCTAGCTCTAATATATTTATTCTTCTGGTTATATAAGATGCTTTTTGATGTATAGAAACAGTGCGATATATAAAAATAGAGCAGTGTGTGTGTGTGAGTGTGTGCAGGCAGCGAACTGTTAAAAAAATAGACGTGCAGAGCAGGGGAAGCAAACACATGAAGTGTGATGTAAACATCACATGTAGACATATGCTTAATGATGCAGGAACAGGTAGCAGCTGAATGCTATTGGATGAGAATGAACCTGTGTGTGTGTGTGTGTGTGTGTGTGTGTGTGTGTGTGTGTGTGTGCGCAGCCTCCTTACGCCCATCGTGTGGATGAGTGTGCAGAGCTGATCTGCTTCAATGGTGAACTGCTGCTCCACAACTCATCGCTCCATTGTCGCTACAACACCACGCCCCCCCAGTGCAGCCTGCTTGGCATGCCCGTGCTCGCCAACACTGACCCCTGCTGCCCCCAGTGGCAGTGCCCCTGTACGCCTCAACATGAATATACATTTTAATTTACAATATTCATGATGGAATCACTTCAGTCGTGTGTGTTTGCTTTTGTTAGGTCGCTGCACTGTGATGTCAGACCTGCGTGTGATCACGTTTGATGGGAATAACGTGGCTCTGTATGACAACGGGTCGTATATACTGGTTAACCTGCCCGGAGAGACCATCATAGGCTCTGTGGATAAATGCCCCACCAGTCAGGTAGGAAGTGATATAAATGATGTCATTAAAGGGATCCTCCACTGTTTTTTTCCACATAAATGTGGCCTAAAATCTTTGAAATGTTCTTTTTAGAATATCTATGACTAACAAAACACATTATTATGCACCATAATTATCCAGTTGGCTTTTTAAAAAGGGACTACTCTACAGTTTTAGAATGCACAAAATGACTCCAAAAATACAACAAAATACAAAAAACAGCAATTATACACGATTACTCAAAAAAAAAAAAAAAACAATTTACGGAAGAAATACACAAAAGGACAACAAAAACACACAAAAATACCTAAAATAACTGAAAAAATACAATGAAATACACAAAGCAACAGCAAGTTGTCACAACCTAGCTTAAAAATATGTGACAACGATGGAGACCACACAGAGCTGCCAAGTTTTAGCAAATATATTTAATTAAAAATAATGAAATAACTCCTAGAGTTATTAAACGTGGTTGACAGTGTGCATGCAGTGTTGGATGTGAGTCAGTGAAACAAAATCTACAAACAAAAAGTGGTTTCAGTCTGCAGACCAGGGAAGAGAGAAGGCTCTGTCAGCAAGACTGCTTTAAATTATAGCCTTGTGTGCCCTGTCTGCTCAGGTGTGCTGCATTCCTGAGATGATTAGCTCCTCCCTCATTACCTGCAACACCAACCCACAGCCAAAACGGAGCAAACAAGGAAAAGGAATAGAGCCCCTCGGCCGTAACAGTCCCCCCATAAAACAGGGTTCCAACCCTGAAACTAACCAATTATGAAGTGTAACTAAACAAAACCTACAACAGTAATCAAAATATAATACTAACACAAATTACAACTAATTATTTGAACTGAATGACATCAGTGTTGTAATACTTACAAAAGAAGATATCCTGTAATCCCAATGCAACATTTCTGACACTTAAAACTCAGCTCCTTACAGACTCAGCACCTCCAACCTCAGCAACCTTAGCACACAGGAGCCTTCCTCCCTCTTGAACAAGGGAGGAAGGCAGAGGAACAGAGTAGCAAATGTACGATGTACAGAGGATCAAGGTGGGGATACACTGTGCAATTTGTTTAATCGTTGTACTAAGCTCCAGCTCCAACTGTGCGACTCAAATGCAGAGCCCAAATGTGCTCACGATTCACGTTCTCACACTTTACGGACCGACACTGTACGTCCATACACGACACGTCAGGGTCTTGTTTCCCGGAAATGCAACGTACAAATTAGAAAAAGAAGAAATCTTTCAGAGCAGAGGTTGCAGACCACTGACCATGGGAAGAGGGTTCAATTGAATTCCATGGGGTGAAGCAATGCAGATGCTATGTTGGTTATGCTACTGTTAAGTTAATTCAAGTACAGCCTTTCTGCAAAATAAAAAAACAGAATACATGTTGTTATACTAGTTGTTATGCTTTGCTGTTATTTAAAAAGGATTTGTTACATCTTCTTTTAAAATTACATAAAAGAAATGACATGTTATTTCAGCCACTGCCTATTGCAGAAAAACTTAATATTGACACGAAAACATTAAAACATTTAGCAAATATCATATCGTAAGTCATTGTCAATTTTCACTTCAACTACGGTAAGCCAGTTAAGTCAACTATAAAAAAATAAATAAAAAATGACTAACATAACCTTTGGTATTGGCCTTGGTGACTGTGTGTTCTCCACTGCTATTCTATCATGTAAGATCCCCAAGGGTTCAGTTTTGGGCCCCCTTCTGTTTGCCCTTTATTAGCCCCTGGGCTAATAAAATGTGTGCAAACTTCACTCCACATGCTAATAAGCCGTACAAACCCCAGGGAATCAGGAGTGTTTGGCTGCTGCACATCAACATGCGTCCTCAATCCATTTAGCACGTTTCCCTCTAATGAATATGTAAAGTAGGCGGAGCACACAAGGGGAGCAAAAAAATGGAAGGGGGACATTCAAATAAATTAATGCAGTGGGTGCAATGCAATTCATCAAATCTGGAACTGGAACAGGAAAATAGTACGACTTACAAGCAGGTGCAAACACACACACAGAGATCCGCTGCAGTAAAAGTTGACACAAAAAACTCAGCGGAGATGGAAAAAAGGCTCCAGTTAAGATTTCTAGTATAAGAAAATAATTCAACTAAAACAATAGTCAATATTATTGACTGAATGAGAAAAAAAAAAGTGTGAGTAAAGTGTGTGTGTGTGGTAGAGAAAAAGCTACACACCTATGGCGGTGCATGTGTGAAGTCTGGTGATGCTGCGGGGGAGAGAGGATGCTGTGTGCGCTAAGGACGCACCGCTTCAGTGATGTTTTGACCGGCAAACTCAGGTGTCGCGTTGAAGGAGCATCAGGCCAGAATCAACTGATCAGATGCGTAATTTACGAAGTGATGGCACAATGTTCACATGTGAGAGTGTGGTGACACAGCACTACTCAGGAGCTCAGACCTGCTGGATGATGGTCAGTAGATCATCTTCAAATGATGCAAACTGATTGACAGATTAACAGAGCAGCCACATTAAATTAGGGGGAAAAATATCATTAGGTTTTAAAGTTGTTGTTTTTTTTATACATTTTTAATGTTTATTTATTTTTCTACATTATTACATGTTTGTAGTCCATCTGTCTCTAATTTAACTTCCTCAAATGTCATTGTGTGCTTTGGTGCACTCATGTCTCAACATTGAACGAGCAAAACACTCTAAATAGGGCAGTCTGCACCACTTCTACACGTACACTAATCATTGCTGCAATCTTAGTGAATTCCTCGCATCAGGTGAGGAAACTGCATCACCAAAGGATTTAGGGATGCAACTGGTTTACCACCCTTTATTTTCAGATTTTAGTGAATCCACCCCCCAGTTAGTATGGCATAATTAGTATGGCATCACCAAAAAACAATATATTTACTGTAAGCTGTTTTTTGTTTTAATAGATCCCTAGTTTTATATAGTCTGCCTATAGATTTGGACACTACTTTTAATATACTCAATATTTTGCATTTTAAACATTTCTATTACCTGAGAAAGCCATAAACTTCGTTTTATTCTCCTTTAAAGATAACTTATTGTAACCAGCCTGTCAATGCCTGATCTGGTTAGAGCTCTGAAGTTAAGCAGGTCTGGGCCTGGGGGACAGTTACTCCAGCGCTGTCTGTCATTGTGTCCTTTACCTAGTATGAATATAGTGTGTGAGTGAGTGTTGGTGGTGGTCAGAGGGGGTGATGGCTCACTATGGCAGCCTCGCCTCTGTCAGTGGCTACAATAGTAGCTTACCACCACTTAGTGTGAGTGAAATAATAATCCCTTAAATCTGTAAAGCAACTTTGAGATCTCAAAAAACCGCTATATAAAATGGATGTATTATTGTTACCAGTTCTTTTTCTATATTGTTTTGCAACAACTGTACAAAATTCATTTGTATCATCTGCAAATGATACATTTCAGTATGCTTGATGATATCCTCTTTTGTTTTTTAGAGTGTGAACTCCATCAGGAGAATTGTGAGTAGCGTCGGCTCTGCTAGGTTAATCAAGTTTGAAAAGCACATTTCATGGGTTCTTATTCCGAATGGTTTGGTTTTTTTCAGAATCCTACAGGAGGAACATCTGGTCTTTGCTTTAAAAAACTGAACATTACCACCACTTCCTACAGAATTATAATCAACCGCCTCGACCGCAAGGTAAGGACGATGGAGACACGCACTTTATATGGAAAATGAACACTTGTATTAGAACGTTCTCAAAAATTGAAAATAAATATTTATTTATATCTATATATTTTTTATCATAGGATTTTCTATTTAGAAAAAACAATAAAATGAGTGGTTAACTACAGTAATTTTATTTTTAAAATTTCAAAATTTTAATTAAAATGAATGCCATTTTTCTTCATCAGAGTTGAAAAGGAATAAACAAAACTTAACAAATAGATTAAATGTTAGAAGACAAACACAAAAACACCCGTTTTTTTCATTATTGTACGACAGGAAGTTGCCGTTTTCAAATTAAGTGTGCGTTTGAGGGCGGTACTGTGTTTTTGACTTGGACTTGTGGTATCCTTTTAGTTCAGACTGAAATGTCTCTGATTGCCCAATATAAGGCTTTGTCATTTGCAGAAATCTCTGCGCCCATAGCACACCAAAGTGTGTGTGGAAGAGGTTTTTCTGTAGTCACGTCTTCTTTCCTGAGATGAAAACCATCATACAGATTCATGTCCATCCACTGCTGTTACACAGCAGAGCTGACCTTCTTTCTCTCTCCTACACAGCACCATCCTCAAACGTGCTCTTACTTCAAAGAAACTGGCCTTTCATTTGTTTCTGTCTTCTAAATGAAAATAACTGAATTTTAAACTTTTCTTTATCCTGATGTAATGAATTAAAATCTTACATTTTTAATTTTAATGAAAAAACTATTTTTGTTTTTTAATATTCTTTCTTGAATGGGAAATCTATTAACCAAAACATGCACTTATCATGCTCCTGTTGTTTTTCTTTAGTTCAAAAACATGTAAAGTGTGATGTTGTGTTGCTGCTGGTGCTCAGTTTTTATAAAGGAAGAGGAACAAACTTGAAGATAATTAAGTCATTCAGATGCCTTCATAATTTAATTTTTCAGTATTGCTCCTAGCCAGAATGTTGCTAGTTTTAGCTTTAGTTACACTGATGATGCACAGAGAAATAACTGGAGACCCACTTATGAAGTTAAACTCAGCCATCACACAAAAAAATGTAATAAATGAAACCCGACCACGTGTGACCTACATCGTTTCAGGTGTCAGTGAACTACAGAGCTGTTCGACTTCCGTTTTCCCGTCACTCCCTGTATGTGGAGGACACAGGCACCATGTACCTGCTCCAAACCCCCGGGGGGATCAGCATCCAGTGGTACCACAGCACAGGGATCCTTGTGCTACAGTACATTGCCCCCAATAACATCTCAGTGCCCACCAGAGGACTGTGCGGTAGGTTGACCATGTTAATCCTGACAGCATCATGAGAGTTTTAATGGGATCTGAGCATAGGCATAGTTTGAGAATCTTGCCGGGAGGGCGAAAGAAAAACTAGAACTAAATATATAGACCGTCTTGAAATTCATGCCAACCACAATGTGTGTAACATATATAATAATGCAAAAATAATTAGAATCATAATTGCATCAACACATCGTTTAATGTTGTAAATTCATTATAAAATGATGCCGGAAACCGCTTTCTGCTTTTTTAAAAAAACATACTTTTACATTTTTTATTTTCATTTTGTGAGTGCTTTAAAATACAGTGCACACGTTCAAACAACATACTGTACGTACATTGGTACATATTTTGCCACCCACAATTAGGATTTTTATGTAACAAAACAAGTAACAAAATACAGACGGTCAAGTGAATTACTTTAGAAAACAGGAAATATATATATACTGTATATATACAAAGTGAATAAATAAAGGTCTCCCATGGAGATTTAGAATGCCATCATTAGGCCCAATAGGACATCCAACAACAAAGTATACACCCAAATTTACAGTCATCCATCCACTCCTCTTGGTCCACAACTTAACAATCATGCTTTTCTGAAGGCGAAGAAGGAAGGTGATCCTTTCCATAAGGTAAATGTCATTTACTATGTCTATCCAATCATGAATTGTTGGTGGGTCAGGGAGCAACCAGCGTCTTGTAATTGCCTTTTTACCAACAGTTATCAAAATAATAAATAAGTATTTATCAGCTCACCTGACTAATTAATCTAATTTACCTAAAAAGAGTGTGAGAAACTGCATGGCTAGATTATTATTAGACATATTGCCAATGACTGGCTCCTGGTGTCCACACTGTCTCCAACACATAGCTTTTCCTCCAGTAAAATGTGCCTCTCTCTCTCTCTCTCTCTCTCTCTCTCTCTCTCTCTCTCTCTCTCTCTCTCTCTCTCTCTCTCTCATTTTTCCTTAACATAACGTGTACTGTGGGACTTTTTAGACAATAGGCCTTTATAGATTCTGGAGATGACGCCCCTGCTCGATTTACCTTGATTAGGATCAATAAAAATGACCAATATGGGGTCACTGAGGTCTGTTTCCTTTCTGATGTTATGTTCGAATCGGTTACGTACCTGGAGGAATCTATAAAAATCTATTCTTTCAAGGCCAAAGTCTTCCCTCAATTTTTCAAAGTTTTTAAGTAGTCCTTTTTCTGTAAAAGAGTGGTATGTCGTTATCCCTAAATCCATGATTTAAATCCTTTATCTGTTACATTAGGGTTAAACTCTGGGTCAAAAGCACACCATTGAATTATTTGTAACTTGTCACTTAATTCATACTCCTCTCTCATCATGTTCCAGATTTTTAACTGCACTCTGATCCATGGGTTTTGTACCTTTTCTACAAACCTTCCCAGATGTTTGTGAGTTAGTACAGCTTGTATTGGGGGGTCAACATGAGTCAAGAGTTTGATATCTTTCCATCTGGCTTAAAATGATAGGTTACATAAATTAATAAGGGATCCAAGCTGAGCTGCATACAAATAATCTTTAAAATTATGTAGTGCCATTCCCCCTTGTTTTTTTGGAAGTTGTAATGTTTTCAGTCTCACCCTTTGGTTTTTTACCCTGCCAGATAAATCTGGAAATCATTTTGTTTAATTCAGAGAATTGTTTTGAAGAGATTTCTACAGGGAGAGCTTTGAATAAAAAAATATATATTATGGAAGAATATTCATTCTTACAGAATCAATTATTTGACTAAGACTAAGGAAAGAGAGTTCCATCTGTGTATGTCATCTTTAATTTTTGTAATTAGGGGCCATAATTTAGCTCCGCCAACGTCTGAGTCCTTTTTGGCAAGTTTATTCCTAAATTTTTCAATAAAACTCAATCCCAATAAATATGGAATTTCTCCCTAAATTGCTTTGTGGGTTGGAAGACTTTGTCAGTGTACAGGGCCATTTTGTGGTCTTCTCCATTAATGCAGATGCCTGTAATACTCTGTGGGGTGGATTCACTAAGATTTGAAATAAAGGGTGGTAATTCAGTTGCTTCCCTAAATCCTTTTGTGAAGCAGTTTCCTCACCTGCTGCACGAAATTCACTAATATTGCTGCAATGATTAGTGCACAAGCAGAACTGGTGCAGACCACCCTTATTTAAACAAGTATTTTGCTCATTTTAGCATCTATCAATGTATCTATTAAAGACCGTATACCATTCTGAAGAGAAGTCATCCGGGCCAGGTGATTTGTTTACTTTCAGGGTGGAAATGGCTTTATTTACATCTATCTCATTTATAGGCGCTGCCAATGTTGCGCCCTCCGCTCCAACAGTGTGGGAGAGGTAAGGTGGTTGCTTTTGAACAAATAAAGGGACAGAGAAGCAGTGGACTTCCAGCTTCCTCGTTGCTTTATTCAAAAGAGCACACACTCTTTTTCGCGCAGGCGCAAAGAACACGTCTCTATGCACGTCAGAAGCAATCAATCGACAAACCATCGAACACTCATAAATTGCAAATTACACATAGTATTTACCCTATATTAGTAATATTTCAGCAATTATAGAAAAATAATAATTATGAAGTACATTCTTTTTAACTCTAATTTACAAAGATTCTACTTTTAAACCGTATATAATATACTTTCAAAGCAATTCAAATAATAATTCCAATACCTTACCATTTTCCATATTAACCATTTTTAACTCGTCACACCAACATATAATTTTGCACTTTTGGTATAGTAGGTAGGTTGAGGGATTTTAAGAAGTTGTCAGTTTGCTTGACATCCTCTAATTGGGGTTGCCTGTATAAGCCGTTTTAGTATTTCGTAAATGCTCTTTGTATTTCATCTTGTTTGTACTGTATAGTTTTATTACCTATGTCTCTTATTTTGTATATTGTGTTGCTTTTGTAGTTTTCTCGCCAATATTTTTAATGATTTTGCTCCAGACTCATAGTAAATTTATCTTGTGAATATAATCTTCTTTTCAATTTCCTGTGTACATATTATATTTATTTTGTTTCTGATAGCTTTTATTTTAGTAAGGGTTTCTGGTTTTTGTTTTCTTTTATGTTGTGTCTCAAGGTCTTTCAGTTCCTTATTAAGTCCATTTATCTTAATTGTTTGTGTTTCTTTTCAGAAGTGCAGAATGATATTATTCTCCCTCTAACTACAGCCTTTAAAGCATCCCACACAATGGCTGAATTCAGAATCAGAATCAGAAATGTTTAATGGCCAAGTACAGTTTTAAGGACAGTACAAGGAATTTGTCTTGGTAGATGGTGCACGGAAAAAAAACAAAACAAAAAAAAAAATAAAGAAAACAAGAACAAAGAACAACCCAGCAACAATAATAATAATAGTGATAAAAGTAAAGGATAGAGAAAAGGATAAATATATATATATATATATATAAAGTGCAGCAGAATTGACCTCTCCATTGTCATTTTTTTCTAAGAACCTTCCTATTTCCTCTCTCATTTGGGTTATGAATCTTGTATTATTTAAGATATTTGTGTTCAGCCTCCACAAAGTTCTACCCGGGTTGTTATTAATATCTACAGTGCAGGAGAGGGGAGCATGGTCAGACAGACCAATACATCTAATATCACAAATGTGTATTTTATGAAGAGCTCGCTTTAGTACAACAAAAAAATCTATCCTTGAATAAACATCATGTGAATGTGAATTAAAGGATATAGTCACGGCCTGACAGGTAGAAATCCCTCTATAAATCTAATATACCAAGGTCTGTTATTAAAGCATACATGTTTCTATGTAATCGTGTAATGACTGGATTTTTGGATTAATCCTGTTGTTTTGGATTGAGACGGATATTCAAATCTCCACTACATATGACAACACCTGTGCCTTCTATCATCAAATCAAAAATCAAAATCACTTCCACAGGGGGGCATAAATATTACAAATTGTTATATTAACATAATATATTTTCCCTGAGATTATAATGTATCTCCCTTCTTTGTCAGTTTTCTCTGAAACCAGTGCAAATGGTGTTTGTTGTGAATTCAGAGTTGCTACGCCTCTCCTGTGTCCTGATTTATAAGCTGAATAGTACACCTTTGAAAAACCCATTTTTTTCAGTTTTTCATGTTCATGAGTGATGTGTGCATTCTCCCTGCCGTTTCATTTTTGTGAGTATCTGCCTACTCTTAGATGGATTTAATATCCCATTCACATTATAAGAAAATACTTTTAGGGTTTGTCTATTCATTGTCTACTACTGTGATCCTCATGGAGTTATGACATAACAACAAAATTAAATAAAATGAAATAATATTAACAAGTCGAGGATGTCTTGCCTAAGAGTCTAAGTCCCCTTTGATCTTATTAAACAAATAAAAAAGAAGTGTCGATTATGATCAGACATGAGTCAAAGCCATATAATGCAAAGCTGTATGATGCTCTCCTGTACATACAGCTAAAACAAAATTAAATAAAAAATTACATGCATAATTTTTAAATCAAGTCTTATCTGTAAAATTCAAAGAGCAGGTCCATGAGTGATCAGTCTTGGGAGGCCGTTCTCCTGAACTCCTTCAGTCTGTCTTTATAAAGAGAGTGATGATGCTTTGATGACACACTGCTGTCTACAGTACCATGCTCCTGGTTTCCCATCTGGTTTCCCCTTATCCCTGCCAGGTAGACAGGAGCACAATCTCCTCTTGTGCGTGGAGGAAGCCTTCACCATGGTAACCGGCAACCCTTGCAGCACTCTGAAAAAGCCAGTTTCCGTCTTCATAGAAAATACAGATTTTTGCAGGATATGGCATCTGAAACCGTATCTGTTTTTCCTTCAATGCCTTTTTGGCTGTGGTGCATTTGCTGCGTTTTTTTAGCACTTCAGGAGTAAAGTCATGGTCGACATAGAAACGAACATTGTCGTAGAACATCTTCTTTTTCTGCAATGCTCTCTTTATTACCTCTTTTTTAATCCGTCAGCTGCCAAACCTTACCTGTCGAGTTTTGGATTTGAAAATGAGGAAAATTTTCTGGCGTCCGCTACGAGCCGACCCACCACCCCAACCAAGCTCCAGTATCCCTTACATTTTAAGACAGGTGACAAGAAATCTGAAATACCCACTTGTCAAGCACTTAGTAAACACAATTAGGTGACTATAAAATGTGGTCGACCTACCTAAAAAGTGGATTTAGCATGATATGTCCCCTTTAAGTGTCAGAAAGGTTGAGTTGGGATTACAGGATATCTTCTTCTTCTACTTCTGTTTTAATGGCGACGCTTCAGAGTTCTTTTTCTTCTTCTAATTTGTACATTGCATTTCTGGAAACAAGACCCTGACTTGTTGTGTATGGACGTACAATATGAGCAGTCAGATCATGTCAGAGTGTCGGTCTGTATAGTGTGGGAACGTGAATCATGAGCTGCGAACCTTCGGACTCTGCAATTGAGTCGCACAGTTGGAGCTGGAGCTGAGAATAATGTTTGAAAAAATCGCAGTGTCTGCCCACCTTTAACTTCGTGCCTTGCTGTATAGTGGATTGGAGACTGAGAGCTAGCTCTGTGTTAGCCTATCATCATGATTGGCGTAGAATTCATGTCCCCTTTGTTCTTTGGTTATTCCGTTTCAAAAACCAGATCAAAATAACAAATGAACAGTGTGGTTATTTTGTTTTACTGACTTAAAACCAAAACAGAAATACTGAAAAATCAAAAACCAGACAAGCATTTAAAGGTTTTAAAATTAAATCTATAGATTATTTACATAACCCCGGTTCTCTGAGTAATCTGAGTGAGATGTCTCAATATGGAATATATGCCTCTGCATCATGTCTCATTACGCCAATCCTGATGGGCTGGTGTAATGTATTCATGCGCTGCAGGTAGTCCTGCCTACTATAAGTAGAGAGGGTGGGGAATACAGCACCATTCAAATAAGCAAACATCTTCTCACTCATTCAGTTAGAAGGGCTGTCTGGTGAGACATTTCACTCATATTACTCAGAGAACCGGTGTTATGTAAATACCCTATAGTTCTCCTTTATAACATTTGTTTTGGGATATGGTAGGTGCCGTAATGCAGACAAGCTTATCGCGCACTACACCAGCCCGCAGGGCAAGCACTGTTCTGATCAGAACAGGAGAACCGCCCGTGCCACACACAGAATGGAAACATCCAGTCGGTAAAACCAAACAAAAGTGAGGGGTGAGAACCAACACGCCGCCGCACAAATATCCCGAACGGACACTCCTCTGAACAAGGCCCAGAATGTTGCTAAACCCGATTTGAATGTGCACGCAAAAAGCTGTAATTGTTTTTGCAAAAGTGTCAAATTGTAGAAGTTCTAACGTATATTGTTTCATCAGTTTATTATTATATACTATTTGGACTGTAACACTGTTTGGTAAAGTTGACACAATATTCACAGATTTGGACTTCCAGCATCAACAACTCTTTAACGAAACGTCATCGACACACAAATTACGCCTCTTTGCATTGGTGTGAGGTGGACAACATGCTACAAGATCATTTTATCAAACACAGCAGAGTAAATGTCCACCCCCGTGTGGGTTCGCTCTGTGCATAAAACATGAAGCTCTCGTCCATAGTTTCCCCGTAAAAATCCAAATATCACACAAACAAAAGGTTTAATTTTAAACAGAAAAATGCTGCTTATCTGGTTTTTGATTTTTCAGTATTTCTGTTTTGGATTTAAGTCAGTAAAACAAAATAATCACACTGTTTATTTTTTATTTTGATTTGGTTTTAAAACAGAATAACCAAAGAGCGAAGGGTACACAGATTGTGTAGGACTCAAAGTTTTCTTACTTTCTAAAATTTTTGGAGAAGAATATTTCAAAAACCTTATAGCATTTTTTTATGAGTTACAGAAAGTTCGGTTTCATTGTAACCTTGGTTCTCTGAGTGAAGAGACTATCTCTCGACACAGTTACATATTCCATATGTATGGGGAATGATCCCACTGAGACAGTTGACGTTATATTTCTTTAAGACACACCACTACGTGGCCCATGCACAGGCTTAAAAGCCCCAGGTGTGCATGCAATCACAGATTCACTCTCCATGGCTCACTAGCACAGGGGCATAATAAAAGGTCAGGTCAGCATGAACTGGCACCCAGCACCAGTTCCCCAAAGGAGGTGCCGGCAGCAATATTCAGGTTATAAAACCTTGCAATGGTGGATAGACTTGCCCATGTAGCAGCCACACATAATTCAGAGAGGGTGGCTCCCTGCCATAAGGTCCAGGAGGTTGCCGCGCCTCTTGTGGAGTGCACCCTTACTCCTCCAGGAGCCGGAGCACCAGAGTTTGTGTATGCCCGTTGGATCGTCTCCACCATCCAATGAGACAGCCTAAATTTAGAAACCGGCTGACCCAGGTGTAGAGGATGGAAACAAATGAAAAACTGTCTTTCTGACAGCATCTGTTGGCTTGATGTATACCTTCAAGGCTTTGACCGCCCCTCCCCACCACCACCCCCCTATCCCTTTCCCGGGAGGGGAGGAGGGACACAAATTCCACTGGTTGATTCAAGTGAAAGTCTGAGAGTACTTTCGGCAGGAACACAGGGCTCAGGCACAAGAGAACACCTGCGTCATCTTGCAGGAATATACAGCAGCTCTCGTGCATTGACGGGGCCTGTAGCTCCCCCACTCTCCTAGCTGATGCCACCGCTAAGAGAAACATAGTCTTGAGCGACAACCACTTCATGTCCACTCAAAGGGTTCTCATTACAAGGCAGCCAGCACCAGGTCTAGGTCCCATGTTGGGACAGCCAACCTTCTGCTGCATGAAGCAAGCCTCAGAGTTCCTTTCAGGAACTGTGAGATGAGGCAGTAATCACCATCAGCCAACTTGTTATCTCCAATATGAGCCGCCTTGATTGCAGCCACCATACTCTTAAGAGTAGATTGTAATTTTCCTGCCTCAAGCAGGTCCTACAGATAACGGAGCATCTTGGGGGCCGGACAGGTCAGAGTCCCCTCTGACTGACTCAGAAGGTCCCGGTGAACTGGAAATTCCCATCGTCTCCTATCCAAGAGAGGTGCTACTACCACATCATGTGCGGCCAGTTTGGAGCCACCAAGATTAGCCTCACCTCCGGACCCTCAGTAGCAGGGTTGGAAGGAGACTGAATGGGGGAAAAGCATACAGCAGCCCCAAGGGCCAGTGAGGGGCATCCCTCCCCATGGAAAAGAATAGCGGGGAGTGCTTGTTGTTCCTGGATGCGAACAGATCGGCAACTGCCCTGCTGAACCAACATTAGATTTCCTCGACCACTTCCGGGTGCATTCGCCATTCCCCTGGGGTCGGGCCACCCCTGGAGAGCAGGTCCGCCCCCAGGTTCACCTGCCCGGGAAAATGCATGGCTCTGAGCAACACGAATGTTTGCCTGCCCATGTCCACAACCTGTGACCCACCCCGCAAAGGCTCGCGGAGCCGAGCCCTCTTGCCTGTTGACATAAGCAGATGCCGCCGTGCTGTTTATTTTTACGAGTATGTGATGGTCCTGCAGGCTCAATGCATAGTGCCAAAGTGCCAAGTAAATGGCTCCAGGACATTGATATGTTGGCCCATCCTGTGGACCCCGCCCCATGCTACCAGGGATGCGTCTTCAGAGATCACCTGTCGATGGATCACTGGATCTAGCAAACTCCCCTTGAATATGTTGGCTGGTGTATCCCACCTTTTCTGGTGAGCCACACTTTGGTTTGTAGAGCCCCCAGAACTGGGGGAGGGTACCGTCCCGTTTCTGGACGAGGAAATAACGGGAATAAAACTTGCTAGGCATCTACAGAGCCCAGACCAGCGAGGTGATGGTGACTGTTTCCGGAGCACTTCCTCAAAGCCCAAGGGGAGAGGCACCAGGAAGCGTGTGGGCCTGCCCCCTGCCTCATCATCAAAACGGGAGGGGGCAGGCCCCTGATCAGATGGCAGCTTTGTATTTAATGCAGCCGCTGCTCTGCTCACAATCTCCTGAAGGAGAGAAGGCGGCTCCTTACGTTCTTCTATGACTGTCTCCACTTCCAAGAGAAAGACATAACTGTCTAGGCTGTGTCCGAAACACATGGCTGTGGGCCTCCCTTAGTCTCGCTGACAAACAAAAGTAGCTCATACAAGATGATGGGTCATCCCTTGCCATGAGTGCATGATCACTGCCTCAGCACATTTTACAATAATCATTGCCATCCTCTGCAGGCATTTTTGCATTGCAGCCCCTGCAGGGAGGTCCCTCCTGGCTTGCCATACTGATGTAGCTGGCACGCTATTCCCACTGACTCCGTCGGCTTTGACAGTGGACATTAGTTTCAGTGCTTACTGTACACACACACACAGGAGAATACACAGGTGCGGAAGCCGGACACGCAGCAATACACCTCATGTCGCTCCGTTGTCACCGGGCGGAGAGCGATGTCGCACCACGCCCGCCGAGCAGGTCCTTACAGTACCCCTTTTTCACCGACTTATTTCTCCAAACCGAGAATAAAGGGCAGAAAAACAATCTCAAGAGGGGCCTGAAACCAACTCTCTGCTTACACAAACGGTAAGTGGATTTATGCTTTTCTCTATTCTCACACACGTCAATGAATCAGTGTTTGCATGTACATCTTGGGCTTTTAAGCCCATGCATGGGCCATGTAGTGGTTTGTCTTAAAGAAATGTCCACATCAACTGTCCCAGTGGGATCAGTCCCCGTACATGTGGAATATGTAACTGTGTGGAGAGATAGTCTTGATACGATAGAGCACAAGAGTTGCAGAGGAGTGTTGGCTGTAGCCTTGAAAGGAAAACGATGGTCACTGACTCGAGCGTCAAAATATAACTATTTTTTTTAAAAACAACAAATTAATTATTATATATTTTGTACAGTCACTGTGTTTTATGGACTTAAATATGGAATTAATATTTGCGTATTATGTACATTATATTAAGAATTGTATTTTTTCAAATTAATTTGGGAAAACTGTAATGAAGACTTAACAATGCTCCCCCTGCCCCCGCAAACTCCGCGTATGGATGTCACGTTTGGAGATATTCAATCATTTACTTTAATAATCTCACTGCTCTGCGTTGCCAGGTTGCTGTGACGGAAACCCTGAAGACGACCTGAAGCTGCCCAATGGCACCGTGGTCAGGGAGGTGTGGGACATGATGCTGTTCCTCCAGGCCTGGAGGGTCCAGACCACGGACGAGGCTGAGCACACGCGCAGGGTTGGAGACAACTGCACGATTGGAGACTGCTCCATCTGTCTGACCATGCTGCACCAACGAGCCTTCACGCCATGCCACAGCAAGGTAGAACACGCCACAGAACTGAGCTTGATTTGTATCTTTGGTAACAACAACAAAAACATCTCACAGCTCTTTACTCTCCCTTAAACAGTGCGCTGACATGCTCTGAATGCTGAAGTTAGTGAGTTAATCATGAACTGTTGAAGACACAGAAACCCTGAGGATAGAAGAACTCTTACCCAAAAGTTTACTGTTAATTGCTAACTACAGCCACCAGAGCGTGTCAACGCATTGTTTAAAGGTCCAGTATGATCCTTTTTTTCACCCATCTGTATTTGTTCTAAGAACCCCAACCACATAGTATTTGAGGAACAGAGGCCAAGCTGCTTGAGGTCCAGTGTGAAATATCCACAGTCAGTCGTGATTTGGGGTGCAATGTTCTGTTCTTTTTCTCACCCGTATTCCTCCAAACCCCTGGACCTTGATTTCTGAATGAAAGGCACACTTTACTTTAATCGGAAAAAAGTACAAGTAAAAAGCAGCTCAATTAAATAGTACACAAAGTAAAAGTTACTAGTTACTTTCACTCCCCATGTTTATTGTTGGTAATAAATTTTGCCACTGTTCCCTTGCATACAGTAAACATCTCATATATAAACTTATAAAGGAAGAGACCAAATCTTGCATAATTTAAACTTAATTTATGTATAAATGTAAATGTAAAAAATATAAGGTTTGTCAAAATGTACAATTCTTTTGTTAAATAAAATAACACCAATGAATTTAATTCAAAATAAATAAATGATCAGGCTCTAAATATAGACACATTTACTCTAAAACTGAGAAAATAACCTCCATTCAACGCTGTTTTGGCACCGTACATTACGTTTAATCTGATTGGTTGGCTATGATGTGATGCATTTAATTGTTGTCTGGTCATTCAGTGTTATTCTCCCCCTGTACTTAAGTCAGTCGCTGCGGGCCTTCATTCCAGTTACGTACTGTGCCGCTTCTAACTCTGGAATAAGTGCAGCACCCCGATAAGGTGAAACATTATATTGCACTAGAAATATGGATTTAGTTACATTTGAAACCACACAGACTTGTGCGTCACTCATCTGCTGCTGCGCGATTAATTAAAACTGACAGACGCAGATTTCTGTCCACGTTGGTCACAGTGATTTAACTATTTTCATACTATGTCCACCGTAAAGTCACAATTTGATCCACTACAGAGTGGACTGGTCTGGAACACTCGGATGGACTGATCAATGGTTTGCAGCTCAACTTGTCTGGGACACTTGGATGGACTATCCTTCTACCCTGTCCTGTTTGCCCTACTGTCCACTAACCCCAACCAGTCGAAACAAATGGCTGCCACCTCTGAACCTGGTTCTGCTGGAGATTTCTTCCTATAAAAAAGAGGGAGTTTTTTCTTCCCACTGTCGTTAAATGCTTCTTCATGTGGATCTTTTTGGGTTCTTTTTCTTACAATCGACTTTTTATGACTAAGTTGAGTAGCGTTCAGAGTGAAACAAGCTGTCATATGTGGACAAGGATGGACCAGAAACTGTTCCCACACATATTTTAATGAGGCTCAGCTCAGGTCGCTTTGAACAATTTATTTTTAAAACTGTGTGTTATGGAAGCCAATAGTTCTGTTTCACTGCAAACATCCCTCTGTATTAAAGCAGGAAGCTCTGTGGCCGTGTTATTTCCGCATATCTCCAGCACATCTAACTCTGTCACGCTTTACAGAGATGATGATGATGAAGGTGATGATGATCAAGGAGAGAGATTTTAACTGTGACTCGGATAGAAGAATGTGGCAGATCCTCAGTTACACTGCAATAATCTGATCAATGATGTGATCAAATCAACCTGTTACATTGTTTGTCAATGAAGGCGTTTCAAATCAAAAGTGAACTTTCTCATGTAAACTCAGTGTTAGCAGACATACTGGACATTTTTTATATTCCTAATCCTGCATTTTGTCTCCTTAATGATCATTCTGATGTAACTTTAACACAAATTAAGCTCAAGTTGGTGTCTGCAGGTTTTACTTCTGCTAAAACAACTATATTAAAACATTGGTTTACTCCAGGTATGTGCATGAAATCATTTTGATCGCAAAGCCTGATCAATAGGGATGTAACGATTCACTCAACTCCCGACACGATTCACGATACTGGGTTCACTATACGATTCTCTTACGATTTATTTTACAAAATGGGACTGTTGACAAATGATGACTGAAAAATATTCCTTTATTAGAAAATACTGTACTATTTTCCTTTTATTTTTCATTGTAAAAAGAATCCCTTGATAAACGATTCAAAACAATGCAATTTAAATAAAAATAAATCTCTTTTTCATCCAAGTTCATCTCTTGGACCAGAGACAATGGGCAATCACTGAACTTAATCTGATTAATTTACCTGCCTGCTTTTTGTTTTGTGCCAACGGAATCCTGTCAGTATTTACTTTTCTGGATATGTCTGTACCTCCCTGCCCCCTCCCCAATAATTCAATAAAAGCTTTGATCACAAAAAAAAAAATGAAAAGTAAACTTTATAATTTTCACGGATTTAAATGACATTTAGTGTTGATAAAACTCCATGTTCCGTGATTTTTAGACAGCCCAAAAAAAAACGACATCATCCTTTCCTTCAGCCCGCCTTCATTCACAGACTGTGGTTTTGCTCTACTTACGCGCGGTGGGCGTGTCAGGAGCCTGTACCGGAGAATAGGAGAGAAGTGCGTAACAGCAGGTGGGCAAAAAAGCGCTTAAGTCCAGATGAGAGAATAGGGCCCTTAATTTTTTGTAGTTTCACAATGTCCGTTAATCATTTTGAAACAAAAAGTGATAATTTACTCAGTAGCAGTTGGGTGTAGAAATAATTACTTTACTTCTTTTAAAAGTATTTAAGTACAAGTAAAATTATATACTCAAAAAAGTACAAGTACAGTACCCATAAAAGCAACTCAATTACAGTAACGTGAGTACTTTTAATGCATTACTTTCACCTCTGGATACTCAGCCCAGTGAGCGTTTCTCTGCAGGTCCCTCCAGATCAGTTCTGTGACATCATGTGGGCCGGGGACCTGCACTACCAGGACCACCAGTGTGACTTCCTGGCAGCGTATGTGGCGGTCTGCTACACGCACCAAGTGTGTGTTAGCTGGAGGAGACACAGCTTCTGTCGTAAGGAGACCAACACTCTGTTAAAGTTTTTACGTCCATGTGTTAATCTGTGTGTGTGTGTGTGTGTGTGTGTGTGTGTGTGTGTAGCACTGCGATGTCCACCTGGTAAGGAGTACCAGCCGTGCGTGAGCACGTGCACCAGCCGCACATGTCTGAACAGAGACTACTACGAGGAGAGCACCTGCTCCTTCATCAGAGAGGAGTGTGTGTGTCGCAGTGGAACCATCCTGCACCGCGCTGACTCTCCTTACTGTGTGACAGAGGACCGCTGTGGTGAGTGAGAGAGGGACGTGCACGTAGCCCTGTCACTGTCTGACCCTCTGCTTTATGTTCAGCATGTACCGACAATGAAGGCAACCCCCGCGCCTCGGGCGAGGTGTGGAACGGCTCTGCCCGCAGCTGCTGCCTCTACAAGTGTGTGGAGAACGGGTCGGTGGTGGCGGTGGAGCCGGAGTGCCACGCCACGTCCACACCGCTGTGTGAGCGAGAGGGAGAGTACGTGCTGGATGTGCTGGAGGAAGGAGCCTGCTGTCCAAAGAAGATCTGTGGTGAGATGAAAACACGGCTGGAAAACACTCACTTTCTAGTGTGAACGTCCATATTTAATAAAAGGTAAATATCCAAACAATAAATGACAGGGAGCAGTGTCTGCAGGGTCTACACCAGTTTTTTCAACCATGGGGTTGTGATTCCATATGGGGTCACCTGTAATTTAAATGGGGTCACCTGAAATGTCTCGTAATTGATTTAGGGTGACTATATTTTGACTTTCAAAACAGAGGACATTTGGGCTAACCTTGACATACTACAAAGTACTCGACGTTTTCTTAAATTTACCTTGTAATGACAAAATACAATATAGTAGATAAATATGTTGGTATAGTTCATAAGGTTTTATTTATTTATTTATTATTTATTTATAAACATCTCCTCAAAATATAATTAAAAAAAAAGAAACCTCATGGCCCACAGAACAGTAAATAATCATTAATAACTGTAAAAGTTTACATCCCATGGCAGGGCACTACACAAACTTTTCCAGTGGTGACACCAGCCAAAAAATTTGGTCGCACCCTTTTATTTTGGAGCGGCATAGGCATGCGTGCTGATGAATTGTTGACTTAACTGGCGTATCATAGTTTTGTATGAAGTAAAGATTGACAGTGACTCGAGATATGATATTTGCAAAATGTTTTTGTTTTAGTGTCAATATTAAGTTTTTCTGCATCAAGCAGTGGCTGAAATAACAGGTCATTTCTTTTATATCATTTTAAAAGAAGACGTAACAAAAATGTTTTAAATAACAGCAAAGCATAACAACAGGTTACATGTATTCTGTTTTTTTTTATTTAGCAGAAATGCTGTACTTGACTTAACTTAACAGTAGTATAACCAACTTAGCATCTGCATTGGTTCACCACATGGAATTAAACTCAGAGGGTCCAGCTCTTATAGTGGGGTCTCCTAACCCTCTTCCCCTGGGACAAGTGTCTGCAACCTTTTCTCTACAAGGAGCCATTTTGCTTCATCTCACCTGGATTAAAAGAGGAAAAGATACTTCTCAATGAAGACAATACAGTGTATTCAATTCTATACAGTTATAATTATATATAATCATGTGTGATTTAATTTGTAAATGGCACCTTAAAAACAAAATAAAATAAAATGAATTAACATCAAGAAATAATAACAAATGCATCTTCAAATTCTTACACATCTTAATTTACATGAACACATTGTTAATTATTGAAGTTTTTTTTTTTTTTTAAGATAGTGTATTTTAAAAGGTTATAAAAAGTAACTTGAATTTGATAACACATGATCATGTGGTCAACACATGCTAATTACTCATTTCTTGCCACACATAAAACATGCATATTTAACCTGCACATTGGTGGTTAAATTAATCTGATCCCACACAATTAAAATCTCTATTTTCGTCCAGAATAGTGTTTTTGTTGGTTTAGTTATCTTACCAGGGTTTTCAAACTTAAGCTTAGCCACAGGTGCAGGAAAGTTGATGGTCTGTAGATGTTGCAGGAGGTGAAGTAGAAAGGTGCTGAGTCATTGCACAACGTGATTTATTTTAGGTTAACAAATTGTTATATCTTGATTTTATTTGTCATTAATCATTAATAGCCTCTGTAAAAAAAATTACTTTTTATTTTGATAGTTTTTTTAAAGCTATAGGGAGCCATTGCACAAGAGTCAAAGAGCCACATTAGGCTCCAGAGCCACAGGTTGCAGACCACTGCCCTGGGAGAACCACAGCTGAACATCTGGCCTGATATCATAGTCCATCAGTTCTGAACCCTCGATGCTGATTCTGATGAGGTCCTCCACAGTATCAGTGTGAAGACTGGCCCTCATATCTGACTTCATCTGATTTTGTATTGAGAAGCCTCTCTCGCAGACTGCAGCCGATATTGAGAGCTGCGCTGCACGTGTACTGTCTCTCACTCCGTTCAGCGTGCCTTTCCCAGCCCCTCCACCCCAGGTTTGATAAGCGTGCCCCCCATGCGCTCTGTTGCTACGGGTGCCCGGACGCCTCAGAGCGCTCCTCCCGTTACCTACTTTTGGATGTTCAAAATAAGGTCACCATATGCACTCGCACTGATGCGACCAAATGAAATTTTCACTCGCACACACTGAAAAAATACTACTACTAACCAATTTGGTCGCAGTCTCGAGCCCTGCAATGGTCCCATGCTGACTCTGAGTTTTATTCTGTCTGTTGTCAGACGGGAGGTGATGAGGTCTAGACCAGATGATAGAAACTTTACCTTAACTTCCTCAATATTAGGTTTTCCCAGTGGCTACTTTGTTTTCAAATCCCTCTCTGAACCTCGATGGAGGTTTTATCATCCAGGAAGATCTGCCTGCCGATATTTTTAACTAAATCCAACAGTATTTGGTCTCTTTGAATTCATCTTGGACTTTAGTCTCTCTTCTCTTTTCATTGTGTGTGACAATTTAGTCAAAACAAAGCGCCATCTTTGATGATTCCATGATGTGTGAATAAAATTATTCTAATGACATGATACTGGATGTAAAAAGCTACTCCTTGGCTTTCAGAGACTGGTGTAATTTCTCAGATAGAGCAAATATTAGTGCAGTTACGTGTTCCTCTAAATGCATTAAAGATGGACTCAATTGAAAAATTGGACAAGACTCAGTCGACACAAATTCATATGAAATACATTTGTTTTCAGCAGAAAAAAGTGTTTTTGGGGTTCAGTTACTGACTACGGTTCTCTGTTTGATCAAATGTTTTCTATCGTTCCACACGACAAAATGAGTCAAAGTGCGTATGATTGGTGCTGATATCGTATTGGAAGTGAAAAAGTTGTAACAGAAATCTTCTAACTTTTTGTTCTGTTCAGAGTGCAACATGACCATTTGTGACAACGAGGCTCCACCTTGTGATAACGGGAACCGGCTAGTGATTGGCTACAGCCCACTGTCGTGCTGTCCGGAGTATCGATGTGGTAATGACGCTCATTTCTTGTGCTTGTTTGAAACTCAGAGAGTGAAACGTGTTTCCTTTGTTCAGATTGCGACCCCACGGCCTGCCCCACTGTGTCCGTCCCAGACTGCAGGGAGGACCAGTTTCTAGTGGAGGTCAGAGGTCAAACCTCCTGCTGCTACTCGTACCTATGTGGTGAGTTTGCTTTGATGTGGACACGTTGAACCTGTGGATGGAAGCTCACCTGTGATTGTTTGCAGTGTGTGAGTCATGTATGGAGCCCACTCCAGTTTGCTCGCTTGGAGAAATCTTGTCGGTGGACGTGAACAGCACAAAGAGCTGCTGTCCTCACTACCACTGTGGTAAGTGGCAGTGTGCGTGTGCGTGCGCGTCTTGAAGCTAACTGAAGTTTAGATCATCCATGGCTGAACCTCCAATGGTGCGTTAATTACCCCCCTCCCAAAACCAGTTTAAATTACATAATAGAGTAAATCAACCACTTTGGTGCCAAATACAAATACTACAAATATAGTTAACTTGGTGCAAAATCCAAGAACGTTTAAATCACATTTCTAAACTGTGAGATCACCTGTTTTTAACCCATCATGGCATTATCAGGATCAGGTCTCTGTCATACAGGTAAGAGTCCAGAACTAGAGTATTACCCCATTACATTCTATTGGGCTATTTAAGCTGATATAACTCAGAAATTTTAGCCCGGTTCTACCTCCCTAATGTCACAGCGCCTCACCCTTCAATAACTGCAGATATTCCAACCTCAGGACGTCAGCCTTGCAACTGGTCAGATGTTCTGGTCGCTTCGCTTAATGAGAGGCCTTCTTCAAGATCTTGGCACTTGTTTCCAGTTGGGTCATTTTTAGAGGTGTGGAAAACTGACTGGTACCAAGGACGATGTTTATTTAACTCGATAACTTTTTAAGGTACATTCTCAGATACATTCTTTTGCAATCAAACTTTGTAAGAATATTGTTTGGACCTCACTGACAATTTTGGCGCTTAACCCATTTAAGAACAACCTAAAGGTGGTGCTAGCTCTGGCAAATGTAGCCGCACTAGCGCCACCTCTGGGATGTTCTTCAATATCAAGTTAAACGAGTCACTTAAGAACTGCTGATTTTTGATAAGTAATGTCTATAGATATTTTATTGTTGTACTTGATATGTGCTTCAAATGTGGCAGTGCTAGCGCCATCATTTGGCTGTTCTAAATGGGTTAAGCACTAAGAAGTTCCACAGAATCTTGATCAGTGAGGTCAAAACTATGTTCCTACAAAGTTTGATCGCTGTACTTCAAAATGTGATTTAAACTACAAAATATTGTCATCTTTAGGTTGTTCTTAAGTGGAGTTCACACTAAGTGAAACACTTTAGAACACTATTTCTGTGATCAGACTATAAAACTAAAATATTGGGCACCAAACTGGTTGATGTACTCCAATTAAAGAAGCACCCTTTACTGAACGCACCAACAGGACAACTTCACCAATGGAGGTTCCGCAATGGATACACTATAGGTTCCAGCACTCAAAATTTTTATAGTCAACATTTGTGTGTGTGCGTGTGCATGTGTAAATGTGTTGTTTGCAGAGTATTGTTGAGCTTTAGCTGCTCGAGGTCCTCACATAAAGAAATCATAAAGGCTCACTTGCTCAACATTGACTCATGGTTTCACTTTCTTTCTTTCTTTCCTTTGAAAACCAAACTTAGTGTTGGAAACCTCATGTTTATTTAAAGGGGGTATTATGTTTTTTTTCAGGCACATAGTACCATTCTATACCGTAGAAAACAAAAACTATGCTACCCAAAATTGTTTGGAAAATGCAGCAAATATCAAAAATAACAAATAAATTTCCGTCTTTAGCATCACTGTTCATGACGCTTCAATTTCGCCTTTGTCAACTCCTTTCCTCTCTGACACGCCCTTGAACACTCCCCCTTCAAACACAGAATATTGTGTTATTAGCATTCATCACTTTGATAACCATTCTAATTTGGGGTGCACCGATTGCAATTTTCTGGCCGATCACCGTTTTTTTTTCACAACTGACATCATACATTCCAATCTTATTTATTGTAAAATCTTGAACAATACCTGTGAAACAATACACCTGTGTTGTTTTAACTGTACATGAGGTAGTTATCTCAAATATAAATGAAAAGTTTAGAACATTGCTGTCCAAAATACTAAATTATATTAGTTTCTTTAGTCTTTCATTTTTTACATTTTAAAAACTAAATAAACAAGTCCAACAGGTTCCACTGCAGGCCTGTTTGGAGCTCTTTGCCTAAAATAAAATGCATGACAGTATTTTGGTTTTACAAATGAAGATAATCACAGAGTTTGGGGTAGGTGATAAATACATCTACAGGACAAATTAACAAAACATCTTAAACCACCAATAGAGTGTCCTGAGTTTTAAGTTTCCTTGTAATACAAAATTTAAAAAAAATGTCCAAATGCAGCAGCTTTGTGAATATTTAAATGTAAAAATAACTTGTAACACTTTACAGGACAAAAGTTAAAAGTCAAACATTCTACAGTAACAATAAAGTGCAGCATGTTTAACATGTCAAAAGGTAATGACAGAATGAACATGGCACAGGTTACTTTTTCTCACACTTATTACATTCACTTGTTCATTAGTAGAAGGTTTTTATTCATATCCAAAGCCATGAACTCCATCATTTTCCTCATAGTAGCTTTGCTCTTTTCACTGTGCTGCATACTCAGCGTTGTGGTGATTTCCTAAATAGTGAATGAGGTTTTTTGTTTACAGCTCCACCAAGGCTTATTTCCGCGTTACAGGAATTACAAATTCCGATCCTTTGCTCTCTTTTTTTTGTGTGAAACTGGCAAACTGCCGACATGCTAAGCTAACCGTACTGTTGTTCTTATCCTGTGTAGCGGAGGCATGTGCAGCACGCACATGCACACATGAGCTGTCAGACATGTCACAGCAGAAGGGGACAGTGGATGACTTTATGACCGACTTTAAGACCTTAGCGGAGGTAGAAAAGATCGGCGGAAAAGATTGGTTTCATATGTAAGGATCAGCCGATCACCGATCCCCCAAAATCAGGGAAATTGGTGCCGATTGATCGGTGCATCATTAATTCTAATGTATTGTAGGGAGCTTACACTGTACCATTCAACACAATGCTTAGACTCCCTCCTCATTGCTCCAGTGAGTCACACCATAATCAGGGAACAGTGTGTGTGCATCCGAGGGGGGCGAGAGAGAGCACCTCTCCTCCGGCCGCAGCACTTATAGACAGCTTACTATAGGATGAGTTCACCCAGAATGTAGGGTTATTCAATAAGTTAACCGCAGAAATGCAGAAATAGCAATAACATACTTGTGTGTGTGATGCTGTGACTTCATTCCATCGCCGTTTCTGTGTTGCAGTGTGTGACGTCAGCCTGTGTCCAGAATCATCGCTCAGCTGCTCGCCTGGTCTGTCTGTGGTTCAAACTGCTTTGCCGGGTCGTTGCTGCCCCCAGTTTCACTGCGGTACACACAGAAACACACAGACACTCACACAGTTTGTCTTTATTAGGATCAACACGGTCAACAGTCTCAGTCTCTCTTTTTAAGGGGATCCTCCACTTTTTATTACAAATGTGGCCTAAAATCTTTGAAATGTACTTCTACTGTCAAACAAAACACATTATTATGCACCATATTCATTTAATAGCCTTTTAAAAATTGGCCTACCATACAATTTTAGAGCCTGTTCCTCCATCTTGAAATCATGTGATTGATGATGTCACACGGCCCGAATGCCTGTAAACATGCCATTGTTTTCTAATGGAAAAAAGCATTCAGCTTGCTTTTTGATAATTTTTCAGTCAAAATTACAACTTGTGCTGCTTTTGGTTGCTTTAAAAAAATGAGGAAAAGTCAAAGATGTCGATGTAAACCTCTTTTGTTTACCGAAAGAGGATAAAAACAGGAAAAAGATCTGCGATGGCAGGGGGCGACAGTTCCAAATTTGCAGTTTGGTAGTAGACAATGAAACAGAGAAGAGCTCTTCTTTACTCTCCCTTTAACTGTGCGCTGACATGCTCTGGTGGCTGAAGTTAGAGTGGAGGATTCCTTTAATGTTCTTTTTGTTCCATGCAGAGTGTCAGTGTGAGGACAGCTCTGCTCCCAACTGTCACGTGGTGAGTTTAGAAAAAGCCACATCAGCGGTTTTTATTCCAGAAAGGACTGTAGTGACGTCACCTTGTCTTTCTCTTCCAGGGGGAAGTCACTGTGGAGGTTTCTGATGGGAGCGCTGCTTGTGGCTGTCATCAACTTGTGTGCCGTATGTGTAACCGACGTGAACGATAACAATGAGATTAACTCTACGTCAGCGCTTTAACGAACGTGTCCGATGTTCTTTTTTGTTGTGCAGAGAAAGCCGAGGTTTGTCTCTTCCAAGGAGTGACGGTGCTGAGCCCGGGTCAGTCACTGGTTCAGTACTCTGAGGGAGAAATGTGCTACACTGTTCACTGCCTGCACCACAAAGACACGGACTCTGGTTTCAACGCCATGGAAATAATCTCTTTCAACTGTAGCCAAAAGTGTGGACCAGTAGGTTTCAAACACATCCACAAACTCATTCTTATTCATTGATTACATCATTACATCAAGCACAAAATACTAAATCTTTTTCAGTTTTTATTTTGATGAAGAATAAGAATCTAATTAAAGCTGCTGGAGACGATCATTTGTTTTCAGATAAAAACAAAGTGTAGGCCTCATCGATCAATAAATCAAAGACTTTTTGCTTTTAAAAAAAACTGATGCAAAAGGTTAAAATTGCAGCTCTAAAGTTAGTTTTGGCGTCACTTTCATTCTCACTCAGGTCTTAGCCAGAACTTAATCTACTCCAGACCAGGTTAAATGTTCAGCCTAAGTAACCATGGTGATTAACCCTAGAAAAAGTTAACCAGCGACATAGTACAGCACACATGGAATAAATCCAGAAGTTTGTGCGATAAGAGGAAATCCAGCAGTACTGGCCCTCCTTTTTAAATGTGTGAATTGGTTTGGTCCAGAATCCATCAGTGAGATGTTAGTCAGATATGAACCCTCCTGGTTTCTCAGATCTATGGACACAGGTCAGATAGTGGAGCCCAGAGCTCACAGTAAACATGGTGATGCTGCGTTTAGTTGTTATGTTGCAAAGAAGTGGAACAAACTGCAGCAGAGCTGAAGTCAGCATCACATTTGAACATTTTTAAATCAAAATCTCTTCCGTCTATGACTTAGAAAGATATGTTTAATCATTTTATTGTTGATTTACGGTTTTTATTGCTGATTTGAAATTTTTTTTTTTTTAATACTAATTTATAAACTTTTTAATGTTTTCTGTTGCACTTTTTAATCATGTGAAGCACATTGAATTGCCTTGTGTATATAATGTGCTATACAAATAAATGTGCCTTGCCTTGCCCTCATCCTAATCTGTTTAATATGAATTACTCTAAAATAAAACTTTTTAAGTTAATGCAATAATTCAACTGTGACATGTAACACTTTACATTCCTGGTTGTGTATCTGACAGTTTTGCATTTTTTGCTCATGCATCGTCTCCATGGTTACAGCACCAGGTGTACGTTCAATCCACCGATCCTCAGGTTTGCTGCGGCACGTGCAAAAATATCTCCTGCACTTTCACCAACGAAAATGGGACAGCAGAGCTTTTCAGCGTGAGAAAACAAAACAAGATGGATCCTCATAGGCTTTCTGCTCAGTGTTCCCCAGCTTTGCTGATTGTGCATGCGTGCGTGTGTGTGTGTGTGTGTGTGCAGTTAGGGAGCTCCTGGGTGGAGAACTGCACACGCTACGACTGCATGGAAACAGCATTGGGGGCAGTGATCCTGGCCTCTGGGGTGGTTTGTCCACCTTTCAATGACACAGAGTGTCTCCAGGTAAAGATGATAAATGATAAAATAAGTGGATTTACTTTGATCAACATTCCTCCATTTTTTGTGCTCCTGCAGAACGGAGGCGTGGTCCAGAGTTATTTGGACGGATGCTGTCGGACATGTGAGTTGAGTGGGGGATGTTTCGTGGGCTCGAGCTAAAGCTTTGTGCGGTTAGCTAGCAGGGTGAGAGCTTTGTTGCCTGGCAGTGGATGGGCTTATTGGCTGAATGGTTGGGGGCGTGGCTTTTTCTAGAGCGAGCACTGGGCAGAAAGCCTGTTGCCCAACTGATGATGATGATTGATATGTAAAAGCAAACGGTTAGAAGAATGAAGTAGCAGCTGCACTGATGCAGAAATAGTTAGAGCTAATAAAGTTTCCTAACAATTGAATATGATGGACGTAAACAGAAATAAAACAAGTTTCTACTTTGACCAAAGAAAATATTAAAGATGGACTGGATATGAAAGGTGTAAATGTTAGTGTGACAGGAACAGATGAGCTTTTTAATAATTAATGAGTTTGTTTTTAGGAAACTTTCTCACAATTAATGCAGAAGTTTTTAAGTTAATTCAAACTTTTACTAAATTGGATTATAAGACAAATTGTGTGTTGATCCAAATGAAAAAAAACACTCATTCCCTTTAAAAACTGCATAACTCGTAATAAATGTTTTGCTTTTTCATATTTTTAAATGTATTTATTTATTTCATACATTTTAAAATTTTGATTAAATTTTTTTTTTTTAATTGACGTCAGAAAATTGCGTTCTAGCCAATAACAAAATTCAATTGTTATATCCTGGTTTCAACCCACAGAGGGCAGTCACTCTGACATTTTACACTGACATTGACCTGCCACTAGGGGGGAATTCAAAAACTGCCTTGATTATGGGCGTTACTCCTGAAGCAGTAAGACCCACCCAGTCACAATGCTGCTGTGATCAACTACTACAATCACACACACACACACAATCCCCATGTGAAGCTGCACCCACACACTCAAAACCCTACAGACACTATCAGGGCTGGAACACCACTTCACACACACATACATAAACCAGGAGGAAGCGCACACAGCAAGAATAAGTGCATGCACATTCGCGCACACACAGAGACAGACACAATGTGTCTGTACATACACACATACTTTGATGAACCCTCTGATTAAAGCAAAATCAACTCTTTATAGAAGCACAGGGTCAAAAACATCACTGCAGCTTTGCATGGAGCATGCATGGAGCATGCTGTTTAGCTGCTCAGTGAGAATTGTCAGGCTGTGATTGGAGGAAACCATCTTCCCTCCTCTCAGCTTTTATAGGAGGGGCGGGGCCAAAAGTGACAGTTCGTGACGCATGATGGTCCAAACAATTCATCTCAGACAATAGCAAAATTCAATTGTAATAGCTGGCGTTCAACCCTTAGAGGGCAGTGACTCTGACGTTTTACAACTAAATATGCAAAATTTTAATACTTTTACGATAATATTAAAGTTTGACTAGGATCAATCAACAGCACTACTTAATACCCAAATACATAAGTATTCAGCAGAAAAAAGTGGGTTTGGAGTTTAGTTACTCTTTAAGTATTTCAAGTTGATCAATCAAGACTGCTCGGGATGCAACAATACAGCTGCAGATTTGAAGTCATGTTGGAAGTGTTTCCATTTAAATAGGTGATACGTGTAAAACAATGTATAGAAACACTCATTTTTTTGTTCACCGTTTTCTCTTCCTTGTCATTAGACTGGACTATGAAAGCTAAATGTTTCCACACCAATGACTTTAAAGACTGCGGTCCTTCCTGAAGCCTTAGCTGCTCCTCACAACTAACCATGCAAAATAATGTTGTCAGCGTCGCGTGCCGCGTAGTGATTGGCTTATTAACTCACGTGGCGGGGATTTATAATCCCTGTGCACTGACTCACAGGTACACTTAGTCAAAGTCAATTTAAAAAGACAGACAATGCACATAGCCTATATGCTAAACTCTAAAACCTGTGGTTTACAAGTCAGTACCGTGGATGCCGTACCGAACAGTTTAATATATTATTGAGAATCGTTGCATGTGTAGTGATTGCCCTCTATGGGTTGAACGCTGTTATTACATCAGAATGTTGCTATTGGCTGAAATTAGATCAGTGATGTCACTAACCTTCACTGTTGGCCCGCCCCTCCTATAAAAGATGGGAGGAGGGACTGGTTTTCTCAGTGAGCTGCTGTGACTGGGCGTGTCCTAACTATTCTAGGAGCCACGCCAGTAAGCCTTTTCACACTCTCGCACTGGTTTGGTACTTCCGCATTAGGTCAAAGGTCAAGAGAGATAAACTCGCCATGGCTGACGGTGTAAGAAGCGAGTCTGACAGAGATTTAGATTGTTTTTACCGTTAGAGCATTCATACCTTGAAATATTTTTTGCGTAAACGTAGTATCAGTCTCAGAGGCAGAAAGACAGAGTTAGCTACTAAAGCTAATGCTGCACATGAGATTCTGTTTTTTCCTGACTTTTTAAACTGTTTCAGCTGATGGCGTTACTCCAGTTCACTTATCGACCTGTACATCTCGTGCACTTCCTTCAGATCAGAGTGGACAAGCTTGTATACATTTATATCGCTCTCGACCTATGACCCCCCCCCCAGGTGGCTCCCATGTGCAGTTCCAGAGTTTGAAAAGGCTTATAATCAACTTACACTTTAAGATTTTTTTATTTCATTTTATCTTTATATTCATTTAACATCAGCACCCAAACCAAACCACCTACACAGACTTTAAAGGGGACATATCATGCTAAATCCACTTTTTTAGCCCTTAAATGCATTTTGTTGTATATTTAGAGTGTTTAGAAGTACAGAAAAAATCAAATTAGTCTCTTCAGGTGCTCCGTAGATATCGATATATTCTGTTTTGCTCATATTTTTCAATCTGTTTCGATTTTTCTATTCTCTATTACATTTTTTGAACTATTACATCACAGTATTTGCAGCGGAACTGCCAAATTAGTACATCAACTCCAGGTCCAACACTTCGAGCAATCCGCCATTTTTATTTCTCGCTTTTATTTTGTAGTCCAAGCTCAAGGATGCCGAAGTTACGAGAGGATAAGTCAAAATGTTTGGTTGTTGGATGTAGTAACCCACACGCTTCATTACACCGTCTCCCAGCATCAGAACCTTTTCAAAGTGCCTGGTTGAGTTTTATTTTTCACAGAAATGTACCCACATCTGTGGATAAGGTCATTTTTGTGTGCGAAGCACTTCAAGGATGACTGCTTCAGCAACCTCCGCCAGTATAAAGAAGGATTTGCCGAAAGACTTTGTCTGATTGAGGGTTCAATTCCTTCTATCTTTGGAGACAACGAACAGAGCACTTCGGTAAGCTGTAAATAACGCTAAAAAGTGTGATAAGACGTCCCTGTCATTGTTTTGTTAGCATTAGCAGTTGCACCGTCTTCATATGTTAGCGCTGTGTGCTCGCTTTAGATCCTTGATGATATGGCCTACGTGATTTAATTTAAGTCTAAAGTTTTCATTAGTCATTTCATTTTTGCCATTTTTGTCTTTGAAAAGACAGTATTAAAATGCATTTTGTGACGTTAGCTTGGCGCTAGCGTTAGCTCGGTGCTTGTGTTAGCTCTGGCTCAAACATGTAAAGCTGGATGGACAAGTCTTCTGTTGTTGACATTTTGTAAATAACCTCTGAATAAAAAGTTTATGCGCCGCTACATAGCCGTATCTCTTCTATTAAACTACAAAAATGGCCGAGCAGGGTGGAGTTGAACCGAGTGTCACCTGAAGAGGGGGCGGGGTATGGAGTGTCTCATTTGCATTTAAAGAGACCGCACCAAAACGAGTTGCTCTCAGAAGCACATCAGAAAAGGGGTAGAAAAGGGGTCTGTGGAGCTATAATAATGAGGAATTCAGACCCAAGCATTGCAGTTCCGCTTTATATAGACCACAACTGTATGATTTATATCTAAAAAGGAAGGATTTAAAACCATGATATGTCCCCTTTAAATCAGAATGAAGTCATTTTAATTCGCATTTACGCAACAATAAAAAAAAACCTAATAGAATGATTCTTCATCTAATATTGATTGTATTAGTGTCTTATAATTCTTAATAAGTGTACTTCCTTTCAATAAAATCAGTTCTTTTTATTGATTAGAGCCAGCATTGAGCGCACGCCTGCTTCAGCGTTGTTCTTGCAGTTCCCTAATGTTTACCTCTGTATATTTAAGAAGGGGGCGGGGCTTATTGTTCACCCCATTGAGCTTTTTTTTTTAATCACCCTGGCTGGCTTCCATGGATTCAAAAAGCCGTGTGCATGCACATTGATCTGTGTGATGTTAAAAAGTGTTTCTAAATTCAAACGTAACCCATGTGTTCTCCCAACCTTCCTGGAACCGGACGGCTGCGGTTCTCCACGATGCTCCCAGGTTATGGAGTGGGTGCTTTACCGTTTACCATTAATCCTGTCTCGCCTACTGGTAGTACTAACTGTGACACAGGTACCACTGATTTGTTCTTCCACTGCTGACAATTACTCTCTGAAATCAACTTGACTCATTCATTCCTTTCAATGTGTATGATGTGACTTTTTCACCTCCTTTCTCTGTTCTTTAAATAAAGTAGTGACTTATGATGGAAAACGATCATAAACATATAGTGTGTTAATGTTCACTTTTCATTCTTTTTAGACTTTAGAGAAAGTCTGTAATGGATGCAACCATTGTTTAACTTTTACAATGTTAAATAATGGTTAAATAATTTATTTTATAATGAAATCATTTATTATACTTTTTCTTTCTTTTCTTTTTTCTTCATTTTGTCCTTTATCCCCCTTTTTTTTTTTTTTTGAAAAAATAAGTAATACATTTATTATTTTTTTAAATTACAAAAAATTGTTCTGTTTTCTTTTTCATTCCCCCATTTCCATTGTTTCCATTGTTTTTTTCCTTTCTTTTTCTTCATTTTTTTTTCTTATATTTTTCTTCCCATGTTTTTCTTTCTTTGAAAAAATAAAAATATATCATAATAATTAAAATTAAAAAATTATGTGATATCTTCTGTACGTTGTGTCCTGCCCCCAACTGTCAATCAAAACAAACTCCTACTGCTGGGTAACAAATATCACCCACTGACCAGTAAACCGTTCCCAATTTGAATCATTAGCTCAGTGCTAATGCTACAACATTCAGTTTCATCTTATCTTTGTTCTTTCACCTGTACAGGTAAAGAAGACGGCAAGACTTGTAAACGCGTCGCAATTCGAACCACAATTAGAAAAGATGACTGCAGGAGTAACGCACCGGTAAGAACAGAACAAAATACACTTAAATAAATGAAATCAAAGTTCTATAAGTTATAATCAAATGGTTACAAAGCTTACAAAATAAAATAAATGGCAATTTTAAAGGGCACATGACACCAAAAGTCATGTTGATGCTAAATGCAAGAATGTTTGTTTTTCAATTTTATGTCCATCTTAACGTAAAGTTAGCATTTAGCATGACCATATTGTATGTTTGTGACATAGGGAAAATACACAATATTACAGAAAAATATAAAAAACAACAACAAAAATGCACATATACACATTACTGAAAAATACATAAAAACAACAACAGAAATACACATTACAGAAAAATACAAAATGACTATAAAACTACACTACAGAAAACTACACATTACAGAAAAATATACAAAATGACTACAAAAATACACAATAGAGAATAATACACTAAAACGACAACAGAAATACACAGCATTACAGAAAAATACAACAAAAATACACTTTATTGAAAATAAATACAAAATGACGACAAAAATACACAAATTGATAACTTAAATATAAGTAATGACTCCAAAATCAGACCAAACTCTTTGTTGCTGGTCATTATTCTAAATGCTGACGTGGTTGTTGATCATGTGACCCTGTTTAAGATGGAACACGCTTGTTCTGTTTCCTCTCACAGGTCACTGTGTTCTCCTGCGACGGTAAATGTCCGTCTGCCACCATATTTAATTTCAACATCAACACTCACGCCCGGTTCTGTAAGTGCTGCCGTGAGAACAGACTGCAGACGCGCTCAGTCACACTTTACTGCTCCCGTAACGCTTCAGTGGTGGACTACAACTTCCAGGAGCCTCTGGACTGCTCGTGCCAGTGGAACTGAAGCTCCGCCCACACAGGAAAAAGGGACATTTTGAATGAGTAATGTGGGACGTCTGAGTCCAGTCTCAATCATCCACTAACACATGAAGCTATGGGGAGAGATTTCTCAAAAGGTTTTTCACATTTTCAAATGTGTTTTTTTTAGATTTTCACGTGTTTTTCAGATTTTCTCATGTTTTTTTAAATTTTCACGAGTTTTATTTTTTATTATTTAATGTGTTTTTCAGATTTTCTCATGTTTTTAGATTTTCACATGCTTTTTTTTTTTTTTTTTTAGATTTTTGCATGTTTTTTTTTTAGTTTTTCAGAAACACGTGAAAACTGTGGATGTATTTGTTTTTCAGACAAATCTCTCCCCATACAAAGCAGCCATGTTTTTTGACAACAAATCACCACAAAGCCGTATTTACCTTGGGTTGCACTTGGAAGTGAATAACATTTAGTGTGATGTCATTTCCTGTAGTTTTTCTCTTTTCTGATGATCCATTGTTGGTTTAGTTTAGTTTTTGTTGTGTTTTAATGTGTAGGAACATGTGTGTACTTTTGTAGCTGAGATTTTAAAATGGTTTTCTTTTGTTTTCTACGATGTATTTGTCTGTTTGAAGTGTCACCTTTACTAAGAAAAGTAGAACCATTAAAATGTTTAAGAAAGTCCAGATTTTTTTCTTTAAGTGAGGTCAATCATTTCTTTACTTTAGAACTTGAAACTTTCATGAGAATAATGTGATTTTGATTGTTTTTCCCACACACTAATGGAATGTTGGAGGTGCTGACACGTGTTTTTGTTACAGTTCTAGAGGTTATTGCTGAGTGTGAGGAACATCTCAGTGTGTGTCACGTCTCAGAGGTTAAGCAGAGTCATGGAGTCGTCTGCAGAGGTTCTCAACCTTGGGGTCAGAACCCCATTTGGGGTCGCGAGACATTGGAAGAGCGCCGCCAGATGCCTTCAAGAAACTAAAAATTTATTTTGAACAATTTGAGCCCATTTTTGTTTATTTTTACCCATTTTCTGCAACGACACCAAACTTGCCATATTTTAACCTATTTTCATCACATTTTCTTGACATATTTTTGCTCCTTTAATACACTTTTGCTAAATTACTCCCATTCCTGCCACATTTTTTCCCCACTTTTAAGACATATTCGCCATTTATAAACCCTTAACACCTAATGACATATGTTGACCCATTATTGTCACTTTTAACCTCTTCACCATATTACATGCTTATTTTTTCCAATTTATCCACATTCACCATGTGTCATGCCCATTATTTGCCAGTTTAATTGTTCTTACTTTTACATTGCATTACCCAAATATTTGACTGTAGTCAATGATGTAAACACCTACTTGCAAATTCTTCCTAAATAAAAAAGACCAAATTGTGCAGTTATTGTAGTTGATATTTTGAAAATATCAGAACTTTATCTCAAAAACTGCATTTTTTAAAAATGTATTTATTTTTAACAGCATTTTGAATTTCGCTTAATCGTTGTTAAAAATAAATGACCATCATCTACATGCGGTCTCGATGCAATATGTATTTTTTTTTCCTTAACTAGATTTTTGACAGACATTTGAAATATGCATTTTCAGAATTTCTACCCCCCCTCAGTGCCAGACGTTTTTGAGCATTTTGACTGATTTTTAAAGACCCACAGAATATTTTGTACTATGACAATTAATTCTGACACCAGATTCTGAAAGATTGAAGTCTTTTTTTTTTGTTTCGCTCTTCTGTAATCAACAGTTGAATAGAGGCACGTTTCACACAAATCGCCAGTTTGTGACAAAAAGCTGAGAAAAACATCTTTTTCAGAAAACATCTATTAGTGACTTTGAGGACACGTCAACATTATTTTCCTTCTATAAAACTACAAAACAACACAGAGACAGTGCTTTTGATGGCAAAATTATTATTATTTTGCTGTCTATGTCAGAGTTGAATGGATTGATGGGTTTGTTCCCCCACACGCAACTTCCTGCTCCTCCCGGACATGCTGAGTGTCACTGCTTGCCCTGTTTTTTTGATTGTTTTCTCTCACCATCGCCACACTCTCAATAGTCCACTTAGTTCCACACATGTTCTGGTCAAGTTTGCGCTGCTGTGAACTGCTGTGAACTTCAAAATCAACTCTCGTAGCTCCATTTTCTGTCTCGTAAACTCCTTTCCTCTCCCTCTGAGCTCTGCCCATCGTGGGTGATCTCTCATTCAGAGGTCATACCTGTCAAGTTTTGGATTTGAAAATAAGGGAAATTTTCTGGCGCCCACTACGAGCCGTCCCACCCGCCCAACCAAGCTCCAGTATCCCTTATATTTTAAGATAGTACAAGAAATCTAAAATAGCCACTTGTCAACCACTTACTAAATACAATTATGTGATTATAATCTGGTAGGTCGACCTTTATTAACATTGAAATGCTGTGAACATTCCTACTAGGGCTGGGTGATATGGACCAAAACTCATATCTCAAAATAGTGATATATGATATGAATCTAAATAATTTTGTCAAATAATGTCTGTCCAGAAAGACAATTCTGGTTTAAATTTGCTGATGCAAAATGCTACACATGGACATTTATTAACAAACAGCTGCACAATATGTGCTCTCAGAAATCTATCTAACTGAGCTTTACATGTTGTTCTGAGAAGTAAAAGCAGTGACTCCTAAAACTAGTATTTTGATACATAATAAGCTACAATATACAGTATATATATATATATATATATATATATATGAAATATTGTAGTTTTCTATATCGCCAAAATAGAAAACTCGGTACATCTTGAATCTCGATATATCGCCCAGCCCTAATTCCTAAATTATAAAACAGCCTAAATAAAAACAAATGTGTATATGAGGCACATGTGTTTATTTAACAGGGAAGTATCATGCTAAATCCACTTTTTTAGCCCTTAAATGCATTTTGTTGTATATTTAGAGTGTTTAGAAGTACAGAAAAGTTCAAATTAGTCTCTTCAGGTGCTCTGTTGATATCTTTATATTCTGTTTTGGTCATATTTTTCAATCTGTTTTGATTTTTCGATTCTCTATTACGTTTTTTGAACAATAACGTCACAGTATTTGCAGCGAAACTGCCAAATTAGGACATCGACTCCAGGCCCAACACTTCGAGCAATCCGCCATTTTTATTTCTCGCTTTTATTTTGTAGTCCAAGCTCAAGGATGCCGAAGTTACGAGAGGATAAGTCAAAATGTTCGGTTGTTGGATGTAGTAACCCACACGCTTCATTACACCGTCTCCCAGCATCAGAACCTTTTCAAAGTGCCTGGTTGAGTTTTATTTTTCACGGAAATGTACCCACATCTGTGGGTAAGGTCATTTTTGTGTGCACGAAGCACTTCAAGGATGACTGCTTCTGCAACCTCCACCAGTATAAAGAAGGATTTGCCGAAAGACTTCGGTAAGCTGTAAATAACGCTAAAAAGTGTGATGATAAGACGTCCCTGTCATTGTTTTGTTAGCATTAGCAGTTGCACCGTCTTCATATGTTAGCGCTGTGTGCTCGTTTTAGATCCTTGATGATATGGCCTACGTGGTTTAATTTAAGTCTAAAGTTTTCATTAGTCATTTCATTTTGCCGTTTTTGTCTTTGAAAAGACTATTAAAATGCATTTTGTGACGTTAGCTTGGCGCTAGCGTTAGCTCGGTGCTTGTGTTAGCTCACTTGTTAGGGTTCTGCAGGTTCATCATCTTCATTTTCATCTCGCTCCGCTGGGTCCGACTCTGGCTCTAACATGTAAGGCTGGATGGACAAGTCTTCCATTGTTGACATTTTGTAAATAACGTGTGAATAAACATTTTCTGCGCCGCTACATAGCCATATCTCTTCCATCAAACTACAAAAATGGCCGAACAGGGTGGAGTTGAACCTGGAGAGGGGGCGGGGTATGAAGTGTCTCATTTGCATTTAAAGAGACAGCACCAAAATGAGTTGCTCTTAGAAGCACATCAGAAAAGGGGTCTGGGGAGCTATAATGAGGAATTCAGACCCAAGTAGTGCATTGCATATTTACTGTTAATTTCACATTGCTTGTCTTTAAGTTACACATTAACATTTTATTTTCATTATATATTTTATTTTAATTTCTCATGCTCACTCATGTGGTTCTCTGGTATTCACTAATGACGTATTAGACACATTTGTTACAGACTTTACATTCTTTAATACTTTTTAAAGCAGTGTATATTTGTGGAGCTTGTGATTGGCTGATTTTTCATGGTGACTTGCGTCGTTCCTTCCGCTGTGGGAGACGTTAAAATCTCAGTTATTAATCTAACAGAACGTGTATCTGTCCCATCCTGCTTCTCTTTAGGAAGGTTTCACAACGTATTTAAACGAGTTCTTTGTTTTTTTCGTCGGAACGTCTTCATTCATTCATCTCTCTTCTGAGTTGTTTCCGGGTTTGGTGCCATTGTCAGCACTTACTCTCCCGAGAACTGCCACCAAGCCAGGCCATTTCAGGTGGCACTGGATGAGTTAAACGCTAACAGCTGCTGTCGTGCACACAGGTGACTGGATTTGTTAATTAGTGAAGCTACAGCTAACATTTCCATGTGATAATTAGCTCAGTGACAAATAGCATCGTCTCTGGTGCCAGAAATTGTCGTTTCAACTGATATAAAAATACATGTTTTTCATCTTCCTGCACTCTGCTTGTTGCTCAAAATTGCCTAAAATTGCCTGGCCCCGACCATTGCTGTGCAGCAGCTGTAATTGCCTTCTTGTTATTGCCACATCGATGCTTTTACTTTTATCAGATACATAGTTTCACACTGAGTTTTTATAGTTTGCTGCTTTGATGCTTTTACTGTGATAAACGATTGCAGCCCATATGGTGACCCATCGGCTTTACACGCATCACTAACAAACACAATCAACATTTACTTCCTCTGCAATCTGACAATGGATCACAAATTAGAAAATATGCACCTGGTCTTTGGGAAGATTAATGCTCCGAATGCACTAAAATACACAAACGATCCAGCAGTGATTTAGAGAAATTACTTTTCAACGAGGAGAAAACGCCATCTGCACCGAGCCATAAGCAGCCTGTGAACAAAGCTACACTGGAGGCAACACAAACAACCAGAATGTGTGAGAATACGTGACTCCTCACAGAATGCTGACAGATACAGGACGCAACAAACTCATCGTCCAAAGACACTAAAGCTCTTTGCATGTCCTCCCACTGCTTACATGACTCCAAGAACATGTAGGCTATGCTAGCTGAAGTGTCTACATTGTTCATAAACTATTACACAGCAGATTGTTATGGTTTGTTTTAATAATTTTTTGTATTTTTATTGAGTTGAAAAGGTCATACACACAGTCAGTTTATTTTACTGCAATTTCTTCTCTTTTTTTCTATCCAAAAATATATATTGTATCACAAACCCATTATTATCTGTCATATTGTATTGTGAACTTGATGTAATGTCCCACCTTTAATGTTGACCTAAAAAAATGTGGTATAAAAGTTTTAGCTAACACATTTTCATTATTTATCTCACTTTTCTCATATTTAGCACATTTTCCTACATTTAACACAACATTTAACCACATACTGTATATAGAGGTAAAAAAAAGCATTAAATCTAAATATTTAAATCTAAATCTAAATGGTATATGTTATGTCTAAACGTTAAATCTATATCTAAATTTTAAATCTAAATCTAAATGTTATATGTTATATCTAAATGTTAGATCTATATCTAAATTTTAAATCTAAATCTAAATCTAAATGGTATATGTTATATCTAAATGTTAAATCTATATCTAATTTTTTATTAAATTTAGATTTAACATTTAGATTTAACATTTAACATTTATATAAAAGATTTAACATTTAGATATAACATATTACATTTACATTGAGATTTAACATTTAGATACAGATTTAACATTTAGATACAACATATACCATTTAGATTTAGATTTAAATATTTAGATTTAATGCTTTTTGTTTTTACCTCTATATATGTGGTTAAATGTTGTGTTAAATGTAGGAAAATGGGCTAAATATGAGAAAAGTAAGATAAATAATGAAAATGTGTTAGCTAAAACTTTTATATTAAATTTTTACACTTGGCACCCCATAGGAATTAGCAAACAATCAAAAGGAAACAAATGAATTAGCCAAATAAACGAAGGAAACATTATATTAACAAAGTTTTAAAACAAGTTCACCCGAGTAGTGTTTCGTACATTTACATTTAGTAAAAAAAAAAAATTGCATTAACTGGACCTTATCAGTTATTATTGGAGCACATTGTTTAATGTTAAGTATACAAATAAAACCTTATAAATTATAAATACTTGATATTATTTATGTTTTTCACTTTGAAAAAAAAAACAGATTAATAAACAGTCAGGGCTGTAAAATAGTATCCGTTGTTGGTGCTTAAAAAGCTCTTATTCATTTTAGTTTTCAGTGTTGAAAATTTCTTTTTTTTTTTTTTTCTTTTTTTTCAGTGTTGAAAATTTCAAATATTTGTACATTTAGTTTCAAATCAAGCTTGGTAAGGGTTCCTTCAGTCAAGGCAACTAAAATAAAGCCACTATAATAAAATATATCTATAGAAAGGTTTTATATGATGAGATAAACATAGTCTGAATGTTTTTAGGTATAGTTTTGTGGTGAGAATAATACTTTATTAGTATGAAATGAAGGTTCTGTCTGCAATATTACATGTTTAGGTTTAGAGTTGTGTGTGTGTGTGTGTGTGTGTGTGTGTGTGTGTGTGTGTGTGTGTGTGTGTGTGTGTGTGTGGATCCCAGGCTGCTGCCCACAGATGGACTTCATGATGGACTGAGTGTCCCAATGGGTCTGATGGAGCGTCTCTGCTTTGCTGCGTGTTTGTTTCAGGTAAGATGAATCTATGCAGTGTTTAAAGTGTTTACATCTGCTGTTATCTGTTAGAGGAGCTGAGAAGAATATTTAAAGTAGTCTCAGGTGTTAGAGCGTACAGAGGCAACATTTATCACAGCAGAAGCCACAACTAATGTGATTATCTCACCTGAGCTTTTAGAATAATGACAAATCTGAGCATTAATACTAAATAATACCCTCATTTTGTGCATTATTGTTGAAAATGTAAGGCCTTTTTCTTAATCATTTTGTATATTTTTTTTTTGTCCTTTTGTGTATTTTCTTTATTGTATTGTGTGGTTTTGTGGTAATTTTCTCTAGTTTTCTTTTGTTTTTGTCGCCATTGTATCTATTTTCTTGTCGTTTTTGTGTGTTTCTGGAGTCATTTTGTGTATTTTTTTTGTCGTATTGTGTATTTTTGGAGTAATTTGTCTAGTTTTTTGTTGCGCTTTGGTTTTTGTCATCATTATGTCTATTTTTCTTGTAGTTTATGTGTGTTTTGGAATCATTTTGTGCATTTTTCTCATTGTTTTTTGTATTTATGTTGATGTTTGTTTTTTGGACGTCATTTAGTACTTCTTTAGTCAATTTGTGTATTATTATGTCATATTGCATGTGTTTTAAAAGCATTTTTTATATTCTTAGACTTCTCATGTATTATGTTCATTTTGTGTATTTTCATTGAAATTTATTGTGTTATTGAATCCTTTTGTGTAGGCCTAGATCAGCTGCCTCATCTGTTTATTGGCATGTCTTATTTCTAAAAGTTTTGTTTGTCACCAATTTGTCATTTTTGATTGAAAAAGGCTTTGTTTTCATTTTGAAGGATGAGTGAGAAAGAACAGTTTATATTTCCAGGGTCCAGCTAATCAATCACTGTTAGACATTCAACATTCTCATGGGTTTTAAAATGGTTTTAATGGTCTTGGTCTTGACTCGGTCTCGGTACATTCTGGTCTCTGATGTGTTCCTGAGTTCGACTCTAATGATTCCAAAGCTCAGGTCAGAATTGACTCCTAAACATGAATACTATCTACTATCTATGGATACTAACTAACTGTTGTGTGTGTGTGTGCACAGGCTCTGCTGAGCTGTGAGCAGCCTGTGAATCCTGCAGTAGTCCAGCTCCTGTTCCCACCCTCTCCCTCCAGCTACACCCTCACCCTCAGAGCTGCTGGTAATCTGGTGAGAAGCTGCTTTCCTCTCCTTTTGTTTAGCCTCTAAAAACTTGCTCTTGTAATAACTATTGATCTCTTTTTTGTAGGTTTACTCAGGCTCTGTTGATGGCTCAGCGTGTTCTCCAGACTGTGAGCTGTCCCTGCGTGTGTTTGAGGGGCCACTGGGCTACAACATGACCCTCAGAACCAGCAGGAGGGACGGCGAGCTCCAGGAGCAGAACTTTGCTTTCTGTGGGTCTGCTGCACATTCTGAACCATTGTTATGTTCATATTTTGATTTGCATTCACGTATTGTGTTTTTGTAGTCATTTTGTATATTTGCGTTGTCCTTTTGTGTGCTTCTGAAGTAATTTTGTCTATTTTTCTTGTCATTTGTGTGTGTTTTTGAAGTTGTTTTGTGCATTTTTCTCCTTGTATGGGGTGTTTTTGTCATCATTGTGCCTATTTTTTGAGTTTTTTTTTGTTTTTTGAGACATTTAGTGTTTTTAATTGATGTTTGGTTTTTGGGAGTCGTTTAGTATTTTTGTTGTCAATGTATTCATTTACTGTCAATTTGTGTATCTTTCTGTCATACTGCTTCTTTTGAGATATTTTGAATGTTTTTTGAATCTTTCCTTTCTGTGAGTCTTCTGCACATTCTAAACCAGGGGTCTCCAACATAGTGCCAGCAAAACTTAAACATTGCCTACCTTTTTAAGTGCCTTATAGCCTTCGTTATTATCTTACCCTCTAATTAAAGTAAACTGTGAAAATATAGTAAAAGCTCTTTTCAAACTGGTAGCCCTCCAGACTATACAGTAAGTAGCTCACAGAAAGGTTGATGGCCCCTGATCTAAACGATAAAAGCGTGATTGTTGGGACGTTGTTTCCTTTCAGATCCAGTGTCCTCATCCTCCTTTCACGTCCACGCCACGACCACGACCGTCCTTCTTATGTGGAAACTAAAAAGCCAGCAGAGATTATTGACCCTGACCCTGTTCAACATACAAACTCAATCCGTCTCCCACTTTTTCAACATCAACTCGTCTGAAATAAAGTCCCAGTATAAAGTCAAAGGCGTCCAGCCTGAAACTCGCTTCAGAGCCGAGGTCGTGGTCGTCTCGTTCCTTGCCGACCTTCAACTGACCTTCAGCCAGAAACTCAGTTTTTTATTAGAAACTGGTAACTGACGTCAATCTTGAATCACACAGAGTTGAATCACCCTGATCGTGTGTTGATAATATTTCCTTTTTCTAAGCCCATTGTTCTGTAGGCTGGCTGGCCAATGGGAGGAGCTGCTACAGCGTGAGAAGAGCAGAGCGCACGTGGAGCGTCGCACAGCGCACGTGCAGCTCTCTGATTTCTGGAGGTCACCTGGCTGACCTAAAGATCCCAGAAGATCGACTTCTAGTTTCATCACACCTGCTGACCTCTGATGACCTGCTGATGCAGCTGTGGGCGGGGCTTCATGACCCCAGGGTGAACTTTACCTTCTTACTGTATTTATTCAACTTGTGATAAAAATAGTGTTGTTTAGTTTCCTTTTTTTTTATTTGAACAATACATAATTCATAATTCCACTCAAATATATCTTTAATCACCATAAATGATGTAAAACAACTCAAATCAATTAAACAGGATATTTCTTTTTTGTTTAAAATAAAATATTCTCAAATGAAACCAGCATTCCAAAACATTTAAGGAATATCTTCAGAGTTTTACAGCTACTAATTATTGTACTCATAAACCTAAATAATACCGTGAAAAATGCCCTGTTAAATATTTTGTTCATGCAAAAAAAAAAAAAAAAAGGTAATAAAACGTAATTTTTTCAGTTAATTTAATTGACTTTATTGGGAGTAAAAATATGAAAAAAGGAGGGCAGTGTTATATCTAAGTTAGGAGGGAAGGTACAAAGAAAAAGGAGTTTGGGGGACATTAGTTCAACGTGATGCTGCTTATTTAGAGGAGTGAAGAATGACAACTTAATGTGTGGGACTACAGGTGACTTTATTTTTAGGAACCCAATCACTAAAAGATGTAATTTTATCAGTAAATGCTGAGCTCTCAAGCTTTGAATGCAACACATTTTTGACATGTGTCAAAAATTTAAGACTTGTTTTAAATCAAAACGTTTCATGGTAGACACAAATGACTGAGAAGATGTGTTTGAGTAAATTATCAAACAGTCATGTGGAGACAGGGCCATCTATAAGGTGGAATAAAGGGGAGAGAATAAAGGGGCCCATACATAAAGTCAGATGGTCCATTGTTCTATGAAATATGATAACCACATTTATTTGCTCTCAGAAGCACATCAGAAAAGGGGTAGAAAAGGGGTCTGTGGAGCTATAATAATGAGGAATTCAGACCCAAGCATTGCAGTTCCGCTTTATATAGACCACAACTGTATGATTTATATGTAAAAAGGAAGGATTTAAAACCATGATATGTCCCCTTTAATGTCTAACTTACAGACAAACAATGTGAAATTAATTACTTCTCAGAACAACATGTAAAGCTCAGTTAGATAGATTAATGAGTGCATTCTAACCCAGACCTTCCCCATAACAAGCCACACTACAGAACTCACTCACACATGCTGTCCCTTAATGGTGAAAAAGCCAAAAGTGGCACATATTGTGCAGCTGTTTGTTAATAAATGTGCCTGTGTGGCATTTTGCATCAACAAATTTAACCCAGAATTATCAAGATTTATTTCGTATATCACCATTTTGAGAAAATATATTGAGATATGAGTTTTGGTCCATATCACCCAGCAATAGTAAATGTTCACAGCATTCCAATGTCAACAAAGGTCGACCTACCAGATTCTAATCACATAGTTGTATTTAGTGAGTGGTTGATAAGTGGCTATTTTAAATTTCCTGTACATCTGTCTTAAAATATAGGGGATACTGGAGCTTGGTTGGGGTGGTGGGTCAGCCATATGTTATTATATCAATGATCTGTTTGCATTAAAACCACTACATGCTGTTATTATTTTATTCTAGGCTACCAAAGAGTTCAAGTTAATGATTACTATATGATTATGATTCAATGCAACATCAAATGCAGTTTTTTTTCATCAAGGGACATGAAACTTGTGTTTCCAGCTGGCAGGCTCCCCACACCTCCATGAAGTGGGCCGGTCTGTCAATGACTCCGCGCCACTTTCCCCCCCTGTGTTCGACCACAAGGATGAGAACTCCTGGTCTATGCAATTGTCTTAAAAGTTGTTTTTTCCCCCCTTAAAAGAGAAGCTTCATGGTTTTTAGCAAATTGTTTGTTAACAGACAAATACTTAACAACAATTCATTCGATGTGAATCATTACTTTAAAAATTCTCTGTATTTGTAAGAATAAATCAGGACGTTTGAGCTATAAGTGAAAGGATGTCCAGCTTTAAATCGCTGAGTTTGGATTTTTATCTCAGAAAGTTTACTTTGTAAATACCAAAGTTCCTTCGCAGCAGTTCCTCCTTTAATACATTGTTTGTGCTTCTTTATTGACTTGTGAGTGGGTGTGTGTTTCCCTTACTGAGCAGAATGTGTGTCTCTCCCACAGGACAAGGGACGGCCTTGCCGCTCTAACGGGTCATCAAACAACCAAACAAACACTAACCTGATGTCTGCTGGTCGGACACACTGTTTAGCTCTACAGAGAAATGTTACAGGACGTGTGTATTTCCTCACTCGGTTCTTCTGTGACAGTCCTTTAGCTTTTATCTGCCAATATCGAAGTAAGCAAGTCAAACATGAAAGATTTGTACACCTGTGTCTTCTTTTTCTTTAGATTTGTTATTATTATTATTATTATTATTATTATTATTATTATTATTATTATTATTATTATTATTATTATTATTATTATTATTGTCAGTTCTTTATTGCCAGAGGTGAAAGTAATAGATTACAAGTACTCACGTTACTGTAATTGAGTTGCTTTTATGGGTACTTGTTTTTTGCATTTATTTTTTTTTGTTGTCCTTTATTGTATTTTTTTTTTGTAATTTTGTGTATTTTTTTGAGTCATTTTGTGTATTTCTGTTGTTGTTGTTTTGCATATTATTGTGTATTTCTGTTGTTGTTTTTTTTGGCATATTTTTCTGTCTTTTGTGAGAAACTTTTTATATAGATGAATAAACAGAAGATTATTTTTACTATTCTCACTGTGATTTTTTGTGTTTAGCCCAAAAAACTTCCCAACGCAGTTCAGGTGTTTCCATTAAAACAATGGAGGATGTTTACTGTTTAGTTTACTGGTTTACATGAAAAGATCTGAATCTGGCTGGAACACAAAACTAAAGTCAACCAATCATTGTCCTCCTTGTCTGGAGAAAACACAAGAAATCACAGAAAGAATGAAGTAAAAACGCGTCTATGCAGGAGCGACAAGGAAGGAACTAGTCTTTGATTTATTGATCAATGAGGTCTACACCAAGTCTCCAGCAGCTTTAAGTGAGCTTTTCCCATGTGTCACATGTGTGCATATATATATTTTTTGAAGTGTGACTCATATTGTTTAGAAGAGAATTATTAAACATGTTTTCAGATAAGGAAAATAAGGAAATTAAAATGACTAATCATTACTATCAAATCGCAATAGATCAGAATCGCAAAATAAATCCCAAGTATTATGATAAAAGCCCTAATATTGAGCCTCTTGTGTTCAGTTCCAGATATGCCAAAGGAAGTGTCTGTGTCAGAGGAGGCGGTGACGTCTGTGTTCGTCAGCTGGACGACGCCAAGTGGACGTGTGGAGAAGTACAGGGTAACGTACAAAATAATCACACGTTCGTTTTTCTCTCATTTTAACTTGGGTGTATGTTTATCAGATGGAGCATTTCATGTTCTTTCACAAATGGCTCAACACGTCAGTCTAAAAAAAAAAAAGTTTTTTTTAACTAATTGTTCCTTAATTACTCAATAGGGACACTGTAATGTTTGATCGGATGAATACTTTTTGAGATATGGATAATTTAGTGTGGGTGTGTGATGATTTTCGAACATCCTTATTGTTCTTCCATTTTCAACTTCTAATATCTCAGGAACGCACATAGGAAACTGAAATTTGGTATAGTAATACAGCTCCATCTATTCTCTCAGAATATACAAAAATATCTGTTATACATCATGGTGTGTGTTTGGGTCTGGAACATGTTTGGGTCTTCAGTAAACAACTTAGCATATGCCTCAGCTCCCTGTAATTTGATCAGCTTTGAGCTATGTGTATAGACTGTTCACATCACTAATGATTAGTCACATACTGTATATGCACTGGTTCTTGGGTGACACGCTCTGGAAATAAAAAAAAATATATATAGTTTTTAGTTTTTACTATTTTCATTGGCTTATAACTGCATGTGGGAATGTCAAAAAAAAAAAACTGATCTGTTTTAATTTATAGTAATAAGTTTACTCTTTCTTGGAATATAAAACATTCTTTCTTCAATCGACTTTTTTAGGACAATGTACAGTGTGCCTATTACATTTTTAAGGAAAATCTGGTAAAAAATTCTGAATTTTTTTAGACCGAAGTATTTGGGATGTCCTGAAATTTAGTTGAAATGACATGGAATGACACAGATCTGTTAGGCTTCATTTGTTTATAAGGGAAATTAATCGATGGATGTCCCCTGCGTCACTTTCACAACACATCAATCAGTTACCTGGCAACCGCTGTCAGTGCAGCTGTGGACTTGGTTACCTCGCTATTTAAAGATGCATGAGTCCATTGTGCCACAGTCAGAATGAGTGACTAAGCACATTCGGAATACTCAGCAAATTCAACTTTTAGGACAAATAGATCGGATTGGGAGCATAAGCAATAAAAAAAAAGCAATAACATCTAGTATTGTGTCATATCTTGTGTATGTTGTGATGCAGCTTTAGGAAACCTTGTTTTCTTCCAGGCAGAGGTGAAAGTAATGGATTACAAGTACTCACATTACTGTAAATGATTTGCTTTTATGGATAATTGCACTTTGTGAAACTATATCAGTCAGTTGTTTTAAGAGTTTGTTATTGTAAAAAAGGTACACTAAACCTGATTTCAGGTCAGAAGTTTATGAAGGCACATTGAACATAATCCATATGTTCTTAGTCATGCCATTTCTGATCAACACCACTTTTTTGGGTTCAGGTTGGGGTTTCTACCTATTATTGTTACCCACATGACATATTTGGCTTGGCACTGTTTGGGCAGTGTTTAGCTCAGTGGGTAGAGCACCCGCCCCATGTACAGAGGCCATAGCTCCTCACCTGCAGCGGGTCCAGGTTCAATTCCCAGCCTGGGACCCTTTCCTGCGTGTCATTCCCTGCTCTCTCTGACCCCCTTTCCTGTCAAGCAACTGTCATATAAAGGCCACTAGAGCCAAAAAAATCCTTTAAAAAAAAAAAAAAAAAAAAGATGCATTACCAAAAATAAATGTTGGGGGTGAAAGTAATTAGTAAATAGTAACTATTCAATAACATATCTTCAAAAACCTACATTTTTCCACAACGATCATGTTTCTACATCTAACAGAACCAAAGTTATGGCAAGATTGAAATTGGCAATACGGATGGCAGCCATCTTGGATCTTGCTTCGAGCACAATTTACGGTAGTTTAAGATATATTATTCAGGGTTTTCAGGGTCAATTCCTTGACCCTGAAAACCTATAATTCGCCAGTGAAATCATGCTTCTATGTCAAATAGAACCAAAGTCATGACAAATTATTCAAACTGTCAAAATGAATGGTGGCCATCTTGGATTTCTTGATTTTGAGTGGTAATATTGCTATTGATATTGCTACATATCTGTCAGTCTAAAGTCCCTCCCAATAAAGACTCTTCACAGCAACCAAGTGTCCGATTCCCTAAAATGTAACCCAACACACGCACACACACACAACACACTCACACACGCAACACACACACACACACACACACACAACACACTCACACACACACACACACACACACACACACGCAACACACACACACACATGCAGCACACACACACACACACACACACACACACACACACACACACACGCAACAAACACACACACACACACACATGCAGCACACACACACACACACACACAGTTGAGTAATGGAGGTCATAATTTATTCAGGCCCTCATGAGCCAAACTCTGAATGATTCATTTGCTTAAGCAGCTCAGAGAGAGGATCAGAGGAGGGGGAGCGTCACCTGTGCACACACGGGAATGTTTTTCACCCCAAAAACTCATGGAATACTTTCAGACAAAAATCCATTATAGCCTCCATTGATGTCACTAAGCGTTTTCTAGTCTTAGTGTCACCTGTTGGGCATCGTGGATTACTACTAACTTCTCTGACCCAACTCTAACTAACCCAGTTACCAGCATGGCCTTGGTTCCAACCTCCCTGCTGCTATTCATGCTTTACCTGGAGCAGGTAAGATATCTATTGCTTTGTTTTACTGTTTCATTCAGACGCTACAACACCACAAAATTTGCTTATAGAGTTGTGTTTAATCTGTGTGTTTGTCTTTTTGTGTTTTTGGATTCATTTGGATTTTTTCTTTCTCATTTTGTGCAAACATACACAAAAGTTCTCAAAAAACTATACAAAACTAAAATAAACAAATTGGCTACAGCTGACTACAAGTATACTCAAAAATACCATAAAAACACACAAAACGACAACAAAATCTACTCCAAAAACAAAAAAATGTATACAAAAATATTCAAACTCTTTGTTGTTTTCTATGTTAATGCTTTTTTGTTTTAGGAGTTATTTTTGTTGTCATTTTGTTTTTTCGTTTATTTTTGTGTAGACTTCTAGTCGTCTTCTCTGTTTTTGGAGCCAGTTTGTGAATTTTTTGCAGTGACGTTCCGTGACCACTAGGGTTGGGTAGGCACGTTGCAAATCGAGACCACCAATAACAATTTCATATGTTTCTGCTGTCAAGTGTTAATTCAATTCAAATCAATTTTATTTGTATAAAGCAATTTCCAACAAAGTCATCTCAATGCGCTTATCAAAATATGAAGAATAAGAAAGAAAAAATCCAACGAGATCCACATGAACAAGCATTTCGCCATCTAACAAAATCAACATCATAAACACCATTAAAGAAACATAAACATATATTTAATATAGCCTCCATACTCACCGATTAGACGTAGCGTGGGGGCGTGGCTTGACTTTTCCCTCTCTTCCTCATTCGCGCTTTGTGTCGACATTCAATTCTGTGTTAACATTTAGAGTGATTTCAACTCAATAAAAGACACAGCCTTCCAAATATAAAACTTCAAAATTTAATCAAAACACCTAAAAGCAAAAAGGTGTCGAAATCTGGGAGGTACTAAAAAAAAGTCAATACCGAATTACAGAATTTGCAACAAAAATAACTCCAAAACAAAAAACAAAACTACACAAAAGGATAATTTTTTTTCAAAATTAATCCAAAAACACAAACACTCTTTGTTGTTTCCTGTGTTAATGCTCTGATTGGTCATTATTCTCAATGCTGACAGAGCACATACATTTACAAGTTTGTGGCACCACCTCATGTGATAAAAGTTGTCCATCTCTGCCATTGATGTTATTGCCAATAATATGCAGCCAAAGCATGAAAAACAAAGTGGGTTGGTTTGAGTTTTTATTGGTTTTACTGATAAACTGTTTATTCAACATTCAACAGACCACCTTCAACATCACATCTACTTTTTTGGGAACTTTGGACCACAACACATACTCTTTACATTGACAAAGAAACAATTCACACACACACATAAAAACTGTGTTTGGACAGTTTGCATTCTCAGTCAGAGTTGTTTGGATCAATGATTCTGATCATGGTGTCATAATCACTCACACTTTGAAGACATTTCTATTCCCTTCAATAACAATACAGTAGGTCACAATGTATGGACACTTGGTTAAATTCGATCTGAATGAAACTTGGTGGGATAATTGAGGAACCAACCCGATTTAACTGAGACAAATTTCATAATGATTGGTTATTTCCAAACCGAGATATGAATATAAAGTTCCGCCAATGATGAGAGATATGAATTTGTAGAAATTCCATGGCTCAAGGCAGTGTTTTTCAGCCCTGGGGTCATGGCCCCATCTTGGGGTTGTCTGGAATGTGCTATTTAGTGATAATTACTGATTAATTGTATTTTTTTAATTGTTATGAGTATAATTACTTTTCAAATGAAAACACAACACAATCTTAAACAACTTTATTCAATACTTTCCCTTTATTAAATATAGATGTAGTTAAAATGCACTATAGAGAAAGATAAAAGATAAAGAAAATACAGTATATAAATAAAATTAAATAAAAACTAGTAAATTAGAATTTAAAAAAAACTAAATTACTTTTTGCATAATCCTGTGAACAGACAAATAAATTAATAAACACTAGTGAAAATATGAACTCCTTTGGGGAGGTAACAAAAAATAGTCCAGGGATGGATGCTGACAAATATAAGAAATTAAGGAGAGTTACTTCCAATATGACGATATCTTCAGAGCAATGAGGGAAAACACACATTAAAGGTGACATATCATGCTAAATCCACTTTTTTAGCCCTTAAATGCATTTTGTTGTATATTTAGAGTGTTTAGAAGTACAGAAAAAATCAAATTAGTCTCTTCAGGTGCTCCATTGATATCTTTATATTCTATTTTGGTCATATTTTTCAATCTGTTTCGATTTTTCTATTCTCTATTACGTTTTTTTTAACTATTACATCACAGTATTTGCAGCGGAACTGCCAAATTAGGACATCAACTCCAGGCCCAACACTTCGAGCAATCCACCATTTTTATTTCTCGCTTTTATTTTGTAGTCCAAGCTCAAGGATGCCGAAGTTACGAGAGGATAAGTCAAAATGTTCGGTTGTTGGATGTAGTAACCCACACGCTTCATTACACCGTCTCCCAGCATCAGAACCTTTTCAAAGTGCCTGGTTGAGTTTTATTTTTAACAGAAATGTACCCACATCTGTGGGTAAGGTCATTTTTGTGTGCGCGAAGCACTTCAAGGATGACTGCTTCAGCAACCTCCGCCAGTAGAAGGATTTGCCGAAAGACTTTGTCTGATTGAGGGTTCAATTCCTTCTATCTTTGGAGACAACTAACAGAACACTTCGGTAAGCTGTAAATAACGCTAAAAAGTGTGATGATAAGACGTCCCTGTCATTGTTTTGTTAGCATTAGCAGTTGCACCGTCTTCATATGTTAGCGCTGTGTGCTCGCTTCATTTTCATCTCGCTCCGCCGGGTCCGACTCTGGCTTGAACATGTAAGGCTGGATGGACAAGTCTTCTGTTGTTGACATTTTGTAAATAACGTGTAAATACAAAGTTTCTGCGCCGCTAGATAATCGTATCTCTTTTATCAAACTACAAAAATGGCTGAACAGGGTGGAGTTGAACCGAGTGTCACCTCTGCAACCTGGAGAGGGGGCGGGGTATGAAGTGTCTCATTTGCATTTAAAGAGACCGCACCAAAACGAGTTGCTCTTCGAAAGCACATCAGAAAAGGGGTCTGTGGAGCTATAATAATGAGGAATTCAGACCCAAGCATTGCAGTTCCACTTTATATAGACCACAACTGTATGATTTATATGTAAAAAGGAAGGATTTAAAGGCATGATATGTCTCCTTTAAAACACTTATTGTGTGTCAGCATGTGATGTTCCATCATTGCATCAGGTGTGTTTCTGCTTTTTCCACAGGTCCATGTACAAAACGTCAGTCCAGGAACTCAGTACACTGTGACAGTCACAGCTGTGTCCTCTTCCAACAACAGTCCCAGGGTCAGCCGCATGATCAACACCAACGAAAGCGGTAGGCAGAAAATACAGAAAATACACACACACACACATAGGAGTGTGGCAGGCACCACATTTTCAGCTCTGAGTACAAACCATCTTGTTGGGCCCCTAATGTACGTTATGTACACTTTTTTTGACCCAGAAACTATACTAGTATTCTTGCACTATGCTTTTTTCTTTACAATAACCTAATGAGTCCATATCCATTGCTTGTATTTTATCAATCTGTTCTACTATATTTTAGTGGTTTATTGAATATTGTGTTCATAACATAGTTTTGCTAGAATTCATTGGCGGCTTTTTTTGAGTGTTGGGGGGTGGGGGGTTGGCCGGGGGGCTATAACTCTATATGTATATATATAACTAGTCACTGTGCGACTTACTTAAGACTTGCTGGTGGCAGCAAAATGTAGTCAACAAAATCATTTTTTAAAATAACTTTATTTTCAATTAAGATTTGATGTGCAAAAGGAATGTTCCAGAATTTAAATGTAGAAGAGTGCACATAGTTAATTTCAATTGAAATAAGGTATTGCCTTAAAATTTAAATTTAAAATATGTGTTTTAAAGCTCACCTCTGAAGAATTGAGTAAGCAGTTGCTTTCCCTCATTTAACCTTCTCTCCCTCTCCTTTCTTTACTTGCGTTTTTGACGTGGCTTTCCCTTCTTGAGGAAAGACAAGGTTTCCTGTCACATCCACAGTTCGGACCAGGATTGGGGTCAATTAAAATTTTCAGTTACAAGTAAATTACCCATGTTTAATTACAATTTAAAGCTGCAGTTTGTATGTTTTTTTTTGGCATAATTTGGTCCAAAATCCATAATTATCTTTGAGCATATTGTAATTAGGGCTGAACAATTTTGGAAAATAAATGTAATTGCAATTTTTTTCCTCGATATTGTGATTGCGATTTAAAATTTGATTATTTTTTCAAGGGCCTCTTGTCATGTAATTTTCAATGAACACAAGCAATAAATCAATCTGTTTCATAATAAACAATTTCAGATTAAACTTTAAATAAATATGAAATGTAAATTTTAAAGCACAGATTACAACAATAAAGCAAACAAATCTGTGGCTTTACCTCTTCAACATTAGGGATGGCTAGACTACTATACTACTACTCTCATCGATCTGGTACTTTATCAATACCTTACTTTCCTCAAATCAATGGAAAAACACAAAAAAACAAAACCAAAAAAACAAATAATGAACATAAATCTGTTTTTTTTTTTTTTTTTTTACATTTTTAACAATATGGCACACAAAATAAATGAAAAATACAAGTTAAATAGTTCTAAATAAAACACTATAAATGTATAAATAAAACAGTAAAAAATACCATATAAATATTTTTATATTATTGTTTATTATATTTTATATTAAAAAAACAGTAAACCAACTGTCTAAACAATACAATTATTCAAATCAAGCATATCAAACAACTTAACAATGAAAAATTGTGCAAAAGGATAATTAGTGAGCAGTGCCTCTGATGGCTGCTGATGCACTGGCTCGTCACAACAAGGCTAACTATGTTGATTTACCCCTGTTTTGTCATATTTACTTCCAACGTTTTAGCTGTAAGATAATATATGATCGCAAGTCACTACTCGAACTAAATGTTCCTGGCAGCCGAGGCACGGTAACGGCCTTTGTGCGGGGAAACGACCGAGACGACCCAGTGGCCCACGAAGCGGGTTTTTCTGACAGCGCTCGCCGCCACTGGAGTAAACGGAGGCGACGCGACGATGGCAGAAGCACGGCTGCCACAGAGGACTATCAGCTAGGCTAAAGGGTTAGGCCGTGGAGAACCCCGCACAGCGCGCACCCACACAACTCATCTGCTTCTGCTGCTCTGGTTCTGCAGCGACACACACTTTTCTGACTCAAAATCACAATAGCAGCAAGAGTGTGTGGATTGTGTCTACAGACACCTACTCATGAAGCGAGGCGAGTACTGTCTACAGTAGCCCCTCCCATCAGTCAGCTTCGCATGTGGGTTCATAAGGAGGACTGACAGGCAGCACGGCAGTATCAATGCTTGTCTGAGGCTTGAGGATTAATGCCACCTTAAAAATGCTGGCTTCCTGCTCTGAAAAACTCCTGAGAAATCCTTTAATTTTAGATTATATTACGCTCCGAACGGTGAACGCTGTCTTCCACACAGTCCAAATTAACGGACTTTGGACCACAAGTTACGGAGCCAAATGCTAACGCTAGCAAGGAAGCTAGCTCCGCTAAAGAGAGGGCCGACACTCACGCAGAAACCAGTGAAGCACCTGGGGCGACTTCGTCACCCACTGATCCCATGTACCTGTTTAAGGAAGAAATATTGGGGGAGATACGCAAGATGGGGTCAGAGTTTTCGGGAAGGTTTGATAACGTTATGCAAGCAATAGCGGAAGCACAAAAGAAGATGACTGAATGTACGGAGAGAATGGACGACGCGGAAATACGTCTGTCTGCTGTGGAGGACAATAACAGTGGGTTAAAGACCGAGGTCAAAAGGCTGGGGAAAAGAAACAAGCAGCTGGAGGAGAAAATGGTTGACTTGGAAACGAGGTCCCGACTTAACAACCTCCGACTGGTGAATCTACCTGAGGGCGCCGAGGGTCCGGACGCGTGTGCATTTTTGGAGAGCTGGCTACCCGAGGTGCTGGATATGAGAGACGCCGACGCACCGCCGAGAACAGTGGTTATGAGGTTTCTCAATTATCGCCAGAAAGATATGGTGTCCAGAGGGTGAGATTCTACAACGACGTCGCTACGAAGGTGCACAAACAGCGCAAACAGTTTGACACCGTGCGCCAGCAGCTGCGTCAGCTAGGGCTGAGACACGGCATCATTCCCCCAGCAACACTGGTGTTAACACACAGGGAAACTACACACAGGTTCACCACAGCTGCAGAGGCTCAGAGCTTCATAACAAGGATCCAGCAAGACAAATAGACTGGTGAATAGACTGTTTGACTGTATATTACAGTTGTTCAGGTAAAATGACACTTTCACGCAGGTAAAAAGAATAATTTTTATAAAAATTACAGTCTATAATTATTAGATTTATTACATTTAGGATAATAGTAATAATATGTTTGTATTAGCTTAACGGAGCAGTTCAAGTTCTCTAAAGGATACATTGTATTAATAGCAGCAGGGGAGGGGTGGTTACACGTTATAAAGTTACTTTAACAGATCGGAGATCTGAAATTTTTGTGGTCGGAAGCTACGCTTTTCACGGGTTGCCCAGTTTTCTGGGATGAGGGATGAAAGGTTTTGTTTGTTTTTTTACGTGTGTGGTTAGTTCAAACCATCGTTCTGTGTGTTTTACCTCTCAGACACTTCCTTTGTGTAATGTTGTTTACATTATGTTTAAATGACACAAGTTAAATGTACTTCCTGGAATTGCAGAGGCTTGAATGGTGTAAAAAAAATCAAACAGGTCATGAACAAGTTGAAAGATATGGAGTCTAAAATAGTTTTTTTACAAGAGACCATACTTTAGAAGACGATAATATGAAGATAAGCAGAAGGTGGCAGGGAAGTCTGTATGCAGCCTTATTTACTTCAAGGGCAGGAGGTGTTATTATTTTAATTCATAAATCGGTTCCTTTCCAGGTCACAAATGTTATAAAGGATAAATTTGGTAGATATTTAGTAATTCAAGAACTTATTTTACATGAAAAAATCAATTTGGTAAATGTTTATGGGCCTAATATAGATGATGATCAATTTTTCACAAATCTCTTTCTAACCATTTCATCTCTCTCAGGAAAAACCATCATTGGTGGGGATTGGAACTGTGTTTTGAACCCTACTTTAGACAGATCAACTGGGACTGACTTAACTCATCATAAAAGTAGGGATGTCATCCAGGACTTTATGAAGGACTTAAATATGCTAGATATTTGGCGTCATCGTAAACCCATTGACATAATGTATTCTTGCCATTGTAAAACTTTTAACTCATATTCTCACATAGATTACTTCCTAATTTCAGCAGAGTTATTACCTAATATAATTAACTGTTACTACGACAGTATAACAGTATCAGACCACTCTCCCTGTAGTATTGTATATTCCCATAAGGATCTTAGGTCGGACCCCCCTAGATGGTGCCTGCACCTAAAATGGCTTAAGGATAAGGAATTCCTTAAATACGTAGGAGATAAAATCGATGAATATTTTGACATGAACACAAACCACAGCCTGTATCAGGTGGGAGGCCTTTAAGGCCGTTCTAAGGGGGCATATAATTTCTTTTACATCATCAAAGTCAAAGGATTCACGAAAAAAAAGAATTCAATTGGAAGAGAAAATAAAAACATTAGAGGAACAGGTTTTCAAAAATAAAAATCCATTGGCAGAAAAAGAATTGTTACTGTTAAAAGCCGAGTATAATAAAGAATCTGCAGACCGGGCGACCTCTAATATCATAAGGCTCAATCAAACTTTTTATGAGCAAGGAGAGAAGCCTGGCAAAATCTTAGCTTGGCAAATTAGACAACTGGAGGCTCAAAAAAACATTACCTCAATAATAAATGTAAATGGAATGACTGTAGTGAACCCAAAGGAAATAAATATAGAGTTTAAAAATTATTTTGGAAAACTATGATTCTAAGGAAGGTGTAGACTTTAGTCTACATAATGCATTTCTGGATAAATTATCTATTCCCACTATTACAGATGATTTTAATGAACAGTTGGAAGCCGATATTAGTGAAGAAGAAATAAAAAGGGTGATTGACAATATGCGACTTGGAAAGAAAGGTGGTCCTGATGGGTTCGCAATTGACTTTTATAAGAAATTCTTAAATAAAATAATAAAGCCGATGCTAGAAATTTATCTAGAAGCATTTAATAATGGTAGCCTTCCTGACTTGATGACTCGCGCATTAATTGTTCTCTTACCTAAACCAGGGAAACCTAATGATAGATGTGGTAATATGAGGCCAATAAGTTTGCTTAACTCAGATTTAAAAATACTCTGTAAATTGCTGGCAATGCGTTTACAAGACTCCCTTCCGACAGTTATCCATAGAGATCAAAATGGTTTTGTTTTGGGTCGCCAAGGTCTGCACAATGTACGTAGGGTCCTTAACGTTATTCATGGCTCTGACAATGCTGCAGATGGGGCGCTCCTCTCTCTTGATGCTGAGAAGGCATTCGATAGGGTTGAGTGGCCTTATCTTTTAAATGTTTTGTCACGATTTGGATACGGAGAAACATTCCGCAGGTGCGTTCAGTTACTCTATATAAATCCCACGGCAGAAATTCTGACAAACAAAAATGTGTCTACTCCAATTAAAATAATGCGTGGGTGTAGGCAGGGCTGCCCCCTGTCACCTCTCCTGTTCACTCTAGCATTGGAACCACTAGCCATAGCAGTACGTGCACATACACATATTTCTGGAATTGTAGTTGATCAAGTAGAACATAGACTTTCATTATACGCGGATGACATAATATTATTTCTTTCTCAATTAGATAAATCTATCCCCGCCTTGCTACAACTAATCGATGAGTTTGGTCATATCTCAGGTTATACTATAAATAGATCTAAATCCTCTATTCTCCTGCTGGACAAGAAAAAGAGAGATACACCTCCTGTAGTAACCTCATAGTTTAATTCAGTCCACCAGTTTACGTATTTAGGAATTAAAATACTCCCAAGTTTGGATCTAATAGTTCAAAATAATTATGAATCTGTAACTAAAGAAATAACTGATAACGTTAATAGATGGATGTCTCTACCCATGTCTCTGGTTGGTCGAATCAACATTTACAAAATGAATATACTCCCCAAATTGCTGTACATCTTTCAGAATATTCCCTTACCACCTCCAAATGTTTGGTTTAAGAAGATTAAAACATTAATACTAAGCTTCATATGGAAAAACCAAAGAGCTAGGATAAGGCTGTCCCTACTTCATTTATCTCATGGCGAGGGAGGACTGAAATGTCCAAATATAATGTGGTATTACTGGGCAGCGCAACTTAGGTCCATCAGGTATTATTTCAGTACAACGGATGCTCCCCAGTGGACAGAAATGGAAAATAGGGTCTTAAGCCCATCTTTACCTCTATATATTTTATCTGATTCAGAAGCTAACTTACTTAAAAAAAACCACAAATCCAATTGTTAAGAATATGGTTAAAGTATGGTACAATACTAAAAAATTTATGAAAGAACCAGTTACTCTGTCACAGCTGAGCCCGATATGGGCAAACCAAGAATTTAAACCAGGCAGAGCAGATGCAGTGTTTAAACAATGGGCACTAAATGGTTTGGGTAAAATTCAGGATTTATACACTACAGGGTCAGATGATATGATGTCATTTGAAACTCTTCAATATAAATATAATATACATAGGAAATACTTTTTTAAATATCTTCAACTCAGAAACTTTATTCAGAAAAAACAAAGCAATCTTTTAAAACCATTTAAATCTAAATTAGAGGTCTTAATTACTGAAGACAGTTCGAAAAAAGGAGCAATCTCACAATTTTATAATTTATTGGCGTCAAACTAGAACTCAACTATTAAACTAGAGGCATGGAGAAAGGACCTAGAAATTAATCTATCTCTTGAAGAATGGCGTTCTGTTTGTATAAAAGCCCAAAAACAAACTATTAACTCAAGGTTAAGGATACTGCAATATAAGTGGTTAATGAGAGTTTACATCACTCCAGTTAAATTGAATAAATACAACCCTGACATTCCAGATGCTTGTACAAAGTGTAATGAAGAAAAGGGTACACTTTTTCACTGCATTACTTTTTGGAATGCAGTTACACAAACTTTAAAATACATAATCTCAATAAGCTTAACTCAAGAACCTGCTTTTTTCATTTTGGGAATTTATCCAAACTATCCTAAATACGCTAAATGTGAACGGATTCTTATTGACATTGGTTTACTACAAGCCAAGCTTCTGATTGCACTGAACTGGAAAAGCTGTAGGGCTCCCAGTATTGGTCAATGGGCCAAACAGATCAGAATCAGAAACCGAATCAGAAATCAGAATCAGAAATGTTTTTAATGGCCATGTACAGTTTTAAGGACAGTACAAGGAATTTGTCTTGGCAGTTGGTGCACAAAACAAACAACAACAAAAAAAAATAAAGAAAAAAACAAAGAACAACCCAGCAACAATAATAATAATAATAATGATAAATATAAAGGATGAGGGATAAATAAAGGATAGATAGAGAATAAAGGATAAATAGGATAAATATAAATATATATACAGTGCAGCAGATAATGTCATCATGGAGGTGGTGATCGGGTGGGGGGGGTTCAGTGGGTGACTTGGGGTGTGTTCATGTGGATGGTGGCAGAGGGAAAGAAGCTGTTTTTGTGTCTGGAGGTTCTGGTCCTGATGGACCGAAACCTTCTTCCAGAAGGGAGAGATTGAAACAGTTTATGACCGGGGTGGGAGGGGTCGGCCACAATCTTTCCTGCACGCCTCATAATCCTGGAGGCGTACAGGTCCTGGAGGGAGGGCAGATTGCAGCCGATGACTTTCTCTGCAGAGTGGATGATACGCTGCAGTCTGGCCTTATCCTTGGCCGTAGCTGCAGCGTCCCAGATGGTGATAGAGGAGCAGAGGATGGACTGGATGATGGAGCTGTAGAAGTTCACCATCATCTTTGTTGGCAGACTGAACTTCTTCAGCTGCCGCAGGAAGTACATCCTCTGCTGAGCTTTTTTGATAAGGGAGCTGATGTTCAGCTCCCACTTGAGGTCCTGGGTGATGATGGTCCCCAGGAAGCAGAAGTACTCCACAGAGCTCACTGTAGAGTCTCCCAGGGTGAGGGGGGTGAGGGGGGCTGGGTTCTTCCTGAAGTCTGCTATCATCTCCACTGTCTTTAAAACGTTGAGCTCCAGGTTGTTCTGGCTGCACCAGGACACCAGCCGGTCTGTCTCCCACCTGTAGTCAGACTCGTCTCCATCAGAGATGAGACCGATGATGGTCGTGTCGTCTGCAAACTTCAGGAGTTTGACCGACTGGTGAGAGGAGGTGCAGCTGTTGGTGTACAGGGAGAAGAGCAGAGGAGAAAGAACACAGCCCTGAGGAGATCCAGTGCTGATGGTCCGGGGAGCAGAGATGGTTTTTCCCAGCTCCACGTGCTGCTTCCTGTCAGACAGGAAGTCTGTGATCCACTTGCAGGTGGAATCTGGCGCGTTCAGCTGGGAAAGCTTGTCCTGAAGGAGAGCTGGGATTATAGTGTTGAAAGCAGAGCTGAAGTCCACAAACAGGATCCTGGCGTAGGAGCCTGGGGAGTCCATGTGCTGGAGGATGAAGTGGAGAGCCAGGTTTACAGCATTGTCTACAGACCTGTTGGATCTATAAGCAAACTGCAGGGGGTCCAGGTGGGGGTCGGTGATGTCCTTGATGTGGGAGAGCATGAGGCGTTCAAAAGACATCATGACCACAGATGTCAGAGCGATGGGTCTGTAGTCATTAAGTCCTGTGATCCTCAGCTTTTTAGGGACAGGAACGATGGTGGAGGCCTTAAAACAGGCTGGTACGGTGCATGTCTCCAGTGAGGTGTTAAAAATGTCTGTGAACACTGGAGACAGCTGATCAGCACAGTGCTTTAAGGTGGAAGGAGAGACAGAGTCCGGTCCACAAGCCTTACGGGGGTTTTGTCTCCTGAAAAGTCTATTTACATCTCTCTCTTTGATGGAGAAAGGTGTCTCTGTGGGAGGGGGGGAGGAGGGGGGTAAGATAGGGGAGAGAGCCTCTGTAAGCAGCTGTGGTGAGACTGTAGCTTTGATGTGGGGGTTGAAGGTGTTGGAGTGAGGCTGGTCAGAGGTGTGAGGGGGGTTGGAGTCAGGTCTGTCCCATTGTCTGTCAAATCTACAATAGAAGTTATTCAGACTGTTGGCCAGGCAGAGGTCGTTAGAAGCAGCAGGGGCTCTGGGCTTGTAGTTTGTAATTTGCCTGAGCCCTCTCCAGACAGAAGCCGAGTCATTCACAGAGAACTGATGTTGTAGCTTCTCTGAGTACAAACGTTTGGCTTTTCTCACCTCCTTTCCAAACGTGTACTTCGAGTCTCTGTACCTGGCTCTGTCTCCACTCCTGAAAGCGTCCTCTTTGTCTGCCCTCAGCCCTCTGAGCTTAGCTGTGAACCAGGGTTTGTCATTGTTATAACTCACCCTGGTCTTTGATGGAATGCAGCTGTCCTCACAGAAGCTGATGTAGGACGTCACAGCGTCTGTAGATGTTGACAATTCTACCACTGGAACGGATTACATATCTTCTGAAAGGGAAAAGTGACTTGTTTGAATCCATATGGAGGCCATTTATCACCTACGTGGAACGTTTGAATCTATCCGAGGATCGTAATGAGGACTCATGAGACTAATCGGACTTGGGACTATACCTTTTGAGTTTTATATTCATTTTTTTAGTAACCCTTTGTTTGTTTTTTTTTCTTCTTGGAAATATGGATGTCTCTGTACACTCCTGTAACATGACATTCTTTTTGAAGAAGCAGAAGCACGGGTGTGTGTCTGGGAGGATGTACTGTTGTTGTGTGTTGTAAAGCAAAAAATAATAAAGACATTGTTGGAAAAAAAAAAAAAATGCTGGCAACAGGGCCGATAAGGATGTAGCTTGATGGTCCAAAAAAAAAAAAAAATTGCAGCCTTTGCGATTAGAAATTTGCGTTGTATGATATCGCGAGAATATTGCAAATGCAATTAATCATTCAGCCTTAGTTGTAATCCAAAGTGTTATGAGTGGACAGTGATTCTCATCTCCTTCTCCTGGCCCTGTAAATGAAGTTTATAAATCCAGAGCGTCACACTCCTGGAATCTGAATGTCAGCCAATCAGAGATATTTCTACAAACATGTGTGCTTCATGAGCTGTTTTGGGCTTTTCTATTGGCTGCTTGACTGACCATCGGTAGTAAACGTGCATTTCTGGACGTTCCAGCTGAAGTCCCCATAACAGCGTAAGTCACAACAGTTACACAGCAAATCAAGCAGAAAAAGCCAGGTCGAGGTGGAGAAGCAACAGAATTAAGTCAAACACTGAGGAGGAACAGATCGCTTTTGTCACATATGGTAATATGTAGCGGGCAGATCCTAGTGTGTGTGTGTGTTATGGCAGCGTAAAGCAGGAAGACAAACTCAACCGTATGTTGTGCGTACTAGTCGCCGTGTGCCTTTTCCAATGTTACAAAAAGTAAAAGAGGAACTGCACATGATGGAGAGGCACACCATCATTGAGCAGGTCACACAGCCAACTGAATGGTGTGCACCCATGGTGCTGCTTCTGAAAAAAAACACTGGCAAAGCCAGAATTTGTGTAGACTTAAAGAAACTAAATGAGTCTGTAAAAAGACAATGATACGTCTTACCCACCTCAGATGAAATAACTGCCAAGTTGAGTGGAGCAGCTGTGTTCAACTCTCTAGATGCTGCGAGCAAGTTTTGGCAAATCCCTCTACATCCAGACAGCTGCAGGCTAGCAACCTTTATTACACCTTTTGGCAGGTACCTCTTTAAAAGATTACCCTTCGGGATTTCCAGCGCGCCTGAGATCTTCCAACAAAAAATGTTAGAAACTCTGCAGGGCGTGGATGGGGTTGAAGTTTTCATGGACGGCATCCTTACCTATGGAGCCACAATGGAACAACATGACGCTCAGCTCAAGAAAGTGCTACAGGGAGTTGATTCAGCTGGGTTAAAACTCAACAAAGATAAATGTTTGTTCAGACAAAGTCAGCTATGACTTCTGGGACATCTTATTGACCAGTCAGGGGTTAGGCCAGACCCAAACAAAGTAAAAGCCTTCCATCAGTTAGCGTCACCAGGAGATGTTCAGGAGCTGAAGAGAGTCCTGGGCATGGTGAACTACTTGGGAAGGTATGTCCCTAACCTTTCCACAATAGGTCAGCCGCTGTATGAACTGCTGAGGGACAATAACGCCTGGGCCTGGGGTCACTCACAACAGCCAGCCTTTCAGAGCATCAAATAATTGCTGACAGCAGCACCAGTCCTTGTTTTCTATGATGTCGCTAAACCCACAGCGGTGTCTGTTGATGCTAACAGCTATGGCCTGGGGGTGTGCTCCTCCAGCTCCATGAAGAACAGTGGAAGCCTGTAGCCTAATGCTCCAGGTGTCTCACAGAAGCCGAAAAATGGTGTGTGAGCGTGTGAGAAGTTTGACAAATATTTATGCGGCTTAGATCAGTTCAGGCGGGAGACTGACTACAAACCATTGGTTCCATTAATCAAAAGCCTTAGTCTTGACAGTGTTCCTGTTAGATGCCAACTTCTGCTGATGATACTGCTGAGGTACTGTACAATCCTGTAGCTGAATACGTACCAAGAAAAACTCTTGTTGCAGCGGATGCGCTGTCCTGCAGCCCTCAAATACACACAAAAGATGGAACTGACACACTAGAGGATTTAGCATGCTATGAGACCACAGTACTGCAAGGCATCCCAGCATCCCCAACCAAGATGGCAACAGCAGCTGACAGTGAACTACAGGCTGTCACCAAACTCATCAGGTCAAGATGGCCTGAATATGCTGGCAACATTCCTTCAAACGTCATAAGGAGAAACAGATTTGTGTTTCCGAGAAGATTAATTATTGAAATCTTACAGAAGATATATGATGGACACCAGGGCCTGACAAAGTGCAGAGACAAAGCTAATGCATCAGTGAGGTGGCCTGAGCAGTGTTGGGAACGTTACTTTAAAAAAGTATAGTTACTTTTTTTCACTACTTGTTCCAAAAAGTAACTTAATTAGAGTTAGTAACTTAATTACTCTATAATAAAAGTAACTCATTACCAAGTAAGGTAACTATTTGCGTTACTGTTAAAAAAAAAAGTTGATATATGATATAGATTTTTTTTTAGATGCGTGTGTCGTGAGGTGCTTCATTAAAATTGAGTAGTTTACAACGGATGTCGACAAAGTCTTCACTCCTTGATGTAATGAACACTTCACATGCACGTTCTTGCCTTTGACCACAATTAATTTAAAGTAGTGTTTGTATCGTCACCTTAAAAATGACAACTTTTCATCAGACTGCTCTACGCTCACCATCTCTGCTGCTTCACCAAATCTGTAGTGTGTGTGTGTGTGTGTGTGTGTGTGTGTGTGTGTGTGTGTGTGTGTGTGTGTGTGCGTGTGTGCGTGTGCGTGTGTGTTCGTGTGTGTGTGCTGGCACATGTGTAAAAACACTGGCTGTGATTGGCTACCATGACACATGACGCCGCCTTAGCCAATCATAATCGCTCACCTTGTTTTTAACCCACCTCCTCACTACAGCTGAGTAAGAAGCCAGGCATGCTTTCAGTTTATTCAATCAATATATGTAATGCACCGCATTTAACATTCATTAACGATAACAGCATTGTAATGGCGTAAAAAGTAATTAGTTAGATTACCCCATTACTGAAAAAAAAAAACGCCGTTACATAACGTTATTTTAAACACCGTTATTCCAAACACTGGTGGTGAGTGACAATGGACTTCAGTTTTCTAGTGCAGAATTCAGTGAGCTAGCACAGCAGCTCGACTTCACTCACATTACATCAAGCCTCCTTCACCCTCAGGGAAACGGTCACGCTGAAAGAGCGGTTAAGACCGAGAAGAGGCCGGATCCTTGGGCAGAAAGACCCACTGATAGCCCTATTGTGCTGTCGCTCGACCTCATGTTCCACTGCGGGGTTCAGTCCACTTCCTATACTTAAGATAAATCTTCGGCCCAAATGGCTCAACAAGCGGACTGTTGAACAGAAAGATGCTAGTGAGAAGGATAAACATATAAACGACGGCACGGTGCCAGACATTTACCGGCACTTTGTTCGGGGTACACTGTTTACACAAAGCTGGACCATGAAAAGGCTTTGAAGAGGCCAGCTGTTGTGCTAAAAGAGTCTGTTACCCCAAGGTCCTACATCATCGACACGCAGGGAGGAGCGGTGCAGCGGCGGAATAGACTTCATCTCTGAGCAGGACCCACTCCTCAGCCTGCCATGTCTGACCAACCAGCTGCCATGGTGGGTGCAGGTGTAGATCCTTAGTCTGCAGGTGTCGACACACCAGGGCGTGTTTTCTCCAAACAAAGTGAAGTGCTGCTAAGTGTCAAAGACACAGTATTGCTTGAGTATTATGCTGTGTTGTGTGGCCAAATGTTTGCAGATACTGGTTGTGTTACTGCCTTTGGTGCACAGATCCCTCTAGCAGGAATTACAGGTGACGATCCCCAAAGTGTCGTTCTTTTTTGTGAAATGCAGCAGCTCAGCTCACCTCTGCTCCTCAGCAGCTTGTGTGTGTGACGTCATCGCAAATTTATAAGTGGGGTACGTTTGTTTACAGTGGCGGGGCAGCCCGGGAAGAATCGATTGCAGGATCATAAAGGGTGTTTGTTAACGATTCCAAAGAATCTTTTGACTTTTGAACCGGTTAACGATGCGCAACCCTAACGGTCAAATGTAGCCGGCAGATCCTAGTGTATGTGGGTGTTACAGCAGTGTTACGGCCCTTAAAGCAGGAAGTAAAAATGTACTAGAAGTGAACACACATGTTCAGAGCTGTATGCTAACAGAGTGAACAGCAATAATGAAGTGTTGAATGCGGCTGTCCCTCAGAGCAGCTGGGATCACAGCCCTCTCTCTGTGTGTGCTTGTGGCGGGGACAAGCTGATGATAGCAGCCGCTGTGACAATAACTACAGAGTAATACGTACATTCCTTCCTATGTTAGCTTTCTGTTAGCATTTTTTATGATAATGGGTCCTAAATCATCTGGAAAAAAAACACTAAAAACAATCTATTCGTTACCTTGTTAGGCTTCCGAATTAATGACAATATTGGTTTTAATATTTTTTTTAAATGGTACAATGTGGGAAAGCTTGATATAAAATATATTTTAATAATTGTTAATTACATATGTGTAAAACAGTACATAGAACTGTAACATGGTTCCCCAGTTTTGTGTTAAATTATAATTAGCCATTTTTATAGAATTTTAATGGCAATTACAATAACAATTACAGCCAATTATCTGAACTGAACTACAATTATAATCAGCCATAATTGTAATTAATAATCAACTACACAATTGCAATTATAATTGACCTCAACCCTGGTTCAGACTACCTGCCACAGCGGGCAGCAGATGTGGGTCATACCACTGTTTTAAAGGGGGTGGTAGCTAGGGCCCTGATGCTCCATGAATAATTGTTTTTAGTGCGAAACTGTGCTGAACAACCGGCTTATTTTCACACAGCCCCTTTCATTCCAATATAAACATTCTAAAATGTTTAAAATGTATTTTCTTAGTGGGTAGTGTGTGTCCCTGCTCCTAATCAAATGATTTGTACAAAGTCGTCTGTTGTCACAGCCGAGTGAACACTGAAGATTAGCGAGGACAGATGCTGAGTCCCATCGAGCTGCAGATGTTCAATAAACACACAGCTGCCAGGATTCCACTGATCCCTAAAACAGCTCCAAAATCATATTATTCACATTTATATTGAAATGAAGAGCCAACATTTTATACTGTGAAGCTCCTAAAGTCTAATGATGACATGCAAGAAACGTTTGAGGTGACCTTTTTCACTCTTTTGTTTATTAACGTTCTACACATGCATTGTTTCACTGTCAGAATGTCTTCTTTTCTTCTTCCGCTCACCTGTGTTTTCTCCTAATTCCCAGTTCCTGGTCCTCCTTCTGACTTAGAGGGAGAAGCTGTGGGCTCTAATGGGATCCTGCTTTCCTGGGCAATGCCAAGTGATGCCAACAATATTGACGAATACGTCATCAGGTTGGTTTTATTTATCTTATGAGTTCAGTCAGCTTGAAATCTTTGTGGGGAAAGCCTTAAAGTTTAACTAAACCCCAGGTTTTTGCTGACCTGACACTAGGGGGGAAATTCAAAATATGCCTTGATTATGGGTGGGGCTCCTGGAGCAGTTAAGCCACTCCCAGTCTATACAATAAAATCTATGCTATGCTAACTAACTACTCAATACTCACTATAACTCCCTATTCACTATTTTCTCAGTCCATCCTACTCACCACAGGTTGTAGAGTCCACAGGTGATAGTTTATATAGGAGGGGGCGGGGCTAACAGTGATGCAAGATGGTCCAATGACATCACAGAATTTCATTCTCAGGGAATAGCAAAATTCGAGATTAGAGAGCAGTCACTCTGACATCTTACAAATAAATATGACAACTTGAAATAGTTTGACTAAAACCCTTATTTCTTTAACATTGAGAATTCTTATTTTTATCATAGAACTTGTTAAATTAGCAAAATATGTCAATAAGTTGGATCTTAGCTAAAATATTGAAAAGCTTTAGATCATACAAGATGCAAATACAAACGTTGTTACATTATTTATACTTGCTCATTTCGCATCATGTGAATCTTGATGTTATAAAATCTTTAATTTCGTCCGGTAGGTACAAGGAGGTGTGTCCATATCCTGATCCCTCGTTCACTCATGTGACAAAGTACTTGGACATACCTGAAACTCTGCTCACTGATTTTATTTCAGGGTCCACGTACCACATTCAGGTAGGTGTCACAACTTTAACTACATCATTTAGCATTTTCTGAAGAAAAGATGTATTACTGAAACTCACCTCTATTTGGCTGCTGGAACAAAACAGAACCGGGCAGGGAGCAGGGAAAATGACCGATCCCTTTAAACCCAAATAATAAAACTCATGATAACATCATTTTACAACATACACATGCTCGCAACAGCGGGGCTTACAAGCTTCGACACCACGGAGAACGATTGTCATTTTGAAGTCCATTAAATGGACATGAAGTATAACAAAACAAGAGAACAACAAAAACATTAGGATGGTCACTAACACAACTTCAAAGCATCTCAGCACCATGGATAGCGACCGCTTTATTTTGACACCCACTTTAACCTTTTCCACTCAGAGCCTGTATCAATAGCTATAAAGTTGAGTAAAACTGACACAGTGGCCCACATGTTCACAAACACAATTTCAATATGAAGTACTATAGGCCTACTCACCACTATTTGAAGGGAATACGACAAGCCTTGCGCTCCGCAAACTCCTCCACAATGCTCTGTATGTCCATTTTCTTTGCTCTCTCGTTCTCTTTGGACAACATGGCAAGTCCACTCAGTCTCTCCTGTCTCACTGTGCTCCTCAAGTGAGTTTTAACTTGGAGAATGCTCTGTGCAGAAACCATGTTCTTTACATATGTGACGCTTGAAAAATTAAAAAATGCCAATGAATGAGCTGCTATTAAGGCTTGTAAATAGTTTGTAGTATATAGAAAGCTTGTCACCTCAGGACGCGGCCGCATATTTAAGAAAACTCACTTTAAGTACAGGTGAACGATTGCGGAACCCACGCAGCATTCCCGAAAACAAGTGGTTATCCGATGTGCGCTCCTTGCCCAATGTTCACTGGCCAGCCAGATACTTATACATACAGTATCTGATGGAAAATCCCAGTGTATAAATGAAAGAAATCCTAAAAGCATTAAGTCTCTAGATGCTTATTACTGTCATGAATGGGCAGGTAGGAGGACTGCTGTACTCCTGTTAACGAAGGTTTCCGTGTATTTCCATGTATTCTGATCAGTTTCAACTAATGAGTTTCCATCTCTACATTAAGTCTCCTCCTTACTGTCCCACCTATGCATATCAGTCCATTTACAGCTTTTTATGGTCACTTTTCACTGCATCCAGACTGAGATAACGCTCCGTCCGCTCCCCTGCACCATCGCCTCAGGAGTCCTCCGGTTGTTTTGCACCGAGGCTGCGTGCGCATGCTCCTAATTTAGTATGCATACGTCACACAAAATGGGTCTCTATAACCCCTGTATAAATCTGCATGATAGATGACTGCCCATACTCTGTGCTCCTCTGGGCACAAGTCATGGAGGGCCCGCCTTCTCCAGCTCCCCTGAGCCATGGTAGAGGCCCGGCTCCCTTAAGTCCTACCTTCTATCCGGGCCCCTCTAGGACCCGGGCCGGGGGTGTGCCGCCCTCACAGTCGCCCCTGAAGCCCCACCCCTTATTCCTGCAGAGGTTCTTCTGGCCGGGGTTGGCTGCTCCCCAGCTCTAACAAAGGCGATGGTTTCCTTGGAGGGTCGGGCCTGCTTCGCACACACAAGTCCTTCACTGATAACTTCAGCAATGGTCTTAAGAACTTGGTCATGCCTCCAGCGGTACTGCCCATCTCTAAGTGCCCTGGTGCAGCAGCTGAGAACGTGTTCCAAGGTTCCTCGCTTGGAACACAGTGGGCATGCTTATGTCTCTGCTATGCCCCATATGTGCAGGTTTGATGGACTTGGGAATATGTCATACACTGGCTGGATGAGGAATTTGATGCGGTGAGGCTCGGCTTTCCACAGCTCAGCCCAGGTCACTTTCCTCTCGACTGTATTCTCCCATTTTCTTCAAGCTCCCTCTTGCTTCATTACCACTGCTTGATAGTTCTTGATTCTTCCACTGCAGCTCTCACCTCCTCCTGGACAAGGCGGCACACTTCCTTCCTGCTGGTGTTTGTTTGGGGAGTTGGAAAGGAACCTAGCCCAGCTTTGCCTTGTGTGACCACTCCTACCAGGCTCCTCTGACACAGCCTTGCCTCTGCCTCTAGAACTGCGTCATCTGCCCTCCACTTCCTTCCAGTCCTCACTTGGATCCCTGCTTTAGTCACCTTTGGATCATGTGAGTCCCTGTACTGAGCCACTACTCTGTCTCTTGTAACCTTAAACTCCTCCTCTAAGGATTTGAAGGGCGGCTGGAGTGTATTGGTGTTCCCATAGAGTGTGAGGCTGCTCGCGCTCTTTGGTAATCCAAGCCATCTCATGAGGTGGCTGCTTACCCTCCTCTCTAAGCTCTCCACTGTTAAGATGGGGACTGCATAGACAAGGAGGGACCACAGGATCCTGGGTAGAATGCCGTGTTGGTATACCCAGGCTTTGAACTTTCCCGGGAGACCTAACTTGTCCACGGATTTCAGCCAGCCATCCAATGCAGTACAAGTTGACTGGATAGATGTTGTGACTCTCAGGGAGCTGTCAAAAACCTTGCCCAAGCTATTGACTGACTTCTCTGTGATGGTTGGAATGGCTGTGCCTGTGATATTAAAATGGAACTTGTCCTCTACCTTCCCTTTCCTCAGCACTTTGGGCCTTGACTTGGCTGGTTTGAATTGCATCCAGGCCCAATCCATCATTTGTTGCCGTTGTCTGGATTTTGATAGGGGTCCTCTGCACTCGGCTCAGCAGACTTGGGGAGCTTGTTCATGGCTAGGGAGAATAGTGTCACAGAGATAGTGCACCCTATAATAATACCAATCTCTACCTCTAATACTAATGTGATGTTATTGTATTGCTCCCAAAGAGACCCTCATCCTGAAATTGGTGTAGAAATCAGCAATGATGTCTCAACACTTGCTCGGGATGGGATGTTTTGTCAAAATGAGCTGAACCAAATTAAAGAAAAGTAGAACAAAATTTTGAAGTGCATATGGTGCAGATATTTTGGGTCTGATGTATTGTTGAAGAAACATCTTTTAGCTCCATTGCTACAGAACACGGTCCCACTGAAAACCTGTAATTGATCCTGATTGATCCATTATTAATCAGGTAAACAGATCTATGGGTCTTTCCACTGTCTGTTGTCACTGCACATGTGATCATGCACAATTCATTATTCCACAATGACCCACTTACAAATCATTTTGGACACACATATTAATTATGTCCCACATTCTCATTAACACATTTGTATTTGCTTGTTTATCAAATATTTTTGGAAATCTTTATATTTAGCATCATTATTAGTAGATTTTTAAACTTCATTTATACTGTAAAGAAAATCCTAAAATAAATTTGCATTGTGTTACAGAATAATATTTCTTAACTTCATCTATGCACTGACTTCTAATGATCTGTTCATTTTCAGGTTGCAGCGATAGCTTCAGCTGGAATTGGAACATTCAGCAAATCTTTGTACATAAAAACCGCAGAGTCCCGTGAGTATTCCTGCTCACGCACACAGAAGAGCAGTTTAGGGTTTAGGGCTAATGTGATGTGATGTTCACATATCAACTTTTATTTTGTAGATAGAAATATCTGTGATTTCTGCTATTTATTTGGTTTTGTCACTCATTTTTATGTAATTTGGGGACATTTTGTGTAATAATTTCAAGAAAATTGCAGGATTTGTGAAAAATAGAGACTTCCTTTAACAATTTCAGATTTGAAATGACTGCCATCATGTGTTATAAGCATGGAGAATGTGAGCCCTGCTAATTTTTTGGGGGGATATCAGCTGAGTTACAGTGGGGCAAAAAAGTATTTAGTCAGCTTAAAAAGATGAGGCCTGTAATTGTCATCATAAGTTTCCCTCAACTATGAGAGACAAAATGAGAAAAAAAAAATCCAGAAAATCCCATTGAAGGATTTTTTTAATGACTTAATTTGTAAATCCCTCTGTACTGGTATTTGGTCACCTACAAACCAGCAGTGGTGGGCCGTCAGGGCCAGCAAGGCCTTCTCTGCTGGCCTAAACATCATCAGAAAATAAATTTCATTTTAATATATTTTTTTCATAAATATGTATTAAATTATTCCTCATAGTCTTTTCTCTTCATTTCATAGCTTTCCTCTTGGTTGCGCTGCTTCCAGGATTGTATATTTATCTTATAGCTTTCATCCGATCATATTTGAGCTGTCACGTGTTGCCAGGCTCCACAAAATCTTCCCGAGGCCTTCAGAATTTACAGTGGGGGCGCCTGTACACTTAAATGAACTGAAACAGACAGATTGTGAGAACCAATCAGATTTCGAGTTGGTGACATGACGGCCAGCTAGCACGTCCTCTGATTGGATACGCACTAGTGAGAGGCAGCGCTATGCAAAGTAGAGTGACGTTAACCAAATAGAAGCTGGTGTCCCGTTAGGTCGTCCAACCTCCGCGCTAGCTAACCTGTCCCAGCCAGGAGAAGGGTTTGTGCGCCACTTTCAGAGCAGCAACTACGAGCGGTATCCCTGGCTCACAGGATCAGAGAAACTCGGCTTTTAGCACTAGCCTCCATGTCGATAGACTTGTTGGTGGAACTGAGACAAACAGATAAACTGTACAACAGTCATTGAAGACTTATTGAGGAAAGAAAGGAGGATGGATTTTGTGTTCAAATAAGCGGGGATAGTCGTTTTGGTGAGTACAAAGCTTTTTTTTCTATATTTTTGTGATTTTATTTCGTAAGCCCTGTCTTGACGGTCTGGCGGGGTGGTCTGCGCCTTGCCGCGCCGAGTGCAGCCTGCACTTTACCGTTGAGACAGAGCCCGTAATGTGCCGGTACCTGGCGCACCTGTGACTTCAGTGAATTGTTTCGCTTTAATCTATATCAAAGTGGACGTTCAAGGAGTAGGCTACGCCATTTCACCACTGTCGGACATGAATGAATGAAACTGCTTTACGGGTGCGACAATGTGCTGTTTAGTGGACTTTTGTAGACTAATTGCCTTTTATTTTTAAGTTGTGACAGTATCCAAGCGATCATATAACTTTTACTTTACTACTCTTAATTGTTAATACGGATGTATTGATTTTAAATGCTCCGGAAATAAAGTAGTTGTACTCGACTATGTTTGTTTCTGTATAAATGTATGGTTTAGAGAGACATGGTGTCATAATAATGGTATTAAGAGGTGGATTCATTCAGTGTAGGACATCACTGAAGGCCTAGGTGTGAAATGCACGGCACGCCACTGCAAACCAGCAAGATTTCTGGCTTTCACAGACCTGTAACTTCTTCTTTAAGAGGCTCCTCTGTCCTCCACTCTTTACCTGTATTAATGGCACCTGTTTGAACTCGTTACCAGTATTTGCTGCTTTTAACCAATTTCTGTGGTTTTTAAAATCCCATTTCATCACCTTTTATACCATTTTTGGTCACTTTTAACCCGTTTTTTTCTGATTAAGACAAGGATTTGCATTTTTAAGATGACTTTATACTATGGCCCAAATAATACTCAACTTCCTGGATAACAGTGGATACTATTCAAATCAATAATTAAATGTGGTTATCACAGAGACATTGAACAATGTCCATTCTTCATGGATGGGCCCTGTCTCCACATGACTGTTCTTCAATGTTCATGTCTGTGTTCAACCACCTCCAGTTACAGTGGGGGTCCCCGGTCTCTGAAACCTTTATTTTGGGGGTCGCGGGCTGAAAAGTTTGAGAACCACTGCCCTAAAGGGCAAAGTTAAGGCCCCCGGGCCTTAACTTTGTATAGCATTGGATTGCAGTAGTCAGTTTTAGTTTGTTAGCTAAAAAATACCATCAACACGGGTAGGTTAGTAAATAAATTGGTAAAATGTCTAATTTTCACAATCGCCTTCCTCAGCCAATGGTGTCTTTATTTCCTGCAGCTCCTGGCCTGGTGACCAATCTGACGGCTTACGCTGAGAATCACACCTCAGTCATGGTCACATGGTATCTGCCGCACCGAATCAACGGCCTCATCACTAAATTTGCTGTAACGGCGAAGCACGCTCGCACAAGTCAGATCATCCGCACGCTGGAGGTCAACGCGGAGGACATCATGACTGGAGCGCTGCCTCACTGCAATGTAATCCTCCGCCACAAAAACATAAAAACCAGGGGTTTGGGTCAATTACATGTTTTGATAACAATTACGTCTTCAATTGTCCATGTTCAATTACAACTCAATTGCGATTACGTTCACTGGCATTTTTTCCAATTACAATTAAAATGACAACTACAGTATTATTTTTCTCTTGAAGGTCAATTACAATTACATTCTCAATTACAAAAGTCCAGTTACAATTGCTCACAAATACAATTACTGAGACTGAAGTGAATAACAACATCTCGTGTTAGCTTTCTGTTAGCATCTCTTATGATAATGGGTCAGTTTGACCCAAGTCTTACATCAGCTGTAAAATACACTAAAAAAATGTATTCATCATCATCTTCTTATCTCTTGGTTACCTTTTTAGTCTTCATAATCAATGAAAATATTGGTATTAATATTTTTGGTGGGGGGTCTGAGCCTTATACCCCTGCTGTATGATGATTGACCGCTACCAACAAGATTTTGAAGGAAAGTGACAGGTAGTGGGAAAAGTTTATATTATTTTCTTTTTAATATATAATTGTCAACTACGTATGTGTAAACCAGTGTTTCTCAAATGGGGGTACGTGTATAACTAGGGGTATGTGATGGCGCTGCCTGGGGTACTTGAGAGAGAGAAGAAAATTACCAAATGAACGCATTAAAAATATGATATTTTATAATGTTTATTTCTAGTAAAATATGATAATCATACTGAATATTACCAACAACTCACACTCACTCACAAAATGACAACAAAAACCCAAAATAACGGAAGGAATGCTGAATAATAAAAAGAACAAACAACAACAAAATACACAAAATGACACCAAAAACACACACTAAGAGAGAAAAATACTTACCATTACCAACAACACACAAAACGTCAGCAGAGACACACTAAATGAGAGAAAAATACACTAAGTCACTAAAACATACACAAAAATAACTGAGAAACATACAAAACAACATCAGAAACAACCAAACGACACCAAAAAGAGAGAATAATTTAAATAATACCAACAACACACAAAAACTACAACAAAAACACACAAATTAAGAGAAACATTTACTGAATAATAAAAAGAACAGACAAACAACAACAAAATTACACAAAATAATGATAGAAATGATCTTGATTAAAACATGAACTGAAAATACAAAGGGTTATTCTTGGTCTCACATCAGGAGGGAGATGACCATAAATGATAAAAAAAAAGATAGAAATAAATCTAATCAGCAATTACTAAATACTGTTTCTTTCCACTTATTTACAAAGTTAGTTTCTTTAAAATGTGTTATCACTCATTCATTCCATCGTTATGATCTATAGTTGTTTTTTCATAGTATTCTGAGCAAAATGTTGAAGTCGGACAAAGGGTGTACTTGGATTCAGAAATAAGAGAAACGAGGTACTTGAACCAAAAAAGTTTGAGAACCACTGGTTTAAGCCATAGAACTTTAACATGGTTCCACAGCTTTTCAATTAACTTGTAATTGACAGTCATTATGGAATGTTCATGCCAAATACAATTAAAAAGTCAATTATCTAAACTCAATTACAATTCAATTACAATAAGTCTTTTCACACTCTGGAACTGCGCATGCGTGACCTGGGGGGTGATAGGTCGAGAGGGATATAAACGTAAACAAGCTCATTCACTCTGTTGATATCTCCAACATAACAGCGTTTGTAATGTTATTCCAGAGATCTTTAGTGTTTATATTATTAATATTACACAGACTCAAGGAGGGACCAGGGTTTTCCGCTGATGCCACTTTCGGCTGATCCGAGCACTTTTAAAAACCGATGGGAGCAGCTCAGCAGCAGTATGGAAGCAAGGCAGTCCCCTCGCTTCCACACAGATTACACCAGGTTCACCAAAACACAGATTATCTGGGTCTCCAGCGGGCGTAACTCTGACTCTACCCGCGAATGATGCACATATCTGAGCACTTTTGTAAAACCAATGAGAGAAACAGTATCAAAGCGACAGACCTCCTCTGTTTCCACATTTCTTCTCCCAAGCTTTTAACTTGTGATTGTTATGTATATTTTTCTGTATTTACCTTTATTATTGTTAGTTTCTTTTTTTGATTTGTGTAATTATTTTAACAACTGTAAAGTGTCTTTGAGTTTTTGAAAAGTGCTTATAAATAAAATCTTTATTATTGATGGGACAAGTGAGATGAAAAGGACATTATGAGTTTTCACTTTGAAAAGGTAAATTTACGAGGTCCACCATTCACTAACCAGGTTCATGATTATTTTTTATTAAGCTATTATTTTAATTAAATTTACAAATTTGAAGGAAGTGCACAAGATGGACACTAAACAGGCCGATAAGTGAAACCACACTGATCAGCTGATTGGTCACTGTTTAAAAAGTCAGGAAAAACCTGAATGATCAACTCGTGTGCAGCATTAGCTTTAGCAGCTAACTCAGCATTTCTGCCATGGAGGCCGATACCACGATTTCTCCAAAAAATCTTTCAAGAAATAAATGCTCTAACGGTAAAAATAATCTATATCTCTGTCAGACTCTTTGTCAGCCAAGGGGAGTTTATCCCTCTGGACCATTGAAGTCACGCACGAGAACTGAACGAGAGCGAGATTTACGAGAGTGTGAAAAGGCTTTTTGCAACAGCAACAGATTAATTATCAATTAATCCATTACAAATATGATTTTGTGTGTGTGTGTGCGTGTAGGACGCAGCAGAGATCTTGTCCCGTGGGACTCTCAGTCCTTTGGAGATAACGGCCTCGTCTCCGCCCATCACCCTTACGGCCGTACCCCCCGCCGCGGCCTGGAGCGTTCCCATCTCAGTGGCAGTGGATCAGCTACGGCCATACACTGCTTATTTGTTTGAGGTGTCGGGCTTTACGTCTGACGGAGAGGGACAAATCGCCTCCACCATGGTCCGCATGCCAGAGTCAGGTGAGGACAGAAAAGAAGATGTCGACTGAGTTTGCTTCGTAAGGTTCTATTAATGCGGTTTTGTTGTTTGTTTTCAAAGCTCCAGAGGACCCGCCACAGAACTTTGTTGTGATGAATATGACATCTCGATCTATATCTTTCACCTGGAACTCACCAAACATCGTGACGGGAAAATTCACCTACGTGCTCTACCTCTACGGACCCACAGGTAGGTTAAACCAGAGGTTCTCAACTGGTTTCACCCTGGGACCCACAATTTGCCAAAGACATTAAATTGTAACCCACTTTTTTTTTAGAATTCAAACAACCACATTTAGTATTTCAAAAATAGCTACTGAAAACACACACTTTTTAAAATCAAAAATCCACATTTTCTTGTGCAACATGCATTTCACAGCATGCCTATCAAAAGGAAAGTTTCTTTTGTTACGGTTACCTCGTCTTTAACTTGGCAAACACCCTCTGCGTTGGTAAATGATGAAGACCAGACTGAAGAGATGATGAATTAATAAAAAATGATTTTATTCTAGACTAAATCAAAAGGTACAAGCAAGATGGTCAAAAAATGAAAACCGCTCCGGCCGGAGGATGAAACAGGACTGACTAACTTGTTCACACACATCACACATTACTACCCCACTATCCCTCTCCCCCTCCCCCCCCCCCCCCCCCCCCCCCCCCACCCCATATTAGAAAGAAGAAGAGACAGGAAGAGGGAGTCATTTATTTTTGGTCTGTGTATTTTTGTTGTCGTTTTGTGTTTTTTCATTTATTGTGTTTTTGTTGTTGCTTTGTGTGTTTTTGTACTATTTTTAATGTAGTTTTATGTGTTACTCTGTACCTGATACATCAGCCGGCCGATATTATCTGCCAATTTTTGTCTTTTTACGTGTATCAGCATCATCTGATGCGGGCTGCTGCGTCCGCCGATCCGTATTATTTACAGAGAGGAGAAATATAATAATTCAACATTGCCTGTTTTTAATATTTGTTAAATATTGTTTACTTGTTGTCGTTCTACCTCAACTTTGTTAATTTCTATAAATGTTCCTTTTTTTTTAAAAAATTGAGACTCGTACCGTTTGTTATCATCATTGTGTAATTTTTATGATGTAAATTGAGGGAGCAAAAGTAAGTAGTAATGCCCCCAAAAATCGGCAGTCCATATCGGTCCTCGGCTAAGGCTGATGGGAAAAAAAATCAGTATCAGCATCGGCCCTAAAAAAATCCATATCGGTCTATCCCTATTACTGTAAGTATTTTTGTTTGTTTTAGTGTTTTTTTTTTTGGTTTGATGTGCTTTTTCTCATTTATTATATTTTTGATGTAGTTTTATGTGTTACTCTGTGTATTTTTGTTGTTGCTGTCAGTATATTGAGTAATTGTTTGCATTTCTTTGTCATTTTCTTGGTTTTTCTGTTATTTTCCTGTGTTTTTGGAATCATTTTGTGCATTTAATTAGGGATGCTGCTAATTCTTATGATTCTGCACACAGAAAAGTTTCTCTTGAATGTTTTCCAGGGTTTCTGTATGACAACAGCACAGCAGACACACGCTTTGCTTTCACGGCTCTGAATCCTTACACGAGGTACAGGATCGCTGTGAGAGCAAAGGCAGCAGGAGAGGTTGGTCCTGCAGTTGAAGAGGCTGTCATCACACCTGCTGAAGGTCAGCGCCTTCAGAAACAACAATGCACATTGGATTATAATGATCAAATACACATTTATTTGAAGGATAAACGCAGAACACTTAATCTAATAAAAGAAAAATCATCTCCAGCAGCTTTAATTCTATTCTTTTGACTTTTTTTAGTTTGTTTTCAGAGCTGAACAGAATTCTTTAATCTTGTTTCATCTTTTGTTTTTTCTTTTCTTGCATTGTTTTGAAAAAACATACAAAATAGGAGAAAAAAACACAAAAAAAGAGAAAAAGACACAAAAAAAGAGAACAGTACACAAAATGAAAGAAAAACATACAAAATAAGAGAAAAAATACACAAGACAAGAGAAAAATACACAAAATAAGACAAAAATACACAAAATATGAGGACAATACATGAAATAAGAGAAAAATACAAACCAACCCTGTGTCGTAATCATTGGTAGTTGAGTGATTTAAAAACATGGTGTAGACTAAAAGGTGTTTACACTGTATGTCTTGCATTGTTGGGTCTGGGTTTTTTTGTCCTCACCTGTAATCCTTCCTTAAGTTTTCATGTCAGTGCTGAGTTAAATACTCTGTGTGTGTGTGTGTGTGTGTGTGTGTGTGTGTGTGTGTGTGTGTGTGTGTGTGTGTGTGTGTGTGTGTGTGTGTGTGTGTGTGTGTGTGTGTGTGTGTGTGTGTGTGTGTGTGCGTGCGTGCAGCTCCCAGCGCCGTGCAGGACCTGGCAGCGGTTGCTGAGGATTCCGTTTCTATCCGTGTGAGCTGGAGAATCCCTGCCCAGCCCAATGGCCCCATAATCCAGTACAGACTGCAGGTTTTAGTGGATGACAGTCTGATGCAGGACATTACACTCACTACAGAGGTAGATACACAAATCTGTCTATAGTGGAACACATCCTTTTTTATTCCATAAACCTGACACAGAAACTGTTTGAATGAATATTAAAAGTCACTCAGGCAGTTTTTCTGTTAATACTTAGAAACTTTAAAACTTCCTTTAAACTAAAGAGCTATGGTTCACTGTAAAAGGTGGGATGATAGATGATAAACATACAAAAAGACAAAAAAAAACCTGCAATAACCAAGTTTTTCTTTGACTTGAACTCTGGACATTCTCTACCAAGACCATTCACACACAGGTTATGCAACACTGAAAACATCTGTTACAGACATGGTCAACAAATTAACTCCAAAAACACAAAAAATAAGAATAAAGCATACAAAATGACAACAAAACCACATTACATTTACTCCGAAACCCAAAACGACAGTAAAATGTACAAAATAAGACAAAAAACATACAAAATAAGAGAAATATACACAAAATCAGAATAAAATATACAAAATAACAACAAATACACAGAAAATGTACGCCAAAAACACAAAAAGACAAAAAAAAACATACAAAATAAGATGAAAATACAAAGAGAAAAATACACAAAATGACAACAAAAACTTGTCAAATGTACTTTAAAGAAAACAAAAAATTAAAAACATACAAAACTAGAAAAGCACTGACGTCTGCCAAGTAGCTCAAGCTCAGCTAACATGCTCCGGTCACGGTAACATGGTAAACTCAGGATTTTCATGACTACCTGTCAACATTTAGCTGTTGACTCTGAGAGGACCCATGACATCGTCACAAGTTCCACAGTGTTAATGGGAAAATGAATGGGATATATATGTATATGTATATGTGTGTGTTTTTAGCCAGAACATCACCAAAATTCAAACACCTGTTCCTTTTCCCATTTATCAATTTTCCTGAAAATTTCATCCAAATTTGTTCATAACTTTTCACGTTATCTTGCTAACACAGACAAACAGAGGGTAAAACATAACCTTACCACTCTTTGCTTCGCATGAAGCATTGCTTTGCTCCGCTTCTGCGCTTCGCTCTTGGCAGAGGTAATAAGAGGAAAAATACACAAAATAAGAGAAAAATACACAAAATAAAAGAAAAATACACAAGATGGTAATGAAATACAAAATAAACAATTTGGTCCAATCCGGATGAGATTCAGTGAGATAACTTTGCACCACAAGTTTTTAAAGCATCAAACTAAAATAGGCTAAACGGCCCAGATTTAAGATGAGAATGTTTTTTTTTTTTTTTTTTAAATATTAGCATTTTTGTAACATTTTAAAGCAGAACTAAGTAACTTTTGTAGTCCCTGTGAGGGCAACAAGTATTTATAAGTTGAGTGGGGGGGGGGTCTTTCATCTCCCCTGCTGTCTCTGGTTACAAAACAGCTCTTGCAACTTTTCTGCCTCCAACCCGGTAGCAAGACGTACTGCTTTACGGCAGCCCCAATACTAACTAATGCTAGATTATGACCAGCCCCGTTGTCTACAAATTCACTTTTCTCAAATTTATATCATGGCGGAGCCAGCAAAAAAAGGCAGAGAAGACCTTTGTCTAAGGAACCGTGCAACTCCATGCAGTGGCAGCTCAGCAGCAACACACAGTGTCGTCATGGCAGTAGGCACGCACACACACTTGCAACCCAGTGCTCCATTAGGCAGCACACACACAAATATCATCCATCTATCTATCCATCCATCCATCCATTTTCAGAGCCACTTTGTCAGCACACAAACACATCACATCACACACGTTTCCACAATCCCTTCCATATTACTCCCACATCATTTATTTATTGTACTTGTCTCTCTTCCTCATACTGTTCACATGAGATTTAATGTGTGAAAGCACCCTTAGTGTCACTGTTGTATTAGGATTTTTCAGTGATCGATTGCTACCGTCTTGAGAGAGCAAAAGGTGCGCATGTAGCTGTGGGGTGTTGCAGGCGGCCGGGGGTGCGGAGTTTTTATGAAAAGCACAAGTTCCTTAGTTCTGCTTTAATATTGCGATATATCATCCCACCTTTATTTAATACCCTGTTTTGAGATTATTAAGAAAGGTGAAGGTGTAGTTACAGAGTTGTGTCTCAAAATTACTAATCTGTATCCAAATCAAAGGTTATTAATAATCACTTTAAAATATCAGTGAGTTTTTGCACTTTGATTCAATTTATTTGTGTGTTTTCTTTCTGCAGGATGCCACAGACATGTTCCTGAATGAAACTCCGTCTCCTCTCCAGACGACTCCAGGACGCCGTAGGAGAGCTGCTGACCTCTTGACCACGTCTCCTCCGTCTTTCACAGCCACCGTGTCTGACCGCAAGCCATCTACTGCCTTTGGAGTCAAACCCTCTCCACTGGGAGTCAATGTCACTCTTCCACAGCCTGAGCCCACAATCACTACCAGCTACAGTCATCAATCAGACTCCCTCTTCACTTCATCCCCTGAGTCTGAGTTTCCACTCTCCTCTGCTCCATCCGCTACTACTCAGCCCACCTGGCTCACTAAACGATCCCGAGCTGGAGGAATGTCCACCCAGAGCCTCCACCTGTCCACACATGATGATGCTGACACACCACGCAGCTCTGCTCCGTCTGCTACCACAGGTGGGAGAGGCTAATAAAGCTAACCACAATCTCTGTTAGCTTACACACAAAATCACTCCTACTCTTTCCTCTCTGCTGCAGGCGTCACAGTGAGACAGGACGTGGTAGACTATCTGAGTGAGGACACAGTGTCCTACCTCGTGTATGATCTGCATCCCTTCACTGAGTACACGTTCAGAGTCACTGCCTCCACCACTGTGGGTGAAGGTCCGGCTAAAGACATCAATGAAAAGACCAGGGAACAAGGTACAGTAAGTCATTGGAAAGACATGTGTTCCATGTCATTTCAACGAATGGTCCACTGACTTTCTCAAAACATTCTGAAATTTTTACCAATTGTTCCGTGATTATTTAATAGTCACTCTGGACCATTCCTGTCAAGTATCCCGTTTTGGCCGGTAAACTCCCGTATTTACCCCTCTTTCCCGCCATCTTCCCGTATTCGTATTTTCTCGTAAATATCCCGTATTTTAATGTAATAATAATTAATAGATGCCTTATTAAACTGAATGCTGTCACTAGCCTCGCGAGAACTACCACCTTTTTACGAGCAGGCGCGCTCGTAAAACTGAGGCAGCGGGGATTACGCACTGCGCTCCCATCCATTCACCTGGCGAATGTCCGCTCTCTGGCAAATAAAATGGATGAACTGCTGCTCCTAAACACTAGAAACTCGGACTTTTGCAGATCCGCCGCCCTGTGTTTTACTGAAACCTGGCTCAGTGAACTCATCCCGGACAGCTCTCTACATCTACCGGACTTTCAGCTCCTCAGAGCGGACCGCGTAAAAGAGCTCTGTGGGAAGACGAGGGACGGCGGAATATGCTTTTACATTAACCAAGGTTGGTGTACAGATGTCACAGTGTTGAAGCAGACGTGTAGCCCTAATCTGGAGAGTTTTTTTATAAACTGTAAACCGTTTTATTCTCCGTGGGAGTTCTCCTCGTTTGTTATGGTCGGTGTTTATATCCCACCTCAGGCTTGTGTAACAGAGGCGTTACAGCACCTGGCTGACCAGATAGCAGACGTGGAGAAACAACACCCAGACTCTTTGCTAATCATTCTCGGGGATTTTAACAGAGCAAATCTAACCCACGAACTCCCAAAATACAGACAGCATATAAAGTGCCCCACCAGGGGTGCTAACACACTGGACCACTGCTACACTGCAATAAAGGATTCATATCACTCTGTTCCCCGTGCAGCTTTGGGGCTCTCTGATCACTGTCTGATTCATCTCATCCCCACCTACAGGCATAAGTTTAAATCTGCTAAACCTGTAGTAAGGACTGTAAAGAAATGGACAGAGGAGTCAAAGCAGGAGTTACAGGACTGCTTTGACTGCACTGATTGGAGTGTTTTTGAAGCTGCATCAGACAACCTAGATGAACTGACTGACACTGTGACATCTTACATCAGCTTCTGTGAGGACATGTGTGTGCAGACCAAGACTTTCTGCACATACAACAACAACAAACCCTGGTTCACACCTCAACTCAGGATGCTGCATCAGGCTAAGGAGGAAGCCTACAGGAGTGGGGACTGGGTCCTGTTTAAGCAGGCCAAGTACACTCTATCTAGGGAGATCAAAGTAGCCAAGAGGTGCTACACTGAAAAGCTAAAACAAAGCTTCTCAAACAAAGTCCCTTCAGAAGTGTGGAAAGGCCTGCGTGAAGTCACCAACTACAGGAAACCCTCCCCCCACCCTGCAGGTAACAAAAGACTGGCTGAAGACCTGAATAGCTTTTACTGCAGGTTTTCTCACCCACCCCCCAGCTCATTAGCATCAGCCCATCACCTGGACTCTGCCCTTCCTGCTCCCCCCACTCCCCCCCCTACCTCACCCTCTGACCCCCCACCTACCCTGAAGATCAATGAAAGAGATGTGTGCCAGCTATTCAAGAGACAAAAGATCAAAAAGGCTCCAGGACCAGACGGAGTATCTCCCTCCTGCCTGAAAGCCTGTGCTGTGCAGCTGGCCCCCATCTTCACATGGATCTTCAATACATCACTGGAGCTGTGTGAAGTACCATCCTGCTTCAAAAGCTCCAGCATCATCCCAGTCCCAAAGAAACCTGCCATCACAGGACTTAATGACTATCGACCCATTGCCCTGACGTCCGTAGTCATGAAGTCCTTTGAGAGGCTGGTACTGAGCCATCTGAAAGACATCACAGGACCCCTGCTGGACCCCCTGCAGTTTGCCTATCGGGCAAACAGGTCTGTCGAGGATGCAGTCAACATGGGACTGAACTACATCCTGCATCACCTCGACTCCCCAGGGACCTACGCTAGGATCCTGTTTGTGGATTTCAGCTCTGCGTTCAACACCATCATCCCGGACATCCTTCACCAGAAACTCACCCAGCTCACAGTGCCGGCCTCCACCTGTCAGTGGATCACCAACTTCCTGACTGACAGGAAGCAGCAAGTAAGGCTGGGAAGCATCACATCCAGCACCCGGTCACTCAGCACTGGCGCCCCTCAGGGGTGTGTTCTCTCCCCACTGCTATTCTCCCTCTACACCAATAACTGCACCTCAGGGGACCCCTCTGTGAAACTCCTGAAGTTTGCAGACGACACCACCATCATCGGTCTCATCAGGGATGGGGACGAGTCTGCCTTCAGACGGGAGGTGGAACAGCTGGCTCTCTGGTGCAGTCAGAACCACCTGGAACTGAACCTGTTTCTGTTACTGTGATATAACCTGGAACTAAGCATATCAACCCTGGAACAACCTTGTCACTGTGAATGTTCATGGACATAATTTTTTCATTTAAATGTTCACCTATTTGCACTACTCATCAATGCACTACTGCACTATTATCTTATTATTATTATTATTGTATTCTTATTTATTCATTATTATTATTATTATTATTATTACTATTATTATTATCTTGTTATTTTTATTTAGTTTGCACATATTAGTCTAACTACTCTTATATTTATGTTTATACTTCTTTTTTCTTTTTCTTTTTCTTTATTTTATTTCTTTTTCTTTATTCTAGTTGATTGTTATTATTTAATGTTATACTACCTGAGAGAGCACAGGTCACCAAAAGAAATTCCTCGTGTGTATTCGTTCACCCCTGGCCAATAAAGTTGATTCTGATTCTGATTCTGATTCTGATTCTGATTCTGAAATGGCCTGGGTGGCAGTTCTCGCGAGATTGGTGCCGACAGCAGCAACAAAGCCGGAAACAACTCAGAAGAATTAGATTAGTAACTGAGATTTAAAAAAAATCAGCCAATCACAAGCTCCACAGATATACACTCCTTTCAAGAAGTGGCCTTGATTAGATGTAGCTTATCTGTGTGTGTATGTGAAAGAATGTGAGTTTTTGGTATGAGGCCTTCAGCAGAGACTGTTTGTTGCTGGCACTGTGAATACACTGTCTGTACTGTGGATAATCTAATCTAACATGACTCAGCAAAGGAGCAACGCCTCTGTTCAAAAGCAAAACCATATAATGCAGTCATTGTATATAGACACATGACAAATTGTACACATGAACACATATTTGATGATATGATGATTAATATAATAATTGCCATAACCCATTTTACTTGACGTTTTATACATGAGGCTGACATTACACAGTCATCATCTGTCAATAGGATGAATAAGGTGTCATGAAAGCTGTCATTAAGTGTTGTTCACTAAATATGACACCTTTGGAGCTATGTTGGCATTTTTTGGGTTAGGTGGAGGGATCTAGTGGGGTTAGATAGGGTTAGGGTTAGGGTAACGAACGACACTTAATGACAGCATTCATTATGGCACCTTATTCATGTTAATGACAGGTGTCAGAATCAAGAATCACTTTATTCTCATTGTACCAGTACAACAAAATTAAAAAGTGCAATCCTTAAGGTGTATAGGTACCAAGCATTAAAAAATAAGTAAAAACAAAGAAAAAATAACATAACAAACATACCACACAACATTCATACCACAAGTCATTCCACATTTTGTGGTTATTGTACTGTGTATTTGTTGTTGCACAATTCCCTATCAGTGTGTGTGTGTGTGTGTGTCCAGTTTTTGTTTGTTGAGTGCAATTATTGTCCTGAAGCGCCTGCCAGAGGACAGTAGTTCAAAGAGTGTTCTCGGTGAGGTGGAACCTTGAGTATTTTGTGTGACTTCCTGAGACAGCGGGAACTGTACAGATCTTCCAGAGAGGGCCGAGGGCAGTCGATGATCTTTCCGGCTGTAATAATGACCTTCTGGAGTGCTTTCTTGTACAACGCACACATGCATTATGTCAATATGCTCTTTATGGAGCAGCGGTAAAAAGACACTAAAAGTTATTGACTGAGTTGGTTGTTCCTCCTGTCCTGAGGAAATACAGTCTCTGCTGTAATTTCTTAATGACCACAGTGTTGTGTGCCCCAGGTCGGGTGTTCCTCTATGAGGACTCCCAGGAATTTGAAGTCTGATTATTCCTGAAGTCTATGATTATTCCCTTGGTCTTCACTGTGTTCAGGGTCAGGTTGTTCTCTGTACACCATGCAGACTCATCCCCCCAGAGATGAGTCCCACCATAGTAGTGTCGTCAATAAAACTTTAGGATGCTGTTGCTGGAATGGGTGGGGATGCAGGAAATTGTACAGGAAAACGTGTTTCTAACTGCACATATGACAATAAACACTTTGAATTTAAATTTAATGTAATCCTTAATCACCCCACCACCTAGCAATTGAAATGAATAAATGACAGACCTTTTTTACTCTTGGTTTCCACATTTAATTCAGTCTCCGTAAAATAATCACAGTCTGAGTTTTGTTTCCAGGGTTTATATAGATCTGGGTCCATATCCATGATTACCATCAGTAATGTTGTTTAGGTGGATCCTTCGTATTTTCCCAAGTCTTCCATCGTTTTGATGAGGATTGGTTTTCCGTTCTCTTCTCCCAGTGGTGTGATGTAAATCCTGCAGTTCCTTGTCCACGTCTTTAGAATCTTTCCTCCTTTTTTTATTTGGCGTGTCTTCCATGCGATGCTTGCATTTTTCAACCCTGGCGTTCAACAATTTTATCTCTTCAGCATTTCTTTCATTCTTTTCTTTCAGTACCTTTGCTTCGCTTTGTAGGTTTTCCAGTGAGTATTCCAGCGTCTTTTCCAACGACTTTATCTCGGCAGATAGGTTTCGTAGACCCTCGCGTATCATCTCCTTGACCTCTTCCAAACCCGAATTGGGTTCTGAAGGGCCTCCCTGCGGTTTTTCACCATTTTCCTTCAGTCTTGGGCCCAATTTTTCAGGCTGTTCAGCTGTAGACAGCTGTAGCCAGCTGTAGCCAAGGTCGTGTTATGGGAGCGAAGCGGATATACACAGCAGTTAACATTAGTTTTTTATTCGTTTTTCACTAGTAACATAAAAAATATAAAAAAACATTGCATCAGAAAAACTTTTCAAGACCGAAGTGCGTGAAATGTCAAGAAAATTTGTTGAAATGACATGGAATGACTCACTGTAGTCACAGTCACTGTAAGAATAAAGTAAAAACATTTGTCTACAGAACTCCACATCCCACAAGGCAAAGCACCAAACTTTACCGAATGTCAGCTATCGAGCCACAATTTCAACCTTTTACAACCTATTTTTTTTGGGGAGAAAATTATCTCTGGTATATTGATCTTTGATTCCAACACTTTGTCTTTATCTGGTTAAAAAAAAAAGATAATCTCAACCATCTCTCATTCTACTTGTTTGTTTTCAGAGCTGAACAGAATTAGTTATTCTTGTTTCATCTTTTGTTTTTTCTTTTCTTGCATTGTTAAGAAGAACAAGAAAATAGGAGAAATATACACAAAACAGGAGACAAATATTTTTTCCACAGAAAAAAACATACAAAAAAAGTGAAAAATACACAAAATAAGAGAAACATACTCAAAATAAAAGAAAAATACACAAAATAAGAGAAAAATACATAAATTAAGAGAAAAATACACAAAAACACAACAAAAACACACAAACCCTCATAGTTGAGTGATATAAAAATGTTGTGTAGACAGTACGTTTACTATTTATTATATACTGTATTTCTTGCATTGTTGGGTATTTTTTTTTATCCTCACTTGTAATCTTTCCTTCAGTTCCCAGCTCAGTGCTGAACGTGGCCTATCAAAATATCAGCTCCACCTCCATCCTACTGAGCTGGATCCCTCCTCTCAATCCCAATGGAAGGATCACACATTACACCGTTTATGGTGTCAACATGCACAACAATGAGGCCCTGCAGTGGACCGCTAACAGCACCAACATACTGATAACAGGTACATGCACGTTAGGTAAATGATAGATGTTCATCTTTCATATTTGCTTAGTCAGAGTGTTTGATATCCTGTGAAATAATGCTGATCATTTACCACACCCGCAATCTGAAAATGAGGCTCAACTCAGGTTGTGTAACAGAGAAAACCTGTTTCAGACATGGTCCCTGGGACCACATGCAGCCCTTTCGGTTATTTTGTGCAGACCTCAAAGTAAATGCACAAGTCAACTCCAAAAACACACCAAATGACAGAAAAATACATAAAATGAGAACTAAAACACAATTATCTTACAAAAAAAACTAAACAACAGAAAAGACATACAAAACAAGATAAAAATAATACACAAAAAAGAGACAAACAAATTTAGGAAAAACATACAATAAGATAATAGAGAATAATATAATAAGAGAATAATTCACAAAATAGAGAAAAATAAACAAAATAAGAGAACAATACAACAAAAGTAGGGGAAAACATACACAATGATAACAAAAACACTTAAAATGTATTACAAAAAACTAAAATATAGAGGAAAAACGTGTAAAATAAGAGAAAAACACACACAACAAGAGATAAACACACAAAATTAGAGAAAAATACAAATAAATTAGTATAAAATATACGAAATTGCAACACTTAAAATGCATTACAAAAACACAAAACAACAGAAACAAATGACAAAATATGAGAAAAATACACAAAATAAGAGAAAAACATACAAGTTTACAACAAAAACACACAATCCCTTTGTTGTATTCAATTACAGTTGAGTGATATACATACATGGTGTAGACCGGGGGCTCTTTGACTCTTTTGCAATGGCTCTCTATAGTTTTTTAAAAAATATTGAAACAAAAAAGTTGTTATTTTCTTACAGAGGGTAATAATGACGTTGACACCAAATAAAGTCATGATATGAACAATTTGTTAACCTAAAAATAAATCACGTTCTCCAATGACTCGGCCACCTTCCTACTTCACCTCCTGCAAAACCTACAGACCATCAACTTTTCTTGCACCTGTGGCTAACCTTAAGTTTTAAAACTCTGGTAAGATAACTACAAGACTATTCTGGAAGAAAATAAAGATTTTAATTGTGTGAGGACATATTCATTCAACTGCCAACGTGCCAGCTAAATATGCATGCTTGATATGTGGCAATAAATGACCAATTAGTATGTGTTAACCGACATGCTCATGTATTATCAAATCAAGTTACTTTTTGTAACCCTTAAAATACAATAACTAAAATAAATAAATAATCAAAAATAAATTGAGGTGTAAAAAATTGAACTGTATTGTTATTTCTTGATGTCAATGTATTCATCAATCAAACATTATTCAATATAATTTTAACTGTATAGAATGTTAAACACTACTGTATATTGTCTTCATTGAGAAGGTATTTTTTTCGGCTCCGGAAGGACTTTATCCAGGTGAGACAAAGCAAAATGGCTCCTTTGAGAGTAATGGTCGCAGACCGCTGGTGTAGACTGAGAACCATTCACTATTTACTATACACTGTTTACTCTCCATGATGACTTTAATGCAGTACTTCAAAGGTTGACAGAAGTGGATTTAATATGAGTCTCTTTTATTCTTTTGTCTCTTGAAGATTTGGAGAAGCACGCTGGGTATAAACTTCAAGTGGCGGCATCAACTGCTGCTGGAGAGAGCTTGCTGTCTGAAGAAGATGACATCATTGTTTTCACCTTAGAGGATGGTATAAACACGGAATGCTCGCACACAGTCAGAAATGAAGCTCGAGAATTAAACATGAAAACATCAACAAGTAAAAGTCTGTAATTAAATTAATTACAGAAAAACAGAAGAGCAATAATGTTGCACTCTAAACAGAACCTTTCTCATTGCACGAGTTTTGCCACAAGTATTCTAACTATTTTTCACTGTTCAGTTTCCACTTCTCTGGAGTGTCTTGTACTCAGTGCTGTTTTTCATTTTAATACACAAAAACACATTTGTTTTAGGAAGCTTACAAAAAATCCAGAATTCCATGAATATAGCTTAGTTAAAGTGAAGTTTGTGAACATTCTTTATTCATATTACACATTATGTTATCACAGTGATTGAAATAATAAACACTTTTGTTGTTCAAGCTCACTTATTGTTATCAATGATTCAGTCAAATACCAAAATCTATTTAAATTGGAAAAGCAATGCTTTTCCTGTCAAATATTATTAGGCCATTAATTTAGATTAATTAATTACAAAGTCTGTAATTAATTAGATTTTTTTTTTTTTTTTAATCGAGTCCCTTCGCTTTTCCCACATTTCATCATGTTACAGCCTTATTCCAAAAGGGATTAAATTCACTTTTTTCCTCAAAATTCCAGACATAATACCCCATAATGACAACTTAAAAACGTTTGTTTGATATTTTTGGCAAATTTATTAAAAATAAAAAACGAAGAAATCACTTGTACATAAGTATTCACAGCCTTTGAGATGAAGCTCAAAATTGAGCTGAGGTGTATTCTGTTTTCACTGATCATCCTTGAGATGTTTCTACAGCCTAATTGCAGTCCACTTGTGGTAATTTCAGTTGATTGGACATGATTTGGAAAGGCACACACCTGTCTATATAAGGCCCCACAGTTAACAGTGTACGTCAGACCACAAAACAAGCATGAAGTCGAAGGAATTGTCTGTAGACTTCCGAGACAGGATTGTCTCAAGGCACAGGCTGCTTTAAAGGTCCTAATGAGCACAGTGGCCTCCATCATTAAAACTGAGTGATCGGGAAGAAGGGCCTTAGTGAGGGAGGTGACTAGCAACCCGATGGTCACTCTGACAGAGCTCCAGGGTTCCTCTGTGGAGAGAGGAGAACCTTCCAGTAGGACGACCATCGCTGCAGCACTCCACCAATCAGGCCTGTATGGTAGAGTGGCCAGACGGAAGCCACTCCTTAGTAAAAGGCACGTGGCAGCCCGCCTGGTGTTTGCCAAAAGGCACCTGAAAGACTCTCAGACCATGAAAAACAAAATTCTCTGGTCTGATGAGACAAAGATTGGACTCTTTGGCGTGAATGCCAAGCGTTCTGTTTGGAGGACACCAGGCACCTCTCATCACCTGGCCATGGTGGTGGTGGCATTATGCTGTGGGGATGTTTCTCAGCAGCAGGAACCGTAGACTAGTCAAGATTGAGGGAAAAATGAATGCAGTAATGTATAGAAGCACACAGCCAAGATATCGAAGGAGTGGCTTCAGGACAACTCTGTGAATGTCCTAGAGTGGCAGATGTTAAAAACATCTGCCAGAAACGTGTCCGTCTGTAATACCGGTCCGTCGGAAACACTTCCGTTGCGGAAACCCGGTGGCCGGGAAGTGTCAGGTGAATGCATTTAAAGAAATGAACACAAATGCAAAAAGGTCACAACACGAATGCAAAATGGCCACAACGGAAGTGTTTCCGGATACGTTTCTGGCGGATGTTTTTAACCCACCAGAACAGAGAAGAACAAGAAGAAGACATCGAAACGGGTATGACAGGAAGTGAAAGTTGATTAGAATACTCTTATATTTTTCATATCAGGCTATCATATCATAATACCCGTCCGACTGTAATACCGGTCCGTCGGAAACACTTCCGTTGTGGCCAGTTTGCATTCGTGTTGTGACCTGTTTGCATTTGTGTTCGTTTCTGTAAATGCATTCACCTGGCACTTCCCAGCCACCGTACTGGAGGGATCTGAAAATGACGCTCCCCATCCATCCTGATGGAGCTCGAGAGGTTCTGTAAAGAGCAATGGGCCAAAGTGGCCACAGATAGATGTCCCAAGCTTGTGGCTTCATATTCCAAAAGACTTGAGGCCGTAATTGCTGCCAAAGGTGCCACAACAAAGTACTGAGCAAAGGCTGTGAATACTTATGTACACGTTATATTTTCATTCTTTATTTCTAATAAATTTGCAAACATTTAAAAATAAAAATGTTTTTCATGTTGTCATTATGGGGTATTGTGTGTAGAATGTAGAAAAAAATGAATTGAATCCCTTTTGGAATAAGGCTGTAACATGATGAAATGTGGGAAAAGCGAAGCGCTGTGAAAACTTTCCGTATGCGCTGTACTTTCCATGTCCAGTTTATGATATTTGACACATGTGAGGGAGGAATAACAATGCCAAGAAATATCTGGGTCTCCTCTTCTGTCCACACGTACAACGCCATGTTTTCTCAGAGAGATGTGGTCATGTGACCAGGTATGTCACGTCCTGTGACGTGTATGTGTGTAAAAAGTGTTTTCATTGAGCTTTAACTGCACATTTCAATATGGAAACGTCTGAAAAACCTCCTCATGAAAGCCTAAAAACTTTTTAACAATGTTTGAGTGTTTTTTCTAAATTCACGTGTTTCCATTACCAGTTTTTATTGGAGTGGTTTTGGTCATGGTAAAGAAATATCGATTCTATGTGTGTCCCTCTCAGAGCCAGAATCTCCTCCTAAGGACCTCGCTGTGGAAGACTTGAGCCCAACTTCTGTCACTTTGATGTGGTCGGTGCCAGAGAAAGCCAATGGAGTGATCCTGGTCTACGAGGTTCTGTATGAGAACGAGACACACTCTGCGGTGGTGAACACTACCTCCAACACCATCACGTTGGTCAATCTGAAGCCGTTCTCCTACTACAATGTGTTTGTGAGGGCGTTCACTCGCTATGGTCATGGAAACCAGACCTCAGATGTCTTCCAGCTGCTGTCTGGAGAAGATGGTGTGGACAAAATACATATCCAAATAGTGCTGTGCGATATGGAGAACATTTTATATCATGATATAAGTAGATTTATATCCTGATAACGATACATATCCCAATATAGTCTTTCATCCTTATAATGACATGAAATGAATGAAAAATTGCTATTCATTATATATTTTATGATTTCTATAAATTGATTGGTAACATAACCTTTTGCTATTTCTCAATACTATTACGATTTCACGACCAATTTCTGCAATTGTTTCGGCCTTAAACGCCTGATTTTGCAGCAGCTTTGGCAGTTGTGACGGCTACTTATTTTTTATAGTAAAGCTTTATTTTTTTTCTAAAGCTTTGCATAGACTAGAAAACATAGACAGAAAAGAACCTGATTACTTTTGAATTCCTTCATATCAATACAGAAAAGAGCAGATTCACAACGATTTACCAAGATGTGGATAATTTCCATCACAGTGTAAACATCTAGTGCAGAGAATATTACACAGAGTATCAGTGTTTGTATACATTTTTAAAACAAACAAAAAAAGAAATATCCCCAAATAGAAAGGTACTTCTCCTTTTAGAATCTTCTCATTGAAGGAACTAGGCAGTGCACGTAGGAAGTATGTATTGCTATAGAAAAGTGAGAGGTTAATTAGCTTTATCATGGATGGCCAAATGAGGTTGTGTTTAAATGTGGGACGTCAGGGACATTTAGGTTTGTTGTGAAATGTGTAGAGTGATAACTATTGTGTTTTCATATATTTTGGCTTTTACAGTATCTCACAAAAGTGAGTACTGTACACCCCTCCCATTTTTGCAAATATTTAATTATATCTTTTCATGGGACAACACTGAAGAAATTACACTTTGATACAATGGAAAGTAGTCAGTGTACAGCTTGTATAACAGTGTGAATTTACTGTCCCCTCACAATAACTCAACACACAGCCATTATTGTCTGAATCTGGCTTTACGTGCATTCTCCGGTGTGCATTACGCACTTCTAACCCTGGAATAAGTGCAGCGGCCCAATAAGGTGAAACATTTTATTGCACTAGAAATATGGACTTAGTTATTTTTTAAGGCACATGGACTCATGCGTCAAGCAGCAGCAGCTGTGATCACTCAGCTGCTGCTGCGCGATTAATTAACTTTGACAGACGCAGACTTCTGTCCACCTTGGTCACAGTAATTCAACTATTTTCATACTATGTCCAACATAAAGTCACAGTTTGATCCACTACAGAGTGAAACAAGCTGTCATATGCAGATGAAGATGGACCACAAACTTTTCCCTCACATATTTACAGTGACGATGATGATGATCAAGGAGAGAGATTTTAACTGTGACTCGGACAAACAGAATACGGCCGATCCTCAGTTACACTGCAATAAACTGATCAATGATCTGATCAACTCAACCTGTTACACTGTTTATCAATGAAGGTATTTAAAATTACAAGTTAACTTTATAATTTTCACAGATTTCAATGACATTTACAAGTGTTCGGAAAAAAAAAATGACATCACCGCCTCCTTTCCTTCAGCCCGCCTTCATTCACACATACGCGCTTTTTGGCTCCTTACAGGAATCTGGACCGCAGAATACGCGTAGAAGAGGCGCACAAAAAAATGCTTAAGTCCAAACGGGAGAATAGACCCAATAATGAATAGCAATTTTCCATTAATTTCCTGTAATTTTAAGGAATAAATACTATACTGGGATATACGTTATATTGTTATCTGGATATAAACTGTATTGTGATTTTAATTTAAATTTTTTCCATATTGCACAGCACTGGTAATATCGTGCAGTAGACGTTTTTATATCGCACTATGATACATATTCTTATATCACACAGCATTACATCCAAATGCTTTTGGATCGATATAAACTTCCTTAGGAGCATCTCCTTGTGTTCATTGCCTTTGCAGCTCCAGGAAGTCCTCCGTACGGCCTCTACTACGAGTCACTCAGTCCCAGTGAGGTGAACGTGAGCTGGCTTCCTCCTCTGCTGCCCAATGGCCTGATCACCCACTACAGCTTGGAGCTGTGGAACTCCACGCACTCCCTGAACCTCACATCCCCGACCAACTCCATCCACATTGCGCATCTGAGGAAGTACGCGCAGTACCGTGTCACAGTGCAGGCACACACGCGCGTTGGCTCTGGGAACTTCAGCAGTGAGCCTCTCAACATCACCACGCTGGAGGATGGTGAGACACAGAACCAGAGGGACAAGCTTGTCCTTCTTTTCCATGAAGCTGCACTTGGAAGAGTGTCACTTTCTCCTCTTTCTGGTTTTTATCTTTTTCTGTTCAATGCTAATGATGTTATCTCCCAGGTATCTGTCTTTCTTCAGGATGGAGAAACACTGGATCACTGCAACTAAATGTTTTTTTTTTCCAGGAAATACTTCACTCCTCTTCTTTCTTCTTTTTGTTCTTATTTATTTCTACAAATCTAACCCGTCACTCATCTTCATCCCAGTCTGGTTGTAATGTTTGTTCTCTTACTGGAAAGCCTTTTCCCTCACACCTCAGCTCCCGACACCCCTCCTCAGTACCTCTATGCCAGGAAGTTGTCAGACTACGAAGTAGAGTTGTCATGGGAACCTCCACGTGAAGCCAACTCAGAGATTCTCTACTACTCTGTTCGAATTTGGTATGCTTCGCCCACACTTCCACTGCTTCCGTGTGACAAGTGTAAATGCAGCACTGACGCCGTACACCGTCTTCGTCAGGAACGAGACAACCGAGCTGTGGCAGAACGTCACGCAGACATCGGTCATTATTAACGTAGACTCAGAGAGTACCTACAATGCTTCCGTCTCCAGCTGGACCAGACTGGGAGATGGAGGCGTGCTGATCTACATCAGCTTTAGCACCATTGAAGCAGGTACAGGACCAATCATTGACTTCCATTCCAACATCCTATTCTGACATGGGTTTTTTCAGAGGTGAAAGTAACGGAATACAAGTACTCACGTTACTGTAATTGAGTTACTTTAATGGGTACTTTTACTTTTTTGAGTATATTTCAAAATCACAAATTTTACTTGTCCTAAAGTACTTTTTTAAAGAAGTAAAGTAATTTGTTACATTTCTACACCCAACCGTTACTGAGAAAATTCTAATTTTTTCTTTTAAATTGATCAACGAACAATGGACATTATGAAACTACAAAAAATGAAATGACCAAATAACAATAAAAAGCATCACATCTTAGCCAACCAATGAGATTACCGCATACCACAGTACTGTACTGTACTGTACTTTACTGATTTCAGGTCAGCAGTTTAACACATTGAACATAATCCATGTGCTAGCCATTTTCAATAAACACCACTTTCTATGGTTCAGGTTGTGGTTTCTACCTAGTACGTTGTTACCATGGCACAGTTTTAGAGTTAATAAATGTATCTATATTTAGAGCCTCAGAATTGTATTATTTGAATTGAATTCATTGGTGTTACTTTATTTAAAAAAGAATTGTACATGTTGACAAACCTTTTATTTTATACAGATACCTTTGTGGAAAAAAAAAGTTCCAATTGTGGTAAAATTTGGTCTTTTCCTTTTTAAGTTTATATATGAGATGTTTACTGTATGCAAGGAAACCGTGGCAAGATTTAGTACCAACAATAAACATAGGGGAGTGAAAGTAACTTGTAACTTTTACTTTTACTACTATTTATTTGAGTAAATTTTTTCTTTTACTTGAGTATTTTATGTATGACTTACTTGTACTTGTACTTGAGTGCAATTTCAATCAAGAAACAATACTTCTATTTAAGTAGGATATACAGTATCAGTACTGTTTACATCTCTGGTTTTTTTTTCCCTTTATGTCGACACAGAGCCATCTGACCCACCGCAGGATATCAATGTTGTTAATATGACAACATCATCCATCACCTTGACGTGGCGCACTCCCAACGAGCCCAATGGAATCATTGTTTACTATAGTATTTATTACTCTGAAAACCAAACTGTTAGAGAACAGGTGAGACACAAGGAGGACCATTGTTGGAGATGTGAGAGTGGAGATAACTGATTGATTGGTGTGGATTAGAAGGACAGTTTAAACTCCCTCAAGGGTAACTGAACCCTGAGGTTTTGGCTGACGTGCGTCTAGGCCAACTGTTAAATAAAATCCAGCTTCCTGATTGGTCGGAATATTTTTAAAAGCAGTATTCCAACCAACCAGGGAGCTGGATTTGGTTTTAATTCCTCCTACTTCATTTATATTAGGTCTACTTGTACTACTAGTAAATCTCTTGGCTTTACTAGTACTACTAGTACACTAAAAATAGTCTACTAGTGAAATATTTTGAGTAGGCTTTACACCAATCTGATCGGCTGTATCAGATCAGTCGATATTTAGCATTTTATGCAATTATTGCGATCGACTGTAATGTCTTAATTTGCCGATCCGATCAATGACGTCATTGTCGTGATGAAACTTTCTGTGGATGCTCTCATTGGATTGTTTTATTATCTCATTTACACCAAAGAGTTGTTTGCTTTACTTGACATGGCTTTACTTGTCACTCGCATTTGTGCACAAATGCGAGGGCAAAAAAGTATCTTGTCAGCCACCAATTGTGCAAGTACTCCAACTTAAAAAGATGAGAGGCCTGTGATTTTCATCATAGGTATACCTCAACTATGAGAGACAAAATGAGAAAAAAAAAATCCAGAGAATCACATTGTAGGGTTTTTAATGAATTAATTGATAAATCCTTCGGTTAAATAGGTATTTGGTCACCTACAAACAAGAAAGATTTCTGGCTCTCACAGACCTGTAACTTCTTCTTTAAGAGGCTCCTCTGTCCTCCACTCATTACTTGTATTAATGGCACCTGTTTGAACTTGTTATCAGTATAAAAGACACCTGTCCACAACCTCAAACAGTCACACTCCAAACTCCACTATGGCCAAGACCAAAGAGGTGTCAAAGGACACCAGAAACACCATTGTAGACCTGCACCAGGCTGGGAAGACTGAATCTGCAATTGGTAAGCAGCTTGGTGTGAAGAAATCAACTGTGGGAGCAATTATTAGAAAATGGAAGACATACAAGTCCACTGATAATCTCCCTCGATCTGGGGCAACACGCAAGATCTTATCCTGTGGGGTCAAAATGATCACAAGAACGGTGAGCAAAAATCCCAGAACCACACGGTGGGACCTAGTGAACGATCAAAGTAACAAAGGCTACCATCAGTAACACAATACACCGCCAAGGACTCAAATCCTGCAGTGCCAGACGTGTCCCCCTACTTAAGCCAGTACAGGTCCCGGCCCATCTAAAGTTTGCTAGAGAGCATTTGGATGATCCAGAAAAGGATTGGGTGAATGTCACATGGTCAGATGAAAGCAAAACAAGTTGTTGTGTTTGGAGGAGAACAATGCTATACCTACTTACCTACTGTAAAGCATGGGGGTGGTAACATAATGCTTTGGGGCTGTTTCGCTGCAAAGGGACCAGGACGACTGATCCGTGTAAAGGAAAGAATGAATGGGGCCATGTATTGTGAGATTTTGAGTGAAAACCACCTTCCATCAGCAAGGGGATTGAAGATGAAACATGGCTGGGTCTTTCAGCACGACAGTGATCCCAAACACACCGCTTGGGCAACGAAGGAGTGGCTTCGTAAGAAGCATTTCAAGGTCCAGTCTCCAGATCTCAACCTCAGAAAATATTTGGAGGGAGTTGAAAGTCTGCTCTAGAGGAGATAGGCATGGAGGAATGGGCCAAAATACCAGCAACAGTGTGTGAAAACCTTGTGAAGACTTACAGAAAACATTTGACCTCTTTCATTGCCAACAAAAGGTACATTACAAAGTATTGAGATTAACTTTTGTTATTGACCAAATACTTATTTTCCACCACAATTTGCAAATAAATTCATTAAAAATCCTACAATGTAATTTTCTGGACTTTTTTCTCTTTTTATCTCTCATAGTTGAGATATACCTATGATGAAAATTACAGGCCTCGCATCTTTTTAAGTGGGAGAACTTGCACAATTGGTGACTGACTAAATACTTTTTTGCCCCACTGTATGCACAAACGGCAAAATGTCTCTCGGTTGGAGTGAAGCGGCTGAGGGCCGGACTCCCCAAGCCTACTGGCTCTAAAAGTGGGAACAGTGTCTACTGTTAGCGTCTGTGTGTGTAGTTTAATTGTTTAGTCTTTTTTTTGAAGGGACAATGCATAGAGACATTAAGCTCAAAAAAGACAGAGATGTTCTATACCAAATTATAGCTAAATTGCTAGTTTCCATCTGTAGTCCCTGTGTGTAGTACTAGTCGACCTAATGCAAATGAAGTAGGGGGGATTAGAACCAAATCCAGCTCCCTGATTGGTTGGAATACTTTGCAAAGCCATTGGCAAGCCTGCATTTGCTTCCCCCACCTCATTAATAGCATATGATGTTAACTATTATTACTAGTGAAACCTTTTACTTCACAAGTAAAGTGTACTAGTAAACCTAAACTGAGCAGAAGAAGAGCATTACTATGGTTGATATCACTGATAAAGAATCTATACTCGAACTTTGTTCCGTCCATGTGTCAAATTTTATTTAAATACATGCAGATAAAGATGTAAATATTGCTCATGTTCAAACAATTCAGATTTTTCTGATTGTGAGAGTAGCATGACCTTCTTTCTTCTTTGTTTTGGTAGAGGATTCCTGTGTCAGAGTTATTGCCTGAATCCCCTCCAGTCTACACACTTGTTCATCTGGTTGGAGGCACTAATTACACCCTGTGGATGACCTCCAGCACTAGACAGGGTGACGGAGGCGTCCAGAGCGAACCCATAACTCTGGTGTTACCAGAGGATGGTCAGTCATACTTTCACAAACACACACATACAGAGAAATATAAGTAAGATTTAAGCTTTAAATACAAACACATAGGAATCAAAATCTGCACACTTTTTTCCAAAACTCTTTAAAAAAATTACATGAAAACTTTGAGATTGTAAATGAAGCCTGAAACTACAGACAAATTATAAATGTTGCCATTGCACATTTTTTACTGGGAGAAAAAAAAGCGCCAATAAAACTAATCTCATTGTTGTTATGTGATTTTTAGAAAAATGGTGCAGAAAACCACCACATTGTGTTATTATTATCATCATTTATGTTTGATGTTGTTAACGTTGTGCTTGTGCCGCGTGTGTATTCACCAGGGTTTGGGTCAATTACATTTTTAAATTACAATTACATCTTCAATTATCCATGTTCAATTACAACTGGTAAAATGAGCCTAAAGAAAAGTGACTGGTAGTGGGATAAGTTGATATGAAACATATTTTGATAATTATCAACTATGTATGTTTAAGACATAGGACTGTAACATCGTTCCACAGTTTTGCGTTTAATTGAATTTTAAAGTATGGCTTGTATAGAATTTCCATGCCAATGACAATTACAAAGTAAATTATGATTCAATTATGATTACAACAGCAATTAATATATTTTCAATTACAATTACAATTCTTATTACATCATAATTATAATGATTTACCAATTACATGATTACAATTATAATCGATCCCAACCCTGGTGTTCATACTGATCAATGACACTTTGTATTGACCCTGTATCTCTGCCTTGCTCTAGCAGTCGCTCTCAGCCGAGCAGCAGAACCCACAGGGCGGCCGGTTTCTCCCGCTCAGCCCAGCCCAGCGGGGAGCTCCCTCCCTCGGGCTCAGTGCCACACTCACACCCTTGGCTTCTCCAAACACACTTATCAACCTCCATTGCTCCACTTTGATATTTTCCTTCTCCTTTATCTTTCCTGTTTTTCACCCTCTGCTGTTTCCAAAGTTTGGACGAAGAACAGGATGAGTATCTCTGTGCATTTCCTCCTTTTTTCATCCTAAAATGTCACTCTGGAAGTCGTTTTCTTTGTTTGTTTCATACATTTCAGAGAACAATTTTGTTGTTGTAAAATCTGACATTGTTTGAATATACATGCTGTTGATTTCCCGTATATATAACAGAGGATGATGAAACTTACGGCCTTTATTTTTCACTCTTAAAGGGATCCTCCACTGTTTTTACAAGTTTGGCCTAAAATTTTTGAAAACAACAAAACACAATATTATGCACCATATTCAATGTTTAGCCTTTTAAAAATGGAACAACTTTACAATTTTAGAGCCTATGTTCCTCCATCTTAAAATCATGTGATTGATGATGTCACACGGCCTCACTGCCTGTTGTAGGGGTAGAAAGGTTTTAAGATTTGATATTACTATCATTAATTTTAACGTTCAATTGTGCCAGGGGTGCCATCTAGAAATGGGTGAAGTGTTCTAGATCACTTTTATGTGCCAATAATTGATATAGTTCAGTTTTTGGTGGGTTCTTTTTGTCTATCAATCATTCCAAGTAGGAATGTAACGATATACAAAAATCATCGGTTTTGCTGATCTTCTGGCAGTTACAAATGCAAAACATAAATTTGGTTGTTCGTTCAAAACTTTAGTAAACCAACAATGTATTTAACAATATACAGAATATGAAAATAAAGTTAAAATAAATGAATAAATAAAATACTATACTATACTATACTGTTGTAAAGTGTTGTAAAGTTGTTGTAAAGTGCTGCCTGGTAATAACAAAAAAATCATAAAATATTATTAAAAAAAATAAGCTCCTCACAGCTTGTTGCCAGCTTTTATCTGCTGCTATAAAGACTCCGATGGCAGTTGTTATAGAGGGTTTTCATGGCGCGTCATCAACCCGGAAGTCGTCATTTTGGAGGTAAGCAGCCGGTTTACAAACACCCCACAAACGAGCAAATCCCGAATTTTGAGAGGAATTGGTGAACTATTGCCGTGTATTTGACTGTACTAATCGGTCAGACCATGACAAACGTGGAGTTTTATTGACTGCCAAAAATTATAACAGATCAGGGAAGAACAATGTCTGCATTTTATAGTCAGTAGTTCTACATCAGGAGAGCAGTGACATGAAACTAGCTCACCGTTGTTGCATCAGTTGTTACTGGTCTATATGCAAACACCGCCGGCCTCATCTCCCGTCTTGCATTTATATCCAGCTTCAGGATGGAAGGAAGCAGCGTTCTCTGAGGATTAGCTTTTAGCTTGGTTGCTAGCCCCGCTCGGCATCCCCACTCTTGCTTCTGATCACACGCATACTGAGTTGTCTATGTGATGTTGTATGTACTGTAGATGGTTCTATATGGGCTTTTCTTACACTATACGGAGAAGTGAGAAAAATAGGATTAAAGTAATTAAATTAATAAAACTTGAACTTAGGTTTTTGATCAAGAGGTTTAGTTTGTTATAAGCCACCTTTCGCTAGAGTTGTGTGTGTAGTTTTACCCTCCTCAGACAGGCCTGGTCGACCACGGGAGGAGACAATGTCATTTTCTAAAAAGTTGCAGACTGCCAAAACTCCAAGAACTCTCAAAAACTCTGCTTCACTTGAAAAACTGCAAAACTGGAAACTGCCGAACTCAACTGCTATGACAAGGCTGGGATACATTGTTAAATTTTTTTCAAATGTTTTACTAAGCTCCAGTTCAAACTGCGATTCAATTGCAGTGTCACGATTCATGTTCTCACTATACGGACTGACACAACCTGACTGCTCACACTACTTCCATACACAACACCTCTGGGTCTTGTTTCCGGAAATGCAACATAAAAATTAGAAGAAGAAGTACTCTGAAGCGTCGCCATTAAAACAGGAGAAGAATAACCCAGAAGTGGAGAGACACTCGCAAATCTCAGCAGAAAGAGCTTTAAAAAAGAAAAGGCGGTGATGTGATGGACCAGGAGCTGACTGGACAGATGTAGGCAGTACGGTCCGTCAATACTAGCAGTCCTGCGATGTTTGCGCATGCGCAGTGTGAGAGTTCAGGGTAAGCCGGTCCGTGGCACTGCTTCACCTGTGAGATACCCTCATGAGGAGCGACTGGATTTTAAACATGTTTGATTTCCTTACAACCACACGATTGCTGATCGGGAGCTGGTCGTGAGGTGTTAATCGCTTCTATGACCCATGTATACGCCACAATGCACAACATGCGATTTAGCAGAGACTCATCCCGATCCCAAGAATAGACGCATGAGTCAAAAATTATGTGTTTCACAGAAAAACTTTTTTTGGACTCTTAAAGTTTAGTTTTTGTAAACATTACAAAAACATCATTATATGATTCATATTGTACTAAATCACTCTTTAAAATAACTTTCCTAAAGGTTACATTCCTAAACAATGAGTTTAAATTAGTACTTAATACTTAAACACTTTATCCCCAAAAAACACTTTGGTTAATCACAAGGAATATGATTGTTTCCAAACATCTCCCTTGGAAAAGTTTAAATTTGTAATTAAACATTTATCACATAAAAATACATATAAAAGATGGCGTTTGGTTTCATTTTATTTTATTCCTTCTGATTTCCAACTCATTTTGGCTTGAAGATTGTCCCTAGAGTCTATTTTTTTCCAAATCAAACTCTTTTTTCTCCCTGGAATGTTTATTCTGTGGGTGCAGGGTGGGTCCTGGAAGATCAGCTCCCAGGATACGACCAAGGTGACAGGATGGCTTGGATTGAAAGGAGTGTATTGTCTATTCTCCTCCTTTCCAGTGTGTGTTTGGAATGTAAGAGTGTAATTACGTTCCAATTGTGCCGGGAGTGTTTTTAACTCCCTGGGACATCTCTTCCTTAGTTAGTCTAATAGAAAACAATGGCATGTTTACAGGCATTGGGGCTATGAGACATCATCAATCACATGATTTCAAGATGGAGGAACACAGGCTCTAAAACTGTAAAGTTGTGCCATTTTTAAAAGGCCATTGAATGAATATGGTGCAAAATAATGTTTTATTTTTGACATAGATTTTCTAATAAATACATTTAAAAGATTTTAGGCCAGATTTGTAAAAACTGTGGAGGATCCCTTTAAGCTGTAATAGAGAGTGTGGATTTAAAATCATACAGAGTTGTAAACTCTGAATACGTTCAGAGTTTCAGCTTGTTCGGTCTTCACGTTCTACTTGTGACATCATCTCTCTGTGTTTGTCTTCAGTGCCGAGCGACTCTGTGCGAAACCTTACGGCTCAGATCTTCAGCTCCACCGCCATCATCATCAGCTGGGATCCTCCCCTGGAGCCCAACGGCCGCCCCTACTATCTACTAACCTTACAGGAGGCGGGCATCCATGCAGAACACCCATCCAACCAGGGGACTCCAGCCATCAACAAGACCATCAAGCACACCACCACGGATAACGTCTTCCTGTTCACCAAGCTGCGGAAGTACTTTCCCTATGTGCTCACGGTTACCCCGGCAACAGGTGCTGGTCCTGCCTACAACCATACCAGCACAATGCACCTCAGGACAGACGACGACAGTGAGTTGACCCACATAAATGTGTCGCTATAAGGCTAAGCTAACACTGGTTTCTCTTCAGTACCCAGTTCTGCTTCCACTCTATGGAAAAATACACAAAAAAGACAACAGAAATACACACAATGACAAAAATTTACAAAACTGAATCAAAAAACAACAAAAAAGCACAAATTGACTCACAACACACAAAATGGCAACAAAAATACATAAAATAATTCCGAAAATTGAGCATTGCCTTTGTTCAAGCTAGCTTAGCCCCTTCAGCTGTCAGTAGCTAGAACCACTGATAGCATTCTTCCCCTAAATTCAGTTAATCATCCAGCTGATCATGTTCCACGCTTCTGCTTCCCATTAGTTAGAGTTAATCACAGCCTGGTTACTGGCCGGTCCGCATCCCGGAACAGTCCAACGGTGATGTGGTTACTGATCGTGACTTTTTTGCTGGCCTCTCCATGGTTGCTGCCACCCCTGGCTCCGACCATTGCTCTCCGGTATACATCCTCACAGATCATCAGACTCAACCACCGCACTCCTCCTTCGCTCGACATTACCACAACCCTGAAACAGCACTGCCTTTTCCGTCGTCACCCCTACATCCACAGAGGCTCCTGCCGCAAACTTTTCAAAAACTTCACAGCCGAAAACAGCATTCCCTCTCTCTGGTCCGCCCGCAGCTCTCACCCTCCTGGACGCCGGCAGAACAACAACATCTGCATACGTCATCTGCGCACCCGGCACATGACCCAACATAAAATCCTGCCCGTTCCAACTTCCACCGCACAAACTTGACAACAAAAGCCTCTCAAGACAGCACACAAGATCATAATTGGCAATAAACTGCATCTACTCTGTCTCACTGAAACCTGGCACAAACCAATGGAATACATTGCATTAAGTCAGACCACCCCACCTGGATACTCCTACATTGACAACCCCAGACTGGAAAAGCAAGGCGGAGGCATCGTTGTCGTCCATCGGAGCGACATTTCCCTCCGCCCGATTCCCATCCCGGCGTTATCCTCATTTGAACACCTGGCTTTCAGACTTCCCAGTTCCAACTCACTCACTGCTGACATTATCTACCGCCCTCCCAAAAATTGTCCATCATTCCTCTCTGATTTTACTGACTTTGTTACCCAATTGTTCTCCACCTCCCCATCCATTCTGCTCTTTGATTTTAACATTCATTATGACTCCCTTACTGCCAAATTAACAACTGATTTCTGGGACATTTTAAACTGCCTTAACCACTCAGCACATCACTTCACCTACACACAACCATGGTCTCATCCTGGACCTGATCAGCTCCAAACCCTCTCACTATCAATAATCTCAGTTATTAATAGACCTCACCTGGCCATTACCCTGGAAATTATTACCCCCACTCCCACCACCAAACACACAAGGACAATAACCTTTCGTAACTTAGAATTACTCCCTCCCAACACTCCCTCCTCCTCCTAATCCAATGCCATCACCTGCTCCCCACTTCCCACAGATCCTACTGCTTCCAATCTTGTACATTTTTACAAACACACCCTCTCCTCCTGCATCAACCAGATTGCCCCTCTCAAAGCAGCCACAGTCTTCTTCTCCGCCTCTGCCCTATGGTACAATCCAAAACTCTACAACGTAGAGAAGCAATGAACTTCAACTTGAACGACTCCAAAGAAAAACTGGCCAGCCGTGAAGCACGTTTGATCTTCACCTGGATGCCAGCTCTGCAACCTCTCCTTCAGTGCTGCATTTAAACCATGACGACATGCGTACTTCCGCACTCTTTGTCCACAAACGTCTCGTAACCCACCCCCACCCCAGCTCCTCCTCTTCTGTCTAATTAAACAGTGTCTTCTGTTGGCATCTAATGTCTGTGCTTTTGTTCAAGGAGTTTTCTGCTGACCGCTTTCTCTGCTTATGCCTCTCCATGTAGCTCATGGAAGAGCAAGGGGGAGCAAAGGGGAGTTCCCTTGCTTTGGGCTTACCACGCAGCTGCTGGAAGGGCAGAGAGGTCCCATAACAGAGCCTTACCACCAAAGCTAAACTGCTTGCTAATTAAAATAATTTGACTAAAGTGATCCTTGCTGAACTACAACAAAAACACAGTGATTCCAGCCACACAAACATGAAGCTAAGGCTAAGCTAACACTGGTTTCTTTTCCCAGTTCTATTTACACTCTATTGAAAAATACACAAAAAAGACAACAAAAAAACCCACAAAGAAGACAACAAAAATACGTAACAGAAAAATATACATTACGATGGCGAAAATACACAAAAGTGAATCCAAAAACAATAAAAATGCAAAAAATTGACTCATAACACACAAAATGGCAGAGAAATACATCAAATGATTCCAAAAATACACAAAACTATAACGTGTGTCTATCTGATCCACACAAACGTGTAGCTAATGCTAAGCTATCACTGGTTTCTCTTCAGTTCCCAGTTCTGCTCCAGTGCTCGTGTCCACCAGGAACCTTTCATCATCCTCCATTGACGTGGCATGGCAGCGCCCCCTGGAGCCCAACGGAGAGATAATGGAGTACACGTTGACCCTCTTTGGCCCGGGGGGTTCAGATACCACCGTAACCATCAACACGTCTACCGTTCTGACTGACTTGCTGCCATACACACCGTACAACCTCAGCATCACGGCCGCGACACGGAAAGGCTCAGGGCCACATCTGATGCTGCAGCTACACACGGACGAAGGCGGTCAGTTGAAAAACAAAAGTACTAGGTTATGGAAAACTTTTAGGATAATTTCAATATTAGTGATATCAACCATTATTAAACTCTTAGTGCTCAATCTAGGTTTACTAGTGCGCTAGTAGACTTTATTAGCAAAGTAAAGCGGTCACTAGTTAGCATCATATGCTAATAAAGGGGAAGGGAAAAGTAAATGCAGACTTGCCATTGGCTTTCGAAAGTATTCCAACCAATCAGAGAGCTGGATTTGGTTCTAATCCCTCCTACTTAATTTACATTAGGTCTACTAGTACTACTAGCTAATCTGTGGCCTTTACTAGTACTACTAGTAGACTAAAAACAGTATACTTGTACTACTAGTGAGATACTTTAGACAAAAATTGTTTACTGGTAAAGGTTTTTTGTGCACTAGTGTGTGAGAAAAGCTTACTAGTAAAGCAAAATCATCAACTAGTAGACAATTTTGTGTCACTATTAGTACAATTCAAAGCTTTACTATTACTACTAGTGACTAAATTGATTCGGCAATATATTGTGTAATTTCAATGCGCAATTATATTGATCCAAAAAATGTCCCAATTCATGTTTTTTAAAGAAAAAAAACCTTTAATTGGGCTAACATCTGCATAGCACATACACTCCTGGTCACTAGGTGTCAGTCAAGCACATCAGACCTTGCTAAACTACCTCATTTTTAGCTTGGAAGTTGATTGCACTTTATTTTCATAAAACATACTTTGATAGATGTATGTTGTTGCTTTATTTCATTTTTTTTTTTTTTTAAGAATTCAACAACCTAACTGAATCAAAATATATTGTAAAAGCGAAAGTTTAACTTTTTTGAAAAATGTATTTTGACAGTTTGATAACCGAAATGAAATAAATTGTATTTCATACAATTTTTCATACCATTTTGTACTTTGTACATTTGTAATTATTGATATTGCGATATATCTTTATGTATATTGCATTGTTTAGTATCCAGGTATATCGCATCATAACATGAAAATTGTTTATTGTATCATCAGATTCATGGCAATGCACATCCCTACTAGTAACACTTTACTAGTAAGCTGTACTCACGCACTGGTGCGACAAAAGGCTTTACTACTGTTATGGCAATTTTTATATTCATCATAATATCGTCAAATGTGTGTTCATGTGTACAATTTGTCATGTTTTAATACATGATGATTCCATTACTCTTCGTACTTTTGAACAGCTGAATCATGTTAGATTAAACAGTACAGATCGTATTGTACTCAGTAGGGATGTAACGATTAATCGTAAGGCAGTTAAAAATCGATTCATAGGTATCACGGTTGATATCGATTTTCTGAAAATTGAATCGCAGTACTTTTTTTAACCACAAGTGAAGGCGGCGGGCGGAGTCTGCTAATACTTTCTTTCTGGCTGCCTTCTACTCTTAAATATGTTAATAAATGATTAATTACCCCTTTAGCACCGAAGGAATATCTGTAATATTACTTGAATATCTGTAAAAGTCACGTTTTTCTATTAGCTCTGTCTGCTAGCATAGCTTCTCTTCTTCACTGCAAGATATCTGCATGCCAACCGACCATTGTTTTACCAGCCCCCTCTGCTGGTCCAAACAAATATGACGTAAATCAGTGCAATCACTATTTTTAAGTCCAATTGTTAAGGCACAAAATACATTTTCAGTTGCACTTTTAAAAGAAAAATAACTATTATGCAGTTTTGCATTGTTTATTATAGAACCAGAATTTTAATTAATAGGCTTCATTTTCATTTGTATTATTCCTTTATTTATTTCATTCAAGATTTATTTTTAGTTAAATTGCATTGTTTTGAATAGTTTATCAAGGAATTCTTTTGACAATGAAAAATAAAAGGAAAATAGTACCGTATTTTCTAGTTTTTTTTTCCCCAAAAAAAAAATTTGTCTACAGTCCCATTTTGTAAAATAAATCGTGAGAGAATCGTATTGTGAACCCAGTATCGTGAATCGAATCGTATCGGGAGTTGAGTGAATCGTTACATCCCTAGTACTCAGTGCAACACAGAGTCTCTGCTGAAGGCCATGCACACGAAGACACACACTATCAAGGATAGATAAGAGTGGCGCCCAATCTTCCTCATAATATACACGTCTTCATCATCCTCAAATGTTTCCACTGTTGGGCATATGACTCCCTCCTTCTCCTCACCTCAGGGTGGAACTTTTTCTGTTATCTGTATAAAAGCTTTAGCTGTGAAACTGTTAGTTAGAGTGGGTCTTGTAACTTGTCAACAAATCCAGATACAGGTTGTCATTTTTGCCAATTTTCAATTGTCAAATATGTATTTGCCTTGCTAATACAGGTCTTGCCTAGTTATTATTATTATATCATATTTATGCTCAAACATCTTTCCACACTGGCTGTGTTTTATTGTCTGTTTGTTGATTCAGGTCCCGAGTCTCCACCCCGAAACGTCACCATCTTCAACCACACCGCCTTCTCCGTGTGGCTGAACTGGGAGCCGCCGCTGGAGCCCAACGGAGTGGTGATCAAATATGGATTCCAAATCCGAGACCTTGTCACACATACCGTCACACACCAGGTATCGTTAATTTCACACTCCAGAAACAAAAAAGCCTGTACACGTCCACAGGAGTTTGTGTGTGTGCGTGTGCGTGTGTGTGTAGAACTCATCCGGTGCCTCCACCATGGAGCATCTCTCAGGCTTCAGACCTCACAGCTCTTATGAGATCAGTGTGTACAGTTACACCAGAGTGGGCCATGGAAATCATTTCAGCACTCCTGTGACCTTTACCACCAACGAATCAGGTAGTCATCTTTTCCTCAACATTAACACACACACTGGGACAGAAATACAACAAACGGTTGGGTTACGAGCTCCATCAGAACCTTTGGAAAACTCAGTAGTGTTAACAACATTTAACTTAGACAATGTGAGATAACTATCAAATTCACATATTCACCAAGTTTTTAGATCAATATTCACTGTTTAAAGGGATCCTCTAAAGTTTTTATAAATCTGGCCTAAAATCTTTCAAATGTTCCGTACTCATTAGAAGATCTATGTCTAACAAAACACATTATGATGCACCATCTTTATTTAATTGCCTTTTAAAAATGGGACTACTTTACAGATTTAGAGCCTGTGTTCCTCCATCTTTAAATCACGTGATGTCACACTGCCTGTAAACGCAGAAGGAAAAGTTACTGAAAGAGGATGTGGCTGTGTTTGGTGGCCGCCTCAGGGCTGCGCACGCCACATACACACCATTAATAAAGTATTTCTTGCCCTCCCTAAGGAAGGGTAAGAAATACTTTGGTGATGGTATTTATAATTGTAATTGAAAAAATATGTCGTAATTGTTATTAGCTTGAAAAATTAAAAAAGATATATATAATTTAATTAAACGATGTTTGTACAGTATATAGCTATTGCGACTTTTTTTTGCCAACTCTTGTCCCTATTTAGACTTTTACATAAGATTACATTATTATTTTTATTATTATTATTTTTATTATTATTATTATTATTATAATGTAAAATGTAAATGTAAAGATTCTAAAATGACACTATAAAATCATCACAACAGACCAAAATACAGAGAAACTACATCAACACTATATCAATAAAAATATATCAAATTGTAAGTGAACTTTAGTAATTGAGAACATAATTGTAAAATGGTTTCAGGGAGAGAAAAAAAACTCTGGTCACTTTGATAGTATACTTGAACATGGATAATTTTAAATGTAATTGAAAAATGTAATTGACTCCAAACCCTGTTAGCTACACTGCTAATCCACAGCCAAGTTTTCGGGGAAAAATCCCCTAGAAATGTGGGATATTGTCCCAAAAAACATACACGTGATGCATGTTGGAGCCAGAAACAGGTCAGATTGATTTTTTTTGTATCAGGATGTAAATTCAGTTTTTTTCGTCCGTTCTCATGGAAAATCCGAGGCCCTACCACAAGTCATCTGTCTAGTATTTCCACATGCTACTTTGTGGCTGAGTGTTAAACATGTTGTATCTGTGTGCAGTGTCCGACGCCGTTGGAAACCTGTCATGTTCAGGAATGAGCTGGGATTCTGTTCAGCTGCTCTGGGACCTTCCAGCCAACCCTAATGGGCAGATCCTCTTTTATGAGGTTGTGTTGGAGAACGACCAGCAGCAGCCGTTGACAGAGCAGACGTACAGTGAAGAGTTCACAGTGACAGGTCTGTTACCTGACCAGGAGTACACGTTCACAGTGACTGTGGTGAACGCTGCAGGACCGGGTCACGGTGCCAACTGTACGGCCTTCACCCTCTCAGAGTCAGGTACTCATCCTCCTGGTTAATGAGTCAGGGCGTTGGTGTTGGGCTCAATAATAATTGTAATCGCGTAATTGATAATTAATTACAATTATGATTGAAATTATAATTTAAAAAATCTGTTGCTGTTGCAATCATAATTTAATTGTAAATGAGTTCAGATAATTGACTTTGTAATTGTAATTTGATAGAAATTTCTATTGAATTTCATAGAAATTCAACAAAAACTGTACATTACAGATCCTGAGCAAGTCCCTTAATGTATGAGTTAGAGTAAATTAATTTTAATGAATTAAACACAAATCTGTGTAACCATGTTATAGTTGTATGTCTTACTCATATATACTTAATAATTATTAATATGTCTGTCATAATAACTTTTCCCACTACCTGTCACTTCTCTTCAGGATCATTTTTATCAAATAATTGAAATCTAGGGGTATAGAGACAAATTGCTTAGACACCCACTACAAAAATATGAATACCAATAATTTAATTGATTAGGAAGCCTAACAAGGTAATCAAGAGATGAGAAACTAAATAGATTAAACAGTTAAACAAATAAATACATTTGACAGAAAAAAACAAGGAGTTTGCAATTATTTCAAAGCACAATCTGTTTGTTCAAATAAATTATTGCAAAAAATAATAATAATTTTAAATCAGTGTTTTTTATTGAGGTGAATGAGGCGAAAAGAGTTCAGAGGGATTTCTGACTAGAAATAAATAAAATAGAAATTTCATCTAGGGATATACTGACAGAAAAAAGGCTCAGACACCCACACCAAATATATTAACACCAATATGTTCATTGATTAGGAAGCCTAACAAGGTAACCAAGAGATGAAAAACAAGTTAGATGATAGATAATATTTTTTTGTGTATTTTACAGCTTATTTAAGACATGGGTCAAACTGACCCGTTATCATATGATATGCTAACAGAAAGCTAACACAAGGAAAGTTATGTTTAATAAGGGTTATCAATTGAAACTGACTTTCAGGGGGTGTTACACCCCGAAAAGGGAATAAACACATTAGGAAGGACACGGGAAAACAATTAAGATTTTATAACTTTTATTCGTGACTATTAACTATTATTTTATTTCTCCTGAAAAAAAAAGAAGAAAGCTCAGGAACCTAAAGAACAGAATAATGTTAAACACAAATAAAGGACACAAAAAAAAACCCAAACCATCCCATATCCTTAAACTAATTAACTTTAACCAAAAGTTAACCTGGTGGGCCGGCCAAAAAGAAGAAAAAGATGCGGTACTGGGCCAACCCTATACAGGGCCGTAGAAGCCAGTACCACATCCAAACTAAGAAAGAAAAAAACCCAATCTACTCCTGAAAACCAACTGAAAACGAAAACAGGACAGCCGGTCCCATCAGAAACAAACAAAACATACCTAAACCCCAAAAAGAGAAGCGCAGGTGGAGGAGCAGGAACAGACCTCCGCCCAGCTCCGCGTCTGCAGGTGAATGAGCAAGAGAGAGAGAGCGTGCACTCCAGGCCCAGCCTATTTATAGGCGGAGCCGTAGGCTTTTCAAGCGCCTGAAACAAAAAAATCCTCAAATTGGAAAACAGTATAAAAAATAAAGAAGAGGTAATTTAATCACAACAAAAACTACCTTATAACCAAGAAATAAAAAGAACAATGTCTTAAAGTCATATAAATGTTTAATATAACACAAAGAAACTTGCAAATACCTAACAGGGGGTAAATAATAATTGTAATTTTAATTGTACCGTAATTGGAAAAATGCCGGTCACCACAATGATAATTGAATTGTCATTGAATATGGATAATCAAAGATGTAATTGCAATTGAAAAATGTAATTGACCCTAACCCTGCAGTGCATTTCAAATGTAATACAGCGTCAGTAATATATGATTAATCCTGCAGTTCCAGCTGCTCCTCGCCTGTTCATCGTCTCTCAGGTCACACCCAACAATGTGACACTTGAATGGGTGCCGCCGCTCTCTGTGCCAGGGCTGCTGAGAGAGTATCACATCATTGCACAGCTGCTCTCCACTGTTTGTGAGTCAAATATACCAATTAGTGCTCAGCAGAGCCCAGAGGAGGATGTGGGCCCAGAGTGCGTGGATCACACCATCCCAGTGTCGGTGAACGCTTCGGATAGCACAGAAGAACAAAGCCTGACCATCTCATCCCTGGATAAATACAGATACTACCGCTTCAAAGTGGCTGCTGTGACCAATGCTGGGACTGGAGAATACACACAGTGGAATTATGCACGCACACTGGCTGGAAGTATGAACACAACACTCCACAATTATATAGCATTGTTTTTGTAAATATCTCACCTGCAGGCTTATGTAAACCATGTTATGAAGAACAAATATGGTGAATAAACTCCTGCTGTGCAGGCAGGAAGTGCTGGAAGCTTTCCAAAATAACTGAGAGTGCATGGGTGTAAATCCCTTTTCATTATTGGGGGGGACATTAAACAGGTACATTTTAGAAAGCAATTACTGAAGGGTGACATAAAAATAAAAGTGCTACTTTTTCCAATTGGAATATATCTCTGTGTTTTAGCGTCACTTTTACTGTTGTTTTTATACTGTTTTAGCTTAAATTTTATTGTGGTTTTATACTATGCTGTTGTGGTTTTATTATGTACTGTTAAGTGACCTTGGGTGACCTGAAAGGCACTGAGGTCCAATTTATATGTTAAACTAAAGCTAAATGATACACAAATCTTTACAAAAATGATAAAGAACAAATTAATATGCCACAAAATTTAGAAATATGCAAAACTCCAAAGCAGTATGATAAGAAGAGGATTAGGGCCTCTGAAAAGAGAAAAAGAAAAAAACAAGGTACATTTTTTTTTTTTTAATTTTTAATGTTCTGAGAAAAAAAAACAGAACTTTGAGATCAAAGTCAGAATTTATAGTATTGTTATAGTATAGACTGGGCATGTCGTAACTACTCTTGTACTACTCCATAATCAAGGGATTTTTTAAATTTCGTCCCCATGGTGACTTTTTTTTTTATTATTATTTGCAATTACAATGGGATTTTTTCTGGGTACAGCTTCATTGAAAGGGGGGACACAACCCCTGCGTAGCACCCCTGGGATTTGCGCCCCTGCGGGCTATTAACATCTGCTTCACTAAACGTACCATGAAGAGACCATGATTATACACCCAAAGCCTTGCATGATGTCTGCAAAGTGGCCTGTAATCATACGTTAACCTTACCATGTCCTGAATTAGAATGTTTAATTTGATTATAGAATAAACTCTGTGTAGTTTAAACAGCTACCTCCTCTGCTAGCGTTAATTCAGTGTTAATTCAGCATCTGGAAGGGAATTTCATGTTTGTGTTGATTTTAAAAGCTGTTATTTTTTCTTTCCCATTGCTCACCAGAGCCTGACGCTCCTCCTCGCTCTTTAAAAGTGATCTCGACCTCCAACAGCCTCCACATCACATGGGAGCTCCCAGTCGTTCTCTCTGGACCCACTTCATATCTCATACAGGTGACTTCATCCACTCACCTTTGTCCAAAACATGTTAGTACTGGAGTGGAAATGACCGTTGGACGTCTTCAGAGAAAATGATCAGCATATTGTTGGAGTTTTCAAACAGAAACACATCATGTGTTTAAGTTCATTAAAGGGATCCTCCACTGATTTTACAAATCTGATCTAAAAATCTATATACCATATTCATTTTTAAAATTCAGTTTTAGAGCCTGTGTTCCTCCATCTTGACATCGCATGATTGATGATGTCACACCGCCCCACTTCCTGTAAACATCCCATTGTTTTCTATTGGAGTGAAGCATTCAGCCTGATTTTTAGATCATTTAGCAGCTTTTTAGATTATTTAGCAGCTTTTTCAGTCAAAATGACAATTTGTGCAGCTTTTGGTTGCTCTAAAAAACCAAGAAAAGTTAACGAGGCCGATGTAAACCTCTTTTGTTTACCGAAAGAAGATAGAAACAGTGTGATTGCAGGGGGTGATAGTTCCAACTCTGCGGTTTGGTAGTAGACAATGAAGCAGAGAAGAAGAGTTCTCCTTTGGGGCCTTTACTCTCCCTTAAACAGTACGCTGACACGCTCTGGTGGCTGAAGTAAGGAGTGTATCAGCAAACTTTTGGGTGGGAGTCCTTCTATCCTCAGGGCCCTTTACTTCCCCTCACTTTACTTTCCTGCATTTTGGCGGTGCACTGTTTAAGGGAGAGCAAAGGCCCCTTAGGAGAGAGATGCTTCATTGTCTACTACTACCAAAAGTTTATTGTTGGAGTGAGAACTGTCGCCCCCTTCGGTCACAGATTTTCCAACTGTTTTTATCCTCTTTCGGGAAACAAAATCGGCATCTTCAACTTTTCCTGGTTTTTTAGAGCAACTAAAAGTAGCACAAGTTGTCATTTTGACTAAAAAAAGCTGCTAAATGATCTAAAAAGCTTATAATGATCTAAAAAGCAGGCTGTATGCTTCATTCAAATAGAAAACTATGGAATGTTTAGATGAGTGATGGAGGAACACAGGCTCTAAAACTGTAAAGTAGTCCAAATTTTAAAAGGCAATTAATTGAATATGGTACATGATAATCATAATAATGTGTTTTTTTTTCAAGTACATTTGAAAGATATTAGGCCACATTTGTGGAGGATCCCTTGAATGTTTCCACTTTCTCTGTTTTCTGAAAGGTTGAAAGTCCTGATGTGAACACGTCAATAATCAAAGCTCCTGGAGAGTCAACGTGCGTTGTCGTGACCAACTTAACGGCGTTCACTCGTTACTTTGTAACCATCACTGCTTTCACTGGTTCTTTGGAGCTAGCTGAGGCTGACGGGAAAGCCGTCGGTCCCATTGTTTTCCAAACCCTGGAGGAAGGTGAATTGGCGACTCCGTCTGTCTCACACACTCTGTAGAATGATTACTTCACTCCTGACTGATCTCCTCTCTGCACTCAGAGCCTAAAGACCCTCCTAAGAATGTAAACGTCTCTGTTATCCCTGAGGAAGTGAACGTAGTGAGGGTGACCTTTAACCCACCAGAGGAGCCCAATGGGAACATAACGGCGTACTACGTGTACGTGTACGAGAAGGATTGGCTGGTGAAAAACATCAGCCTCAACGTCATAAAAACAAAGCACGACACACTGACGGCTGTGATTGATGGCCTGAAAGGAGGACACACGTATAACATACAGGTAACAACACATTAAATTATCAAAACCATGGAAATTGTACTTAATTACAATTGTAGAGTATTTATAAATTAAATTGTTAATGAAAACAACCTGTGAGATATAATTGTAATTGCAGGTCATATTTTCACCGGTGTTTATTTGTCTGTTAGCAGGACATCAAAAGTACTTTAACGGATTTTGACAACATTTTAACCAAAGACAGACCTTAAACAACCTGTGTCCAACTCAAGGCCAGGGGGCACATCTGGCCCTTTGGAGCATCCAATTAGGCCCACAGGAGGAAGTAAAAATGAACATGAATCATTGTGTGAATGAAACTCAACAAAATGATTGCAGTCATTTTTACTGTTGAAAACAGAATCTTTACATTTTCCTGAAATTTCTACATAACATTTTCCTTAATTTATCAGAAATGTGGGTAAAACTTTAGTTTAGGCAACACCTATAAACCATTAATTAGTTGCATATTAACATTAGTAACATATTGGCTCTTAATTAGTCATCATTAAGTACTTGTTGATGCCTTATTAAGTAATTAATAATGCTTTATTCTTATTAATGCCTTATTATACACTTAATGGCAGTCTCGCAGTCCAAACAAGGTTAGGGTTAGGATTAGGGTTAACTTTAACTCTAATCCTAACCCTAGCATATTGAGATCGTAATTCATATACAAAAACTTCCCTACTTACTACTAATAAGTAATAATTTTGAGGGAAAACTCTTAGTTAAAGGGTTACTGGTTGTATAATAAGGCCATGCGGAATAAGGCATTAATAAGTGCTTAATAATGACTAATTAAGAGTCAATATGTTACTAATTTGCATGCTCATAAGCAACTCATTAATGGTTAATATGTGTTCCCTAAACTAAAATGTTACAGAAATGTGTCACAAAATCTATAAAATTTAAAGTGAAAATCTTGTTGGGGCTGATATCTGTTGCTTAGTGCTTGGATATTGTCGGTTTTTTAGATATTTTGTATTTCATGTATATGTAGAAGTGCAAACTAGGGTACAATAATGTTCAATTACTCGTTTTCCTGCATAAAATATGTGGCCCTCTTGATCAAACTGCTCTGTATTTGGCCCCTAAACTAAGATGAGTTGGACACCCTTGGCTTAGGCCATGTGATATGAGGAAAATACGGACTATTGCGTTGCTTAGCTTCCTTAAATAAACTGCTCTCCACGCACTCACATTTGATCTGTGCACTCGGTCGTATTTTTCCACATGCTCGCTGTGTTTTCTCAGAGGTTGATATGTCATGGACCAATTTGTAGGATTTTGGAAAAAAATTGTACTTAGAACAATTCGAGATTAAAAATGACCATCATGTGATATAAGTGTGGGAAAACTTCAAGCCCTGGGAAAAATATGCAGTTTCTTTGAATTTGTGTATTTGGAGGGACTGAGATATCTACAACTGAATGCGGGTCGAATTGGCAGCTTTAAAGGGCCAGATTTGGGCCCCAGGCCTTGAGTGTAACACATGTCGTTGAAAACAATGTGTTTTAAATGCATAAATATTCAGAGGAAAATGTTAAAAAACAAGACAGTTAAAGAGTGCTGTTGTGCTGTTGTGCCCAAATATCAGCACTAGCGTGATTTGGTCATAGGCATTTGCCTTTTTTGATTTATTTATGTTTACTATATATTATAGTATATTGTACAAGTTTGCCTTTTCTTATTTCCTGTTTTAATTTAGTAGTATTTTGCTTCTATGTCTTAAATCATAATTTGGGCATTAAAATAATTTGTGTTCATGTACAATATAAATCCTGTATATCAATGATCTTATTTTATATATTGACTGATGTATATCGCTTATCGGCTTTTTAAAACAGCGGCATCGACTCCAAGAAATCCTGTATCGGCCTGGCTCTATCATGTTATTGAATATATACTTGAATTTATTCCAGGCTTGGTCATTGTCATTATTTAAATTATTTTTTGTAATTGAGATTTTAATTGCATTAAAGTACATTCCTCTTTCACTTGAACGACTCTGGTCTAGTAATGATGCTGAATGTATCAGTAGTATAAGTTCAGGACTAATAAGATGTACTGATGTTTTTTCTCTTCCTGTTTTCTCCATTTGTTTGTAGATTTCAGCAAAGAACGGGGCCGGTAGGAGCCCCCCCAGCCCCCACGTAGAGATCACAACAGGAATCAAAGGTAGGAGCCGCTTTCCTGTGTGTGTGTGTGTGTGTGTGTGTGTGTGTGCGTGTGCGTGTTACAAAGTGAGAGATACATTCAGCATCATTACAAGACCGGAGTCGTTCAGGTGAAAGAGGAATGTACTTTGATGTTATTATGTGTGAATGTACATTACTTTGTGTGTGTGTGTGTGTGTGTGTGTGTGTCTTTTTCAGCCCCTGCCAAGCCCACCCTCAGACCCCAGGCAATGCTGAGCCATGGCGGGGTTGCCATGGTAACCCACAGGACTATCACCATCCGCATGCCTGCCTGTTTCTATAGTGACGACAACGGACCAATCACAAAAATCCAGGTCATCGTCTCCGAGTCGGGGGGTATGACTTTTAAAAATAAGAAAAACAAAAACATTGACATCCATCACTTTAAGTTGAATACACATGGTCAAGGTTATGGTTCATATTTGAAGCCGAGCGTTAAGTCATGTGTTTTACAATTATGTCACTTTTACCAAAGCTTTAGAAAAGCTTCAGGTTTGAAACAGGAGCCAGTGGGTTGAATGTCAGGAAGGATGTAGCTCAGTCTTTCTCAAGCGTTCTCTCGCCTCCTGTCACAGTGAAGGATATGGAGAACTTGACCAACTGGAAGAGTGCCTTCTCCCATCACCCTGCTCCCTACCTGACCGACGCCGGCTTTCCCAACCCACCGTGTCTTCTCCGGGACATCGTCAGAGCTGTGCCCTCATACAGCACCCCTCCTATCAAACACTCCACACGAGACGCCTACGTCATCGGCAATGACAACAACTGTTTGGGCGAGAATGCCACTGATCATTTCTGCAACGGGCCTCTGAAAGCAAACACAGTCTACGTGTGAGCACACCACACATTCAAACACTTATTGAGGGCATTGTACAGAACCAGAATACACCGAGTCCAAGACTAAGACCAGGGTTGGGCTCAATTACAATTTTTAATTACAATTACGGCTTCAAATATCCATGTTCAATTACAACTCAGTTACATTCACGAGAAAGTGTAGACCATGAGAGACTTGTTCATCAAAAATGTTATGTTTTCAAAAATAAATGTTTTTCTGATGCAATTGTTTTTTATATTTTTATGCTAGTGAAAAACCAATAAACAATAAATGGTTATGAGGCAAAGAGCCAAGCTACAGTGGCCTCATGTAAAGGATTTTCAATATTCACGAGTAGTGAAATAACCCAAAGTTGGGGAACAAAATAAAAATGAATAAGTTGCATAAAGAAAAAATATTCTATATCCCAGTAAAGAGTATCCTTTATACTATCAATTAAAACAGTAATCAGATTTTTTCTTACATTCTTGCATGCAGTTATGGACCAATGAAATAGTTCTGATTTCAAGAGCATGTCACCCAAGAACCAGTGCATACATGTGACTAATCAGTAGTGATGTGAACAGTTTATGTGCATAACTCAAAGCTGATCAAATCACAGGGAGCTGAGGCATATGCTAAGTTCTTTACTGAAGGCCCAAACATGTTCCAGACCCAAACCCACACTAACTTTTTTACTATTTTGAGGAGCTGACATGTCCTCCAGATTTTTGTATATTCTCAGAGAGTAGGTGGAGCTGTATTACTATACCAAATTTCAGTTTCTTATGTGGTGTAATTGCTGAAAATGTGTTGAAGTGACATGGAATGACTCATTAATAAAGCTAAAGAATAGAGCCAATACCTTCAAATGTAAAATGTGCTAATGATGAATGTTTTCAGGCCTAATTTTATTGAATCAGGTCTGGGATTTTTTCTACGTTAACAGATTTAAGTTCAGAGCCACTAACATCAACGGTCAGTACACAGACTCTGAATACTCGGATCATATCAGAACTGCAGGTATTCGCACAAAGGATGACTTGTTTACCTTTCAAACCTCAAAGCATAATTAAGCCTAAAAATATTTGATGCTGCCTCTCTTATGTTTTTACGCAGTCAACGGGCTATTGACCAGAAAGCAAAAGATCCTCCTGGGTGTTCTTCTCTCCTTGTTTCTTGCTGCGTTAATCATCATCATCATCTGCGTATCGGTCAAGTAAGATGGCAAAGAGAGATCTCACACATTTAATGTAACCCTTCTATTATCCTTGGGGTCAATTTGACCCCATTCAATGTTTATCATTTAGGAAATAATAGTTGACTTTTCCTAATCTGATGGGTACAATTGGTTAAGCATATTTCAACGTGTTGAACACACATTGCTAGCATTGGTGTTCCTCTGTGGTCAATTTGACCACAAGCTCTTTAAGCTGAGTGAAACTGGTCTGTCTGACCCATGTGTGGTCTTAAATCCCCACACCTGCATGATACTTTTGAGTTGATACATGACATGGGGGGGGGCTATATTGTCATCTGAAGTAGTAAATTAATATGCTTATGAGAGGCAATGGTGGGGGGTCACCAACATCAATCAATATGGTTCATTCTGTGAGAGTCACTCTAAAATGAAAAGTTATACCTGATGGTGGCACTGCAGGAAAGGTCATCTCATCACCACAACCAACAGAATTCATAATCTTGTGGTCATTAATGTTTTCAGTAAATGTTAGAAGATTTGGATGAAAATTATTCAAGATAAATTAATTCTAATGTAAAAGTTTGGCCTGATAGTGGTGCTACAGAACAGGTCAAGGTTTCATTATCACAATGTTATTGTTATTTATGTATTCAAGCAATAAACAAAGTGTCAACACTTTTCTAAAAATCACTTCCTAGAGGCAAATATTCCTGCAGTTAGATTGACACCAAGGGTAAAATGTTTTTGTAATATTTGAGGATAATAGGAGGGTTAAGTCATGTTGCTACTGTTACACAAAGTTTATTATAAAAACTGTCTCTAGGTTTCATCAGCGCAAGAAAGAGGGCGGGACTTATTCTCCCAGAGAGGCCGAGATCATTGAGACCAAGTGTAAGCTGGATCAGCTGATCGCAGTGGCAGATCTGGAGCTGAAACAGGAAAAACTCAACCGGTAAGTCGGTCTGTTTTAACATTTAAAAGCAACACACATGGACGCTCTGCTGCTGATGCACTCACCACTTTACTCAGGCTTTATTTAGCTTCCCCCAGACCAGATTTTAAATCTGTGTCAACGGTCCAAAAACACATCTCTGTCCCTGTGAAGCCCTGTGAGCCTAAGCATCATTTAGTGAGGAAGAGTATGTGTGAAATATGGAAGCAACACAACCAGGCTCCATCTTTATAATTCATCATCAGTCGCTACGCTGCACAAGTCTTCTTGTTTTTCTTTAACAATCTATGTCTTAAATTTTGCATCAAACTCTTCCTTTTTTTAAATTCTTTGCACAAACAGTTGATATGAAAATGTGTGTGGCAAACTGGATTTTAATGAGATTGGAAACAATTGAAGGTAAAAGCGACATTGAGTGAATCAGGACTAACTGTTGAGTAAAGAACAGGTATTGATTAATCGTACATCATTTATTTAGGGCACTTTAGGCTTTAATATCATAGCTTCATAGAGTGGGAGCTGACAGAGATTTAAATAACATCTTGCATCCATTGTCAAACCTCCAACAATGATTGAGTTGTCCTGTTGGCGTGTTCAATTGGGATGTTCCCTGAATTACACCCCCTAAAACCAGTTTAAATTACATAATGGAGTACATCAACCACTTTGGTACTAAATACTTTAGTTTTATAGTCTGATCACAGAAATAGTGTCTTTAGCGTTTCACTTAGTGTGAAATTCACTAAAGAACGGCCTAAAGGTGGTGCTACTTTGTAGTTTAAAGTCACACTTCGAGTACAGCGATTAAACTTTGTAGGAATATTGTTTTGACCTCACTTTTAAAAAATCTGTCGTTTTTTGGTGTTTAACCCATTTAAGAACGGCCAGAGTATTTGGCAACAAAGTGGTTGATGTTCTACATTATGTAATTTAAACTGGTTTTGAAGGGGTTAATTAAAGAAGTGCCCCCGACAAAACGCACCAACAGGACAACTTAAATGGATTCTTCACTGTTAAATCTTCTTATGAGAAGATCTATTCCTAACAAAATTCATTATGATGCACCATATTAATTTCATTAACTTTTAAAAATGGGACTACTTTACAGTCACAACTGTTTTTATCCTCTTTGGGTGAACAAAAGCGGGTTATATTGACATCTTTAACATTTCATGGTTTTTTAGAGCAACCAAAAGCATCACAAATTGTCATTTTGTCTGAAAAAGCTGCTAAATGACCTAAAAAGCAGGCTGAACGCAGCAGTTGGGCAGTGTGAAATCATTAGTCATGTGATTTCAAGATGGAAGAACACAGTGTAGGGAAACAGAGGTTTTAATATTTGAAAATATTAATAAACGTTCATTATGCCAGAGGTGCCATCTAGAATTTAGTTTGTGTTCTAGATCACTAACTAATAAGTTCACGTTTGGTGGGTTCTTGGTGCTGATTAGAGGTCTAATAGTCTTATTGTTAATAAAAACACAGCCTGTTACAGTATGTACATTTTATTTTACAGATGACTACTAACAAAAATTACAAGCATGATGATAATAATAAGCAATTTCACAATTATTGACAGGTTATTATTGACTCACTGTTATCACACAATTTATACATTTCTACACCAGTATGAGGTATGTGTACATTCTGAGTGGTAGATGTGAGGTATGTCATAGTTTTATATGGACCTTTTTAACACTATATGAGGGAGTGAGAAAAAGAAAGTATCTATTTGTACAGTTGTCGTACAACCAACCCCCGGTGCTATTGGTATGGTTGCTGAAGTACAAGGATGTAGCGTCTTCGGGTTAGGGTTAGGTTTAGTCTTAGTCACGTGACCTAAACTGGCCAATGACTGACCTATCACATGACCTAAACTTGCCAAATAGGGGCGCTGCGTTCGGATAGAATGTCGGTATATTGATACGGCAACCGTAATGAAATTAATAAAACTTAACAAAAAATAAATTTAGTGACTATGAACTTAGATTTTTGATGAAGCGATTTCATTCGATTAGAAGCCACCTTCCAGCAAGAGTTGTGTGTGTGGGCAGTTTACCCTCCACAAACAGGCTTCATCAAAAACAGTTTCCCTCCTTCCTGTACGGGCTTGCTGGATACTATCTCGGTAATAAAGAAAAAAAAAGTTGGTCGTAACGAAGTGCCCTAAGGCCAGCTCTTTGACCACAGGGAAGACTGTCATTTCTCAAAAATCTGCCTAAACTGTCAAACTGAAAAATTTCTCTCTGCTCTCAACTGAAGACAAAGCAACAAGAGCAAAGGAACAGGAGAGAGAGGTGAAGAAACAAAGTCAATTTATAGGCAGGCCTAGATTTGATTTGATTGGTTTATATCCCAGTCAAAATGTAATTCTGATTGGTTAGCAAAGGAGGCGGGTGTTTTAACTTTACTGTGAAAGAGACAAAATGGCAGATGTGGGTGCGTCTATGTACTATGTGCACATCACAATTTATATTGTTTGTAAAATCACATCACAATTTTTTCATTCAAATCATTTAGACTATTTTAAAGTTATTTACCAATAAAACAAACCAATTCACTTACTTAAAATCATCGTCCTAAATGGAAAAAAAGGAATAAAAGATCATTTAAAACAAGGTAATTTTCAAATATTTTTTTTAATTGTATGTAAGCAATTTATCAAACTGGTTCCAAGTACAATTAACATCAAACAAAAGGGTTGACATGTTCTTATAGTCACACAGTCTTTTTACTTTGTTTAACTAAAGTAATGTAGCATTAGCATTAGCAACACTTGCTACATAACGAGGCAGCATATCAGTCTACTGATTTCTATTTGTTATTGAGGTAACACTCATATTAATAAAATCCTACTTTAAGCAGTGTTTGAACGCCTCATTTCACACAGTTTAGACAATAATATCCTTTACAAGATAAAACGTTACTGCTTTGGTTACATTAGGCCTAGGTGATATGGACCAGTATTCATATTTCTGTATTTTTCCTCAAAATGGCACATGGTGATATAAACCATTTATTTTTTATCAATAGTTTTACAAGAAAAAACAATAATGGGTCAAAGTCAGTGGAGCCACAAAGACCCTTTTATTAATCACTAGCAGCACAATAACAACATTTTGTGTCACTTTTGACTCTTTCCTTCATTAATGCTGAAATGTGATTAAATTATGTAGTGTTGCTTTTTCAGGGCAGCTCTGAGTTGCTGAAAGTCGTTTTTAAAGTAAATCACATTCAGGACACTGTCTCTTTAAGAATGCCTCAGCATCAGCTCTGCTACACAGAGTTAGAGAAGAAAAACACATGCAGTGTTAGTTTTTACACGAGTAAACTAACACTATAACGCACACACACACAGCAATGTAAACAGTGAACAAAACTGGGTAGAAAGAATGTCTACAAATTGGTGCTTTTGTGTGAGGTATCGTTAGAGATAGCTCGTCAAGACCCGCCTTACGTTGCTTTTGATTTCATAATTTTTGTGTGATGCCTGCCGTGGTTGCTTAGATTTAGGCACCAGGAGACATGGATTGGTCTGGGATTGGTTATCTTGGTCAGTCAATCAGAGTTACTCGAGCTACGGCAAGCCGCGAGTACCAAAGTTCATTTTCACAAAAAAATATGAATAGAGTATTGGCAGTATGGGCAAATACAAGCATGATAAATGTCAAGTGTGGTGTGAGAATGCATCAAATTGTGTGACTGTCACACTCAAAGGGGTGGCTTGGCAGCTCTGACGTTAGATTCACTTTTCTGTGTTTAATATGTGTACTGTTATCTGTGACAAGTCACAGGTATGTCTCTGACATAGTTTAAATTAATACTTAAAACTTTATACACTTCATAACGCAATAAAGACATAAAAGAAACTCTTTGATCAATCCAAGAAAAATGGATGGTTCTAAACATCTTCCCTGTAAATGTTTTAAATTGGTAATTAAAGCATTTATGCCAAAAAGACACAATAGAACACGTTCCTTGAAATGAAACAGTTAAAGTTGAAATTACATGTTTTGAATTCATGAACACAGTTCTGTCTTTGGAGCATCAAATGGCGTTTGGTTTTATTTTATTTCTTTGGATTTTACAACTAATTTTGGTTGTAAATTGTCTCTGAGTCTAGAATGCTCAAATCAACCTTTGTGGCTCTGCTGGAATGTGTTTTCTGAAAGTGGGAGGATCCGGTGAATCCGCTGCAGGATGGTTAAATGATGGCTTGGATTAAAAGAAAAGTTTTGTCCTCTGCTCCTCTTTCCCGTGTCTGTTTTATTCATAAAAGTGTAATTAAATTCCAATTGTGCAAGAAATGTTTCTTTACCGCCTGGGCATCTCCAGCTGAGTCCCCTACAACAGTCTCTAAAACTGTAAAGTACTCCCATCTTTAAAAGGAAATTAAATTAGTATGGTGCATAATAATGAGTTTTGTTAGGTATAGATCTACTAATAAGTACATTTCAAAGATTTTAGCGCTCAAAGCTTTTGTACTCAAGATGTAATTTAAACTTGAATTAGCTCCTAGACCTAGGAATTACCTTTTGTCCTGATGTGAAAATAGTAATTTTATAAAACTATTTTCTGCATAATTGTGGAGATGTAACACTTGTGAAAATAGACTTCAGCTCAAAACAGTTGAAGCTTTGTGAAAATCCTCCCTGTGTAGCATCTAAGGCACACTGTCACCCACACAGTGATGAGACACAAAGCAAACACTAAAACGAGGTGGAAAAAAGTGTTATTATGAACAAAAAGTGGATGTTGCATCAGTCAGCCTGTTCTCTGTTCTGTGTAAACATGATTTCTCTCTAATTAAACCCTCACTTTGCTCTTTTTCTTTAGTTCTTGATATCTTTTAGTATGAAGAAATGATTGATATGTTTTTACTTTCAACCATTTAGAAATATTGATTTGCTTTTTGGGCCGACATCTATCCCTTTACTTCTTCCCATGCAATAACACATTTCCTCTGCTTTGGCACACTGTCTTTGTGCTTCTTTCTCTCATTATGCAGCTTTCTTTCACCAGGTATTCTTCCTTTTTCTTTAGACGGAAAGAGATTTATGTTATACAGTAAGTTTTTAGATTTTGTGTGCTTTTTTTGTGCATGTTGTCTTATTATGCTTTGAATAAAGCAGCATGTGTGTGTTTATGACTCATGCTTATTTCACCCATCCATGCTGTTTTTGTGGAGTGACAAGTGAACGGATCAGACGTCACTGTTTTACCTACACGTTCCTTATTTTTCACTGAAGGAGATCGCAGAGCTTTGTTTTGCTGACACTTGTCTACTTAAGATCATTTTTAATTTGTTTACCTACTCATTATTTTCAAAATTCCTGGGAAGGCTTGGCTGTCTTAGAGGAAATAAACACTAAGCTTTATCGATGGAAGGGGATCTTTGAAGCAACAAGTGAAGAAACGTTTACAGGGAAAAGATAGAAAAAAAACGAAGCCTCTGATCTTCACGTATTCCTTCAGAATGAGCTGCAAAAAATGTGAGATCAACACATATTTGAACAGAATCGAGTCACAGTGTTTGGATAAAACAGGGATTGATGTGAAGTTTTTAGTGAAATGTAATAAATCTCACATGCAAAGATTAGCCATAATATTATGATCGTCTGCCTCACTGTGTAGTATGCGTTAAGACTTTAAAGTTGTACGTACAAAAGAAACACCAAAGAAAGAAATAGATTCTATATCAAAAGTTCATCCCATAAATAAGTATTCCATAGAAATCTTTCTGACAGAATATATAATATAAAAACAGATATGGACAAACAGTCAGGGCATTTGTGCAGCGAAAAAAGGTAAATTGTACTTTGTGGAAGGATGTTCATGTGTTTCAGAAGACTCTTTTCTCAGCAAATATGCAAACAATTAAACATTGTCTACAGCAGGGGTCACCAAGATGGTGCCCGCGGGCATCAGGTAGCCTGCATGTACATGTGAGGTGGCGAGAGCTGTTCTGGTGCCCTCGTCTCCAAAGAGCTCCATCTAAAATCTGATTTACTCGCCAGGCTTCAAACCCACATTGATAAATACAGGTGACAGATGTAGAACCTTAGTACATACTTAGTTACATACTGTTGCACTTTCTAAGTTTTTGTATTAAATTAACCCTCTTTTAATGAAAAAAAAGAAACTGAAACATTGTGACAGTTGTTTTCAGGTGCCACAGATTTGTAAATGGTTTGTGATAAGATGTTTTTTTTTTTTTTTGTGGATTTTCAAAAAATATTACATAATGGTTATTTATACAAACATTTTAATGATTTAAATTTTTTAGTCACTAATAAAATAGAAATATGATGATTTCCTATGAAATGTGATAAAAAATAAAACAATTGCATCAATTAGGAGAAATAAAGTGTTGCATGGTGAAACTGTAAGTGAAAATGTGAAAAAGTAGTATTTAATAAGTGTTTTTTAGCCCACTATTTACTAGCTTTAAAGTCGCTCACAGTTTCAGAAAGGTTGGTGACCCCTGGTCTGCAGTATTTTGGTGCTGCGGGGGCAAGTGGGGCACCTTTTTCATTTGTTCACTCTTATCTTCATCATAACGGAGCAGAGGGATGTATCATGTTATACCGACAGCATGCTCTCGTTCTTTTCTGTCCTGTCCTCCCTTAACATTTACCCTTGCTATATAAATAAAGTTGAAGTTCTGCAGTAGAAATGTATTTATTTTATTTTTGCAGGACAAAAACATGTAAAGCTGTCAGGAAAATGTTGCTCTACTTAAAGGGGCGGATTCACTAAGATCTGAAATAAAGGGTAGTAAACCAGGTGCATCACTAAATCGTTGGTGGTGGTGTTTCCTCACCTGCTGTGGGGAATTCACTAAGTGCATATAGACGTGGTTTAGACTACCCTACTTAAATGAACATTTTACTTGTTCAACGTGGATACGTGAGTGCACAGAAGCACACAATGACATTTGAGGAAGTTAAATTGGAGACAGATGGACTTTTCTGTCTGCTGCACAAACATTTAATAATGTAGAAAACAAAATAAACAAATAAAAATGCTGTTTGAATAACTTTAAAACTTAATATTATTTCTTCCCCCTAATGTATTGTCTGCTCCGTCAGGTCCTGTAGCTTTGCTCTCATCAGTCCATGATAAACAGGAGCAGCTTTGGACACAAACCGTCCTATTGATCTGTTGATGCCACTGATCTGAGTTACTGGAGCAACAGAAATCAGTCTGTAGCACTTGAAGATGACCTACTGAGCATCATCCAGCAGGTCTGGGGCCTCATTTATAAATGCTGCACACGTAAGAAAGAGAGCATACGCCACTTATAAGCAACGTTTGAGACTTATGAAAAAAAACCTGGCGAGATAATGTGCACACCTCCACAGCAGCTCTGACCCTGCCGTACGCTAAAAATCATGAAAAATGGGAAACTCCGACCCCAACAGGAGAAGAATGAAATTAAAGACAGCTCTGTGAAATTTATACATTTGTGTGAAATAATCAAAAATTGCACATTTCACAATACATATCATATATGAAGGATATATTTGCCAAAAACAAAGGAAGAAAAAAATATACTGATGCCCCAGAGCCTACAAATACAGTTTTATAATAATGATAATAATAATAATTGTAATAAAAATCACATGATCATTGCGCAAAACTGCTTATCCATCGGCTGCAACACCTGTAACTGTTATGAAAAGGAACGCACACACATTGTGTAAAGACGCACAGTGGCTTATCTGGCACTGCTGTAGGACGAGGCGCACAGGATACTCCAGAGGGGGCGGATCTTCAGAGACCAGCAAGAAATTGCTTTTATGTCTGATCATTTCATTTTGACCACAGTCACAGTCTGATGAGGCAACGCGATCTGCCTTTCTATCATTCGTAATCAGCACTGTGTCACCTCGTTTTCCTCCTTGATCCACTGCAAAATTTGTATTTGTAAATATTCATTAAGGGCATTCACCAGACCTTTTATGGGCACCGTATGGGCGGAGTAAGGTGTTTCCTCACGTGCGACAACTTTCCAAGTTGATTGTGATTTAAAACGGAAACAGGCGTGGGACGAGCGTGCACAGCCGTTTATAAGTCTTAGGCACACTTTTACAAATGAGACCCCTGAGCTCCTGAGTAGCGCTGTGTCACCACACTCTCATATGTGAACCTTGTTTTTTTGCTGCATAAATACTAATCAGTGACATATTGGCATTTTACTGTGATGCAAGGATGTGGCTCCAACTTGCCACTCCAACAAATGCACTCCGTGCTTTTGGTGGAAAGCCCTATGTGTGTGAGTTTGCACCTGCCTGTCAGTCGTACTATTTTCGGCGCAGAAACAGTCAACGCAAACAGTTCCAGGTTTGATTAAATACATTGCGCCCACTACATACATTTTTTTGCATTTCAGCCTCCCATTTTTTGCTCCCTTAGGTGATCTGCCTACATTTCATATTCATTAGAGAGAAATGCGCAAAATAGATTGTGGGCGCATTGTGATGCGCTCAAGATGTGCAGTCATGATTCCCTCAGGTTTGTAACCCGCGTGTAAAGTGACGTTTGCAAACATTTTTATACCCCTAAACCTTTAGTGAATCCACCCCATGGTGTTAACCTAAAAACCATGTGGTAAAAAAATAAATAAATAAATAAAAAGTGTGGTATCCTGTTCATTCTCTTGTTCATTTTGTTTTATTTCTATGTTTTGTATGTGTGTGATCCTGTCTTGTGTTCCTTGTGCCCATCGGTTTGTTTTTTTGTGTTAATTTGGTTTTCTTTTAACTAGTCTTGTTCTGAGCAGTTATTCTGAGTGGAGTTTATTTTGTCTTTTTTTGTTTTCTTTTTTTTTGCACTATTGTCTGCCAAATTCATGAAAAGGCTCCAACATGAGCTTTGCTTATTTAGTCATTGTGTTTATTATAAATAAACAAAATGTTTATGTATTGTGTGCTTTTTCCAGACTGCTGAGCTACAGGAAGTCGTTAAAGTAAGTCATACTGGAATATTAAAGTATAACTACACACACACACACACACACAGTAACCTCTTTGTATCTATATCTAACTAAACCCAAATAAATCTTTAATAAGAGTCCAATCTAAATGTCCTCATCGTCTCCCACTGCCAGGCCTGTCAACAAGAAGTCTTTTCTGCAGCACGTGGAGGATCTGTGTGCCAACGACAACGCCAAGTTCCAGGAGGAGTTTTCTGCAAGTGTTGAGAATGTTTTAAGAATTAGAAGAAAAAAAATATGCCAATAGTTTGTAAACAAGCAGAAGCATGAAGAAGAAAATGAAGCCAACAGGACAGAATAAAATTTAACTTCTGATAAAGGGGAAATAAAATCTGTGTGGAGAAAAACTTTTACTATTTTTCTGTATTTGTTTTTAGAGTTTTAAAGTTTCCCCAGCCAATACTTATCTATTTTTTAAAGTTTGTTTGTTTGTTTGTTTAGGAACTTCCAAAGCTGCTGCAGGACTTGGCCACATCTGATGCTGACTTGCCTTGGAACAAATCCAAAAACCGTTTCCCAAACATCAAACCATGTGTGTATCGTTTCAGATGATTACACCGTGTTAAAGCTGTCACTTTAATGGCAATCTTTACTAAATGTTTCTCCTCTTTCTGTGTTTATAGACAATAATAACAGAGTGAAACTCTTGTCAGAGCCAGGAACGGTGGGCTCAGATTACATCAATGCCAGCTTTGTTTCAGTGAGTGTCTGCGATTAGAGATGGACGGAATAATGAAGGAGAACGAGAGCATGGAAAGATGTTTGATATTTGTGATAGTTACCACAATAACGATCTACTAGTGTTCACATTTAGAGTACATGTACTCAGTTTGGGTTTACTAGTACACAAGTAGACTTTACTAGTAGAGCAAAAAGTGTCACTAGTTAGCATCATATGCTAATAAGGGGGCGGGGAAAGTAAATACATGCTTGCTATAGCCCCATTTCATGTGACGTATGCATACTAAAATAGGTGTGCGCGCAGGCTTGATGCAAAACAATCGGAGAACTGCATAGTACTAGCATCGGCACACGATTGAAACACTTGTTTTTGTAGAAAAACAACACAATGCCATTGTGTTGCGTTGTTTATTACACATATAGGAGTAACAAAAGTCCAGGACTTAAATTTTACAACATACCGGCTGGTGGGCACCCTTTTCAGAAGAACAGACAAGACTTTTTGCTATCAAACAGAGGCAGACAGCTGACTTATTTGAACACACACACGAAGAAAGAGCGATGAAACATTCTGGATAAAGTAAAAATCAGCCGGTTCATGATAGAAATAAACAGCATAAAGTTGCTAAATAACCACGTTACATTTGTTCAGACGCGATTGTGTCAACGTAATCGCTGCTGAGCCGATGGTGCACAGGAGCGGAGGGAGCGCTTTTTCAGACTGGATCCAGTAAAAAGTGACCATAAAAGCTGTAAATGGACTGATGTGCAGACGTGGGACAGTGAGGAGAAGACTTATTGTGTAGATGGACACTCATCCGTTGAAACTGATCAGAATACGCAGAAATACACAGAAACCTTCGTTAACAGGAGTACAGCAGCCAGCCTACCTGCCTGTTCAGAACAAGTAGTTTTAAGCATCTAGAGACTTAATGCTTTTAGGTTTTCTTTCATATACTGTATACACTGGGTTTTTCTATCAGATATGTATAAATGTCTGACCATTGAACATCGGGCCAGGAGCGCACATTGAATGACCACTTGTTTTCAGGAATGCTGCATGGGTCCCGAAATCGTTCACCTGTACTTAAAGTGAGCTTTCTTAAAAAAGCAGCCGCATTCTCAGGTGACAAGCTTTCTACATACTATGAACTATTTTCAAGCCTTAACAACAGTTCATTCATTGCCATTTTTAAATCACCACATATGTAAACATGGGTTCTGTACCGCTTATGCGCGCGCACGTTAGTCTCGTGTCTCATGTTTGTCCACATTGAAATGGGTCAATCGGCTTTTAAAAATGTTCCAACCAATCAGGAAGCAGGATTTGGTTCTAATCCCTCCTACTTAATTTATATTAGGTCTACTAGTACTACTAGTGAGTGTTTTGGATTTACTAGTACTACTAGTAGGCTAAAAACAGTTGACTAGTACTAATAGTGAGATATTTTGAATGTACTACTAAACAAAAACTGTTAGGGTTAGTGCACAAAACTTTATTTAGCAGTTTTTGTGCACTAGTGCGCGAGTAGAGCTTACTGTACTAGTAAAGCAAAATCATCTACTGGCAGGCAATTTTGTGTCACTAGTAGAACTAGTAGAAGTAAAATACATTACTAGTAAAAAAAACTACTAGTAACACAAAATTGCCTAGTAGTAGACAATTTTACTTCACTAGTAAGAAGTACTCTCAAACTAGTGCGCCAAGCAACATTTTGCTTACTACTAAACTAATAGTAGACTACTAAACATACTCTACTAGTACTACTAAAGTACTATTTTACTAGTACTACTAAACATATTCTACTAGTACTACTAACATATTCTACTAGTACTACTAAACATATTCTACTAGTACTGCTAAAGTACTATTTTACTAGTACTACTAAACATATTCTACTAGTACTACTAACATATTCTACTAGTACTATTAAACATATTCTACTAGTACTACTAACATATTCTACTAGTACTATTAAACATATTCTACTAGTACTACTAAACATATTCTACTAGTACTAGTACTACTAAACATATTCTACTAGTATTACTAAACATATTCTACTAGTATTACTAAAGTACTATTCTACTAGTATTACTAAACATATTCTACGAGTACGACTAGTAGTAGTACTAGCAGAATTTGTTTTGTCTTCTCCTTGTAAAAAATGTTATGTTACTAGTTGTAGTAGACTTAAAAAATGTTACTCGTAGTACTAGTTGGCCTACATTTTTTTTCTCCGCCCCCTTACGAGCATATAATGCCTACTAGTAGTACTAGTGACTCATTTCAAATAAATACAAACAGATAAATACAGACAGGCTGTGGTTAGACATAATTACAGATAAATATGGACACACTGACCAATGAGAGTAAGAGTTAGAAAACAGAGAGAAAGGCCAACAGACAAAACATAACTCAAAGACAAAGATAGAGGAAGGAAGGAAGGAAGGAAGGAAGGAAGGAAGGAAGGAAAGAGAGAAGTGTTAAAGAAGGAAATACACAAAGGTAGATGTGGGAGACAAATGAAGAAGATGGCAGACTAAGTGTTTGACACACAGACGCAGGTAAACAGATGGATGAGTTGTTTTTCTCTCTCTGCAGGGCTACTTGTGTCCTAATGAGTTCATCGCCACCCAGGGCCCCCTCCCTGGCACCGTGGCTGACTTTTGGAGAATGATCTGGGAAACAGGAACTCACACCATTGCCATGCTCACGCAGTGTTACGAGAAAGGCAGAGTGCGTGACTACACTCGCGTCCTTATTCAGATCACAAATATATGATTTGGGTCTAACCAGAACGGTCACATATGTTTGTGTGTGTGTATGTGTGCGCCTGTGACATTTCAGATTCGGTGTCACAAGTACTGGCCCGAGGACAATAAGCCGATGTCAGTGTTTAGTGACATTCTCATCTCCAAAGTGTCAGAGGAAGTCCTTCCTGATTGGACAGTGAGGACTCTCAAAGTAGAAAAGGTGATGACCCTAAACACACAGATGAACCATGTGACTAGTACTGACCAAGATAACATTATTAGGAAATGTTTTGCTCCTTTGCAAACCATAAATAACATCATTTTTTCACTCAAATTTTGATATCAGTATGCTGCATAAATTAAGATTATTTAAAATAATAATTATTTCCATATTGATGTTAGACAAACTACATCAAAACCAATTAGATTATTTCTGTACATGTTCTTTACAATGTAATATTAAAAGGCAGAGATGGGTAACTTTTATCAAAGAAGGGCCACAAATTATTAACATTCATGTCAATATTTAGATAATCACCAATCTGAGCCTTAAGACAAAGACAAATAGTTTGTTTGTTTTTGTTGTTGTTGTGTATATGTTTAGAGTCATTTTGTATATTTCTTCTTGTGTTTTGTGTTTTCGTTGTTGTTTTGAACTAATTTAGTATGTTTTGTATATGAAGTAATTTAGGTCATTTTTCTCTTATTTTGTGTGTTTTTGGAGTCATTTTGTATATTTGTTTCCACACTTTGTGTGTTTTTCTTGTCGTTCTGTATATTTTCTGGTAGTTTTTGTTCATTTTGTTGTCGGTTTGTATATTTTTGGAGTCATTTTGTTTATTTTTTGAGTCATTTTGTATATTTGTGTTATATGTATACTTTGTGTTTTCGTTGTTGTTTTGAAGTAATTCAGTATATGTTGTCCTCCCGATTTAAATGAAGTGATTTTGCTTATTTTTCTTTAATTTTGTGTGTTTTTGTAGTTATTTAGTATATTATTGGAGTCATTTTGTATTTATGTTTTTCTCATTTTGTGTGTTTTTGTTGCTGTTTTGGAGTAATTTAGTATATTTGATTCTTTTTTGTATATATGAAGTCAAGTCGTTTCGTTTTCTCTTATTTTGTGTTTTTTTTTTTTTTTGTTTGGTATATTTTTCTCATTTTGTTTGTTTTCCTTGCCCTTGTTGTACATTCCAATGTTAACGTCCTACACATAATGAGGCTGGTCTTTGTAGTTTCCTGGTTGAGTTGTGCGTCCTCCAGCTGTGTGTGTTACATCCTCTCCTCTGTGCAGCATGGACACTACATCTTAGTCCGTCATTTCAACTACACGTCGTGGCCTGAGCACGGCGTTCCTGAGTCGTGCAGCACGCTCATTAAGTTCGTCCGAGCTGTTCGTGCACACAGGCATGACAACAACACCATTGTGGTTCACTGCAGGTAAAAAAAAATCATCCAAACACTGCTTTAACTTCAATCCAAATCAAAACACGTCCATGACATTGTGTTTCCATTAAGCAGCAGACAGCTGTAAAATCAGGGCTGTTCCTCACTGTCTCCTCAGCGCTGGCGTGGGCAGAACGGGTGTTTTTATTGCCATTGATCACCTCATTCAGCACGTCAGAGATCATGACTTTGTGGATGTTTACGGGCTGGTGGCTGAGCTACGCAGTGAGAGGATGTGTATGGTGCAAAATCTGGTAAGTATCGATTGAACTGTGGATGAATAAAAGTTTAACTACTTTTTTTATCAAGCCTCATAAAATTATGGAAGAGTTTTGTTTTAAAGAGATCCTGCACGGTTTTTGTTAAATTAAATGTCATTATTATTAGATCTATGCTTAACAAAACATATTATTATGCACCATAATTATTAACTTTTAAAAATGGGACAACTTTACAGTTTCACATGATTGATGATGTCACACAGCCCCACTGCCCGTAAACATCCCATGGTTTTCTTTTGGAGTGAAGCATTGTCGTACTAAAAAACAGGAAAAGTTAAATATGCTGATGTAAACCTCTTTTGTTTACCCAAAGAGGATAAAATCAGGAGTCAGTTCCAACTCTGCGGTTTGGTAGTAGTCAATGAAGCAGAGAAGAAGAGCTCTCTTAAGGGACATTTACTCACCTTTGAACAATGCGTTGACACGCTCTGGTGGCTGATGTTAAGGGGGTAATCACAAACGGCTGAAGACAAACAAACCCTGAGAATAGAAATAGAATATTTTTAACAGTCCATGATCTAGGAGAGCTCTTCTCTGCCTCATTGTCTACTACCAAACCACAAAGGTGGAACTTTTGCCCGCTGTCACAGATTTATTTCGTGTCACAGCTGCTTTTATCCTCCTTGGGTAAACAAAAGAGGTTTACATTGACATCTTTTCCTGGTATTTCAGAGCAACCAAAGCAGCACAAGTTGTCAATGTGACTGAAAAAGCTGATAAATGATCTAAAAGGCAGGCTGAATGCTTCACGCCAATAGAAAACAATGGGATATTTACAGGCAGTGGTGCGTGTGACATCATCAGTCATGTGATTTCAAGATGGAAGAACACAGGCTCTAAAACTGTAAAGTAGTCCCATTTTTAAAAGGTAATGCTTATGGTGCATAATAATGTGTTTTGTTAGGTGTAGATCTACTAATAATTACATTTACAAAACAGTGGAGGATCATTTTAATAAATAGAAACTGGGTTAATAGAAAGACACTAAGCAGAAATCCATTCCCTGAACAGCATTAATTTGTTTTTGAATAACTTTTATTTTTCTCTTTATTATTTATTTTGTTTCCTTACAGGGGTTGAAAACCAATATTTTCTGAAAAAAAAGAAATTAAATATTTCTAAAAATAATAATAATGTGGAAAACATGGGATTTGGGAAAAAATAATAATAAAAAAATAATAAAATGGATTTTGTAGGTTATCTTTTAATCCAGTGCCAGTTAGCACCAGTTTTAACTTGAAACTTGTTCAACTTCACAGTTTTTTTCCAGATCACCATCTATAGGGTACTTACTAACAAGCTCAGATAATTACATATGAACTCATCTGTTGCATTAATGTATTGGATCTTTGGAAAATCCCATTGTCCCCATATATTTCAATAAAAGTCTATTCTCTTCTCATTACTCAATCCAGGTTGTAAAAACCCTGCCTTGACATTTGACAATCTTTCACAAATCATCTGAACGATTGTGCTGCAGGCAAACTTTGAACAGCCTACAGGCATTTGGGCTTCACTCCCTCATCAGTGCTGTTCTCTGTTTCGATGCAGTGAGCGTGAATCGTAGTTACAGCAGCAGCTCTCTAACGTGTTGTATGTTAGTGCCAAAGACAAATGGATATAAACTGTATAGGTTTTACACTACATATGTCTGCTGTATCTCAGAACTTTAAACTATAGCGTCAGAAGGCAGAGGCAAACGCATGTGAATCGTCTGCTTTTGACGCTACGCTAACAAGCTGGGACGAGGAGACGCTTTCACAGTTTGTAGTGCGTGTGTGTGTGTGTGTTTTCAGGCTCAGTACATCTTTCTGCACCAAAGTACGCTGGAGTTACTGAATAACAAAGGAAACAGTCAGTCCATCTGGTTTGTTAGTTACTCTGCTCTGGAAAAGATGGACTCTCTGGATGCCATGGAGGGTAAGAAGAATCACACCCGAGGAACTAAATGTTGGAGCATTAAGCAGATATCAGTGATATTAACCTTTGTTAAGCTCTACTAGTATCACCTTTGGTAATTAGTAGTACATGTGTATTGGCTTTCAAATATATTCCAACCAATCACAGAGCTAGATTTAGTTAATCCCTCCTACTTCATTTGCATTAGGTCTACTAGTACTGCTAGATAGTATTTTGGCTAAGGATGTCCCGATCTGATCACGTAATCAGAAATCGGACCCGATGACGTGGTTTCAGACTCGATCGGAATCGGACGTTATCTCCCGATCAGGACTCGGATATATATGTATATTTATTATCATTATAGGGGTGGGCGGTATACCAGTTCATACCAAATGCCGGTATTAATTTTCGTTATGATATACATTTTTAATAAACCGCCGTACCAGTATATTGATTACACAACGTTCTGAACGCTACGCTGTACCGTCAGACCTTTTCAATGTTGCACTGTGAAGGTAAACAGTAGCGCTCTGGTTACCATAGTTATGGTGTAAATGGATAAGAAAGCGGCAGAACTAGTAGAACATGATGATACAGAAGAAGAGGAGCCCTGTCTTTTGTTTGGTCAGCAGAACAAGTTAAATGCAGAGCGGAGGTGGAGAGTTAGATCCAAGTTCTCAGATGTGCTCCCATTGTTAGCCTCTCTGGTAACTACCCTGATGCTAGTGTGTGTGTGCACTGCGCACAGATGTTTGAGGGCGTGTTTGTCTGCTCCGCACAAGTGTTTACTTGCTGGTGCATGCGTGTTTGTGCAATTTCCTGTGCACGTGTATGTTTGTGTGTGAGAATAGACCACGTGTCAAACTCATGGCCCGTGGGCCAAATTCGGCCCTTTGGAGCATCCAATTCGGCTTTAGTAGTAGACTAGAAACAGTCTACTAGTGCTGCTAATGAGATTTAGAGTGTACTTCTCAACCGGAAAAAGGTGGAGTGTCTTCTCCAAGTTGGAAATGAGGTCCTGGCCTAGGTGGAGGAGTTCAAGTACCCCAGGGTCTTGTTCACAAGTGAGTGAAGGATGGACAGAAACTGTTGATTTACCAGTTGATCTTGGTTCCTACACTCACATATGATCATGAGCTTTGGGTCATGACCCAAAGACCAAGATCTTGGGGACAAGCAGCCGAAAAGGGTTTCCTACCTAGGGTGGCTGGGCTCTCCATTAGAGATAGGGTGAGAAGTCATCCGGTAGGGGCTTGGAGTAGAGCTGCTGCTGCTCCTCCACATTGAGAAGAGACAGATGAGGTGGCTCTGGCACCTGATTAGGATGCCCCCAGATGCCTGCATGGTGAGAAGTCCAGAAGGAGACCCAGAGAAAGAACCAGGACACACTGGAGAGACTATGTCTCTGGGCTGGTCTGGGAACGCCTCGGGATCCCCCAGGAAGACCTGGATGAAGTGGCCGGGGAGAGTGAAGTCTGGGCCTCCCTGACTATGGATAAGTGGCAGAAGATCAATGGATGGATGGACAGTAGTACTATAATAAACAAGAAATTAGTTCTACTAGTCAAGGTTTTTGATGCAATCATATGCTTGTTGACTTTACTAATAAAGCAAAATCCTCTATTAGTAATCAATTTTGTGTCAGTAGTAGTACTAATAAAGTTATAAGGTTTTTACTTGCAACATTTTAGGTCTACCATCACTACTAGTAATGCAATATTTTCAGTAAGGTCAACTCCCACACTAGTACACTAAAAACCTTAACTAGTACACCAGTTTTTGTTTAATATACTACTAGTACACTTTAAATGTATCTAGTAGTACTAGTAGATAGTTTTTATTCTACTAGTAATACTAGTAAAGCCAAAAGATTCACTAGTAGTAGTACTAGTAGACCTAATGTAAATAAAGTAGGAGGGATTAGAACCAAATCCAGCTCTCTGATTGGTTGGATACTTTCAAAAGCCAATGGTAAGCCTCAATTTATTTCATATATATAGCATGCAGTCAAGTCTACTCCACACTAGTAAACCAGATTTGAGTACTAGTAGAGTTTAATCATGTTTAGTATCACATTAATAATCACCCACATGTTAACTGGACTCACTCAGTTCGTTTTTCTCTTTAATCAGGTGATGTGGAACTGGAATGGGAGGAGACTACGATGTAAAGGAGCGACTGAACCGATGGACGTTTTACTGCACGCGACTCGTGTACGAGTTTGGCTGAGCAGGATGAGAGGTTACAGAAGAAGGAGACTTCGTTGTTCCACTTCAGACTTTGTCCTCTTTTTGAGCGGTCCCACAGAGACCAACACAAGCGACGCCATGAGGTCGGCGTTGGTGACTTTGAACACGGTGATTTCTACATGTCGTGAGATCATTTATTCAGCCAAAAAATGGTCGCTAGCACTTTTTATTTCCTATCTCTTTGTAACTTTGTTTGTTTTAAAGTGTTGTTATTCTTTTATTTAGAGTGAAATAAAAGTCGTTTGGATGTCCCTGATCTGTCCAAACCTTTGTGAGATGTTTTACTGTTTAACTCAATGGACCCAAGCATAACAACTGTGCTTTTAAAATTTGAACTCTCCACAAAATCTAATCATAACTTATTGTGACTCATCGGGGTGGGTGCACTAAAATGTTTTAATTTTTTATTTTAGGGTTTTTTAATTCATGGCCATGGGTTTGATTTTATAACATTTATTTATGTCACAAACATTGGGGGAAAAATATAATCAAAGCCAATCACAGATGGGGATGAAATAAGCACATCAATTATTATTATTATATAGAATACATATGTTTAAGATTTTATGTTGTGTTTTAATATGAAAAACAATATCAATTTAAACATTTTAACAATATATTCTTAATCAGTAATTTTTGTGATAAATAACTAGACCAGTGGTTCCCATCTTCTATTGGCGTGTGGTAATGGGGTCCATTTCCACACGCCACAAATTCCTGGCAACACAAAATAATTTTTGTGTTGTTGCTAGAATTAGTTTTCAATCATGTTTCTTATAATGTGTTAGAATTACGGAGTTATAGCCAGGATTGGAGCACAAAGTGACAAGTTGTGCCGGCTCAGATATTTTCATACTGCATTTTGTTTGAACCAGATTTGTATTTGAAAGTATAGAATAATGTTTTAATATTTTGTGTTGCGTTTTAGTTTGAAAAAGAGTATTTAAACATTTTAAGAAATTTTTTTTAATCAGTTGTTTTTTTATCAATTAATAGATGTTTCTGGTGACCCCATTTAAAATTCCAGGCTACCCCACATTTTTTTGGGATCAGTTCACTGTTTCTGGATCAGTTAGAAAAATGTGTATCATCATTGGCAAAAATCTGAAAATTCACATCTCCGATCCAAGTTTCATCTAGATTGGATCCAGATTGGACATTTCATCATGATTTTTTCAAAACAAATGTGTGTGTCTATACATTGTGACCGACTGTATGGTTATTCGTGTGGATATGAATTTGTTTCAAGCCTTTAAAGTGTGAATAATCATTGTAATATGATCAGGATCATTGATCCAGATAACTGACAATATCTAGAAAAGAGTGTTTCAGGGATGTTTTGGTAGAAAAAGGAGGCCTATGAAATATTAAGTATGTCGTCATAATGCACATCTGTTACAGCTCTAATAAATACTAATTACCTCTTTAATGGAATATAGAGGAAACAGAGGAGACACAGACCTATAAAAACTGAGTTTTACAGAAGTCACGTTCACTCTGAGGTTGTTCTCATCCCCCAATAAATGAGTTCAGAGCAGACGTGCGTGTTGACTGATTTCCCATAAGCTCCCTTATGTCTCCGTCGGGCTTGCACACCTGCTGCAAATTTACCCGTCACAAAGACACAGACACGAGCTGAGCGTAAAAACTACTTTATTCTCTCATTCTCTTTAAACCAGAAAAAACTAGAAATTTCATCATTAGTTAAAATGTTGGTCTTTAAGAAATCTCTTGTTTTTTTGTTGTTGTTCTTCTTCTTCTTCAATAAATATTGTGAGGGTGCAAAGATTAATGAAAAGTGCTCCACAGTGAGGATGCAGATTGATGCGTTTCCATGGCAACCACGGAAAAAAAGAGGCAGGAGTAGGAAGGAAGTAGAGAAGGAAAAAGTGACATCAATCAACCCGACATGCCCCAACGATAATGATACAAATATAGAATCAAAAGTCCTCCTTTGTACGGTAACCAAAAAAAAATACAGAAATCATTTTTAAAATTCCATGCGTTATCGTACAAGTAAACAAAAATAGTAATGCTGATGTGAAGAAATCCAGCAGTTTTTTGTTTTTTTTTAAGGTGGATTTAAGCAGAATCGGGCGTTGCTTTGGCAGCTCTGTGCGTTTTGTGCATCTCTGTGTGTGTGTGTGTGTCTGTATGTGTGTGTTTGTGTTGTGCCTGACTTGTGTTTTACTGCACGTATTCACCAATACAGCATAGCCCTTGACACACCTTAACGTGGTGACACAACCATGGCCTGATAACCCTGTGGAGGATGTGAATCAGTGTCTGTTGCTATGATCGGCTGTGGTTTCTTATAAAAGCTGCTTCTTCGTCTTCTCTTTTTCTTTTATCGCAGTTTATCAGACGACTATATTGTTTCATTTTCTTTTAAACTAGATTTTTCTCTGTACAAATACATATAGTAGATACACACGATGGGCAAACCAGAATAAATCTATATCCTCTATTTACATTATATATATATATATATACTATAATATAATATATTCTGTGGTGCAAAAACTTACAAGATGTGTTGGGTATGATCTACGATGTGCTGTAAAAAGTGGCTCAAGCTGGAAACCAACGACTCTGTAAGCGATGAAATCAATAACCATTCCAAGGACGTGTTCACTTCGCCCTCTGCTTTTAACATTCACAATGCAAATGCCTTTTTTTATTCAGGGTTTCTTTTCTTTGCTTGAAGGAAAAACACTGCTCACAGGGAGAAGTGAAAGGTGACCTTGGTCTGAGCTTGGTGCGGAATTCACCCTTTTTTAAATGGACTCTGGTGTAGTGAATGCAAAAGTAAGACCAGCATTCAGAGGGTGAATCTTTAGGAGCTGTACATATACAGGTGGATGGTTTGTTTGGGATGCCTCGTTGCCCTTGAGCGCGCGTGCACATGCACACGTGCACGCTCAGAGGAACAGCTACAGCATCAGAGTCCAGCACACATTCGGAGGCAGAGTTAAAACATCTGCAATGCTAGTTTTGGAAAGCATAGAAATGATTGTCATTAGGTCGTAGCTTAGTTTAGCTTAGCGAAGTGAGCAGCGACGTTCTCACTTCCTCCACCAGACGTGAGGTAATTTTTTCCTTTTATTTTCCTTAATCAGCAAGTCATTACTGCTCAGTGGAAAATGAAGAAACAGAACATTGCTTCCAAACTGATGATACGGTGAAGAAGAAAGAAGCACTGAAGCGAGTGTGCTGTTCAACAACGTCAAATCCAAACAATGGAAAAAAATTTGAACTTTAAAAATCTCAAAGGGAAATAAAAGTTATTTTCTTCAACTCGTGTCCTTTTATTTCATTGACGTCATATCTCAGTTTCACCGTCAAAAACTGCCATTTGTTGGAAGGCTGACATTTAAAAAATCAATTTTAATGTAGAATCTAGACAGAAAAACTATAGAGTACTCGGTGACATGTCAGCGACTAAAAAGAGAAATGCCATCAAAGCAAATCCACGTTTAAATACCACGAAGCTCTGTTGTTGGTTTGATTCCCTTCTGTCCGCTCGTCCAACCCACACAGTTTGAACTCAACTTTTTTTTTTTGCTCTGCTTCAGTTTTATCGCTCAGAGTTGAATTGTGCTCCAGGATGACATGGGTCCCCCCAAATCCCTTCCCACGTCAGGTCCATGAAGTCGTCGATGACTCAAACGATGCTGCGTGAGCCGCTGGAGTTGCGCCTGCGGGTGAGAGGCATGGTGTGGTGAAGAGGCATGGGGGAGTCGGGGGGACAGAACTGATGGGGATGGTTGTATGGAGGAGGAGGGGGCGGCAGCGGGGGCTGGGGGCCGTCCCCGTCCCTGACACGTACTGGCGTGGACAGGGCCGACTGGATGAGCTGGTGAGCAGCCGGGCCCTGGCTTAGGAAGGCCTCCATCCGGCCCCGCCCGCTCTGGTCCACCACGATTACCTTGACGATCTGCTGGCACTGGATGAGCGTGTCGGGGCGCAGCTCGGCGGCCTGGGTGGTGCCAAGCAGGGCGGGGGGCGCAGTCAGGGCCAGGGGCGTGGCCTCAATGCTGGGCTGGTTCAGCTGATAAGTCTGCAGCCTGTTGTGAATTGACACCTAGTTTAGAGACAGTCAGAGAACGCATGAGAAGTTACCAGCCTGAATGCAGCCTCTACGCAGCCCTCTGGTGTGTCACGCACGTGGGCATGCACATGCACGCATGCAGAGAGGTAACGTGCACAGCAAGCACAGGCAAACAAAACAACAACAACTGAAATAACCCAGACTAAAGCTACGTTCAGACTGCAGCAAACATTTATTTTTGTCCATATGCGACGTGTATCTGATCTGTTAAAAACAGTTTGAACAACATAAATCTGACTCAGGATTAAATTTGATACATACGGCATTTTATATTTACCTTGTCAACAAGATTATGTTTTTCCCAGCATAATTGTATTTATTTATTTAATCAATTCAATTCAACTTTGATTATATAGCGCAAATTACAACAATAGTCATCTTGACATTACCTTCCATGTCATTTAAACAATGGGCCATTCCACACACTCAAAAATTCAGAGATTTTTTACCAATTATTCTGTGATTATTCAATAGTCACACTGTAAATTTTTGATTTGATTGGATTAACACTTTTTGAGATACTGTATGGACAACATAGTGAGGGGGATAAGTGTCGATTTTCATGTGTACTTATTTTTCTTCATGAAATTTGGAATAGTAATACAGTTACACCTACTCTCTCAGAATATGTAAAAAGATCTGCTATACATCCTATCTGGTGACATGTTAGTGTGGGTTTGGGTTTGGAACATGTTTGGTCCTTCAGTAAATAACTTAGTATATGCCTCAGCTCCCTGTGATTTGATCAGCTTTGAGCTATGCACATAGACTGTTCACATCACTAATGATTAGTCATATATATGCATTGGTTCTTGGGTGACAGTCTCTTGAAATCTGAAAAAAATGCTATTTTATTTTTTTTTTACTATTTTCATTGGCCCATAACTGTATTCTATAATAGCTGTTGAAGGACTCCCACCCAAAAGAACTTCTGTCATCAGAATTTGTGTGTCTTCAACTGCCTTTGATTTGCTCTCTCACTTCAGCCACCAGAGCATGTCCTAAGGGACCTTTACTCTCCCTTAAACAGAGTGCTGACGCGCTCTGGTGGCTGAAGTTAGAGAGTAAATCAAGGCCAGTTACAGACACGCTGCGCACTGTTAAGGGAGAGTAAAGTTCCATTAGGAGAGCTCTTCTTTTATGTTTCATTATCTACTACCAAACCAGAGTTGGAACTATCACCCCCTGTGGTCACATATTATAATTTCGAGTCACAACTGTTTTTATCCTCTCCTTCTGTAAACGAAAGACATTTATAGGGTATCTTTAACTTTTCCTGTTTTTTTAGAGAAGAACCTGCTGTGTGAACGTAGCCTTTTGATCTCCATGTTGGACATACTCCATCATAAAGGAGAGAAGGAAGGATTTCAGACTCTTTGTATTTCACTTGTGAGAGTGTGTGCGACTATGATCAAAGAGTGGAGGAAGGAAAGGCTCCGAGAAAAAGGAGTATCAGGAGAGGTGAGTGACACCGAGGGCGTGGTGTCTCCCTAACACAATCATACACAACACTAAGGGACTGGCTTCAAAGGCAAGAGACAGAGAGAGAGCGCCAACAACGAGGAAATGAACACAAACACACAAATCATGCCTTAGAAGACGTATTCTAGGCAGCGGCTTTGCTTCTGATGACCTGCAGCGGCTCATGCAATGAGGATGGAGAGCTGCGGCTGATGAAAGAGGAGATGATGGTGCAGCGAGGAGCTGCTGCTCGACTCATGAGATCCACTAAAGAGCCACTAAAGCTCTGCAGCCATCACAGCAGCTTCACACAGACAGCTGAATAATGGGGGGATGGGGGGTGCTTTGAAATCAACACATAATGAATGTTTAACCCCTGAATATACACACGCGCACGCGCACGCACACGCACACACTTACCTGGCAAAGCCAAAAGCATGAGTGACACTCACCTCGACTGTGTTGTTGTTTCCAGATTTATCGTAAGCGTCTGTTGTTCCTGTGGGTCCAAAGAAGAGAATGTTTCAGGATCAATTAAAGCAGTGGTTTCTCTAGAATTATTTTTTGATCACAATTATCTTACTGTTACAAATACAGAGTAGCACAAGATACACTAGCTGAGATATGTTTACACTTTTATATTTTATTTGAACAGGATTTATATTAGAGTATAAAGTATAAAACTTCAATTGTGTGACATTGTGTGTGGTGTTTTAATTTGAAAAAGAACAGTAATTAAAAAAAATAATAATTTAAATCAGTAAATATTTTTATCAATTACAAGACATTTCAGGCGACTCCACATGAGGTCTCGACCCCAAGGTTGAAAAAAACTGAATCAATTGCTCTGTTGTGTCTAAAATACGCTTTCATCCGAGTTCATTCTAGCACATATTATGAGGAAATATTACATGTTAAATCTAAAACTATTGGCTTATATTTCATACAGTCTGACCAATGGGAAGTGTTTTGATTAGAAGTTCATCTTTAAAAAAATGCAACAAAAAAAAAAAAATGTTTTTGCACTCTTATTCATGTTAAAATTTGTTTTTGTTTCTTACTGTCTGCTCTTGTTTAATCAGGCTGCTGCAAAATAGAATTTACCCTCTGGGTATCAATAAAGGTGTATTCTATTCTATTCTATTCTATCTCCCCAACGCGGTGCGAGTTCGACCTGAAACTCGGTCAACGGGTTCCAAATACCCCAAGTGTGTGCATCTGTTATTTTGGAGTACAAATACACATGACTCCAAAAAACATACATTACAGAAAAATACAACAAAAATATGAAAATGACTCAAAATACACAAAACTAAATATTTATACAAAAAATACACAAAATGACAACAGAATCACACTAAAATGGCAACAAATTACTATTATTATACAAAAAATGCACAAAAACACAACAGAAAGATACATAAATACACATAATGACTACAAAAAAATATAAAAGTGAGTAAAAAAAACAACAACAAACACATTTATCATGTTCATGTCCCATAGAATTAAACCAGGGAAATCGCACACGCTGTTTTATCTTGCACCCGCTGAGAAATGTGCAGGTTTCAACACAGCAGCCATTGCCGTCAATAACTTCCGGGTGAGGTCTGTCTGATCTAAATAGCGTACGGTCTAAATAGCGTACGGTCTAAATATCGTACGGTCTAAATAGCGTACGGTCTAAATATCGTACGGTCTAAATAGCGTACGGTCTAAATATCGTACAGTCTAAATACCGTACGGTCTAAATAGCGTACGGTCTAAATAGTGTACGGTCTAAATACCGTACGGTCTAAATATCGTACAGTCTAAATACCGTACGGTCTAAATAGCGTACGGTCTAAATAGTGTACGTTTCAGAACGTTTGTTTTCACTAACATGAAAACAAACGTTTTGAAACGTCATCACCAAATAAGGAACAGTAAAAAAGTATGTTTCCTCAAAAGAGAAGTCCACAGGAGCTTTTGCATGCACCAGAAGTGAGCTGTGCAGTGAAATAGATATAGATGGTGAGCTAGCGCCCACTCACACTCTGAGGTCAAAAGCTGAATAGGTTTCACTTCTGGGCCGTCCAGAAGTGACATAAAATTAAAATAAACATTTGGAAATGATCAAATTACTCCAAAATAACAGATGCACACATTTGGGGTATTTGGAAGCCCTTGACAAAGTTTCAGGTCGAACGGGCACCGCGTCAAGGCAATATTCGCTCCACACACACACACACACACACACAGACCATTTTTGCTTTTATAGATAGATAGATAAGTGAAACTGACGCTCCCGCGCCATTAGTTTATTCGTGGTTCTTGGTCACAACAATTGATGGATTCCAGCTGATTTGAACTGGATACGCAGCCATGGAGCTACTTATGCTGCTGATCTTCATGCATTGGTCCAGGTTTGAAGGATGTCAGTGTTATACTTCTGTCCTCGTCTAAAAAGCTGCAGTGTTAAGTTGTGAGACCATAAACCATCACCTGAGGGCGATCCGTGTCCAGTGCTGAGGTCCATTTGTCCACCGTTAGTGTGTAGGATGTGTTGTTGGATGCCCTGCTGTCGCTCCAGTTCCCCTGCAATGAAAAAAAACACTGAAAACAAGCTTTGGCTTTTTAGAAACTCTTTGTTTGTTTTGGTCTTTACACTGAATGTGAATCTGCTCCATCTCGTTGACTTCCGTGATGGCCTCTCTGAGCTCCTCAGCAAACTTCCTCAGCTCATCTCCACTCGGAGAGCAGAAGCTAACCAGCTGCTTCTTCTCTGAGGTGAACGGGCTCAGCATGGTGATGCCGTGGGCATAGTCTAGTCATAGTCATAGAAACAAAAATTCATTCTTAAAGGGATCTTTCAATGTTTTTACAAATCTGGCCAAAAATCTTTGAAATGTACTTATTAGAGGATCTATGTGTAACAAAACACATTATTATGCACCATGTTTCTTTAATTGCCTTTTAAAAATGGGACTACTGCCTGTGTTCCTCCATCTTGCAATCACGTGGTTGATGATGTCACAAGGCCCCACTGCCTGTAAATATCCCATTGTTTTCTATTGGAGTGAAGCCTTCAGGCTGCTTTTTATGACAAATTGTGCTGCTTTTGGTTGCTCTAAAAAAACAGGAAAAGTTAAAGATGTCGATGTAACTCTCTTTTGTGTACCGAAAGAGGATAAAAACAGTTCCAACACTGCGGATAGTAGACAATGAAGCAAAGAAGAAGAGCTCTCTGAAGATATCTTTAGGCTGTGTTGTAAATGTCATACTAACGTACTACTCATTCTAAAGGCTCAAACAGACTCCCTGCGCAGAACGGACTGCGCTCAGAGCTTACATACTTGGGAGAACAGTTGCGTAGTAGTTTCCATTAAAATCGTAGATGTCCCATGAATCTTAGCGCTTCTCTGTAGTCCTTGTACTCTTGGGACGTGTTTTAAAGGTATCGCTGCTGTCGTAGCTCGTCTGCCAGTCTGTTCTCTAAGCTCGCGTTCATTTCTCCTGCTCTGTTTCACCAGGCGGGTGAAATACAGGTCGGTGTTACATTTCATGCGGGTCGATACAATGTTAAGCAGTGTTTTGTGTGACACCAACTATGCAGAGAAATCCGTGCAGTCGTAAAATCTGAGCTTTGCATTTAAATGGCCTGGTGGACTCCGAGTATGTTTGAGCCTTATGTCTGACATCAAAATGAGTATGTAGTGAGTTCACATTAGATAGTATAAAATATTGAGTATGTGAAAAATACCTGGATGTATGCTATACACATCGAGCTAAAAATCAAACATCCCCTTTTCAAAATAAAAGAATATCTTCTTGTCTTCCATTAGTTTTTTGTTTTTTTTTAATTATTTTGTAAATAGTATTCTTATTTTGAAGTTAACAGGAAGTTTTGTCAGCAGCACAACGAAGGCTCTCTGAAAATCTCGGCATGAAATGTGTTTTTGCAAGTTTTATGGCTCAAATGTGCACATGTTGATATTCTACTTGGTAACTTTCTCACTTAAAATGCTTTCAGAACTTTCAAAGTTGGAGAATCAATGGAGATATTTAGCCTCAGTGTGATTCAGGTTTTTATCCTTGTAGGTTCCAAATGTATCTGGGGAAACTTGGAAGTATACTTCAGTGGGAACGCTCATCATCCTAATCTTACTACTAATAATAATGCATTAGATTTTATATAGTGCTTTATCTTCACCAACATTCACTCACACACTACATTCATACTAGGCAATGTGGGTGAAGTGCCTTGCCCAAGGACACAATGACAGATACCACAGGAGCGAATGTCTCCCATCCTACTACTAACCAGGCCCAGAACTGCTTAGCTCCCGAGATCTAACGAGGTCGGACAATGACAATGTGCAACGGACATCAAAACATTTTGGTGGGGCTCCTTCTATCCTTAGGGTTTGTGTGTTTTCAACTGTCCTTGATTTACTGGCTAACTTCAGCCAACAGAGCGAGTCAGCACACTGTTTAAAAGAGAGTAAAGGTCCCTCAGGAGAGCTCTTCTTCTCTGTTTAATTCTCTACTACCAAACTGCAGAGTTAGAACTGTCGCCCACTGCGGTCACAGATTTTTCTTCTGTTTTTATCCTTTTTCTGTAAACAAAAGAGGTTGACATCAGCATCTTTAACTTTTCCTGTTTTTGTAGAGTTGGTATTTTGACTGAAAAAGCTACTAAATGAACTAAAAAGCTGAAAAATTATCTAAAAAGCAGGCTGAATGCTTTACTCCAATAGAAAACAATGGGATGTGGGGGGCTGTGTGACATCATCAATCATGTAGGAGGTCATGTCTGACAGATACCACGGCACACTTCTTGACCACTTTGGTCAGAGAACAGTTTCCTCCTTTTTCCCCTTTCAAACAAAGAGCTGAGAGCAGGAATTTACGACTGTTTGTGTTTCCCCCCGCTGTGAAGCACATGGCAGAATCCTTTGCTTTGTGTTCTCCAAGAATTAACAATGAAACATCCTAAAAGCAGACACAAATTCCTGATAAAAGTTCGAAATGTATTCTTCTACACTGCCACTAACCCTCTTTATTCACAGGAAATCAAGGACATTCTTAGAATAAGATCATATAATTGTTTTTACAGTAAAAATGTTTCTAAGGAATATCTCTCATTAACTTGGCATAAAGCATATCATGTTTGGTGCCAGAATAAAATATGATCTCTGCTTTCGTTTTGTTTTGAAAGTTATAACTGGTTTCTGAGTTATATTCATATTTGTTGTTCCAAAAGGCTTTTCATTCATTCACCCCTTATCACACATACAGGGTAGCCACAACCCACAAAACATCCAAAGCAATCTAATTGGCTCCCGAAAACACGTCGGCCAATAGAATCGCTTAGACCGCGACAAAACCGAAGCGCAAAATTCAAATCATTGGATTTTGGTGCTGGCCGCTAAGATGCCCACTGCAGTGTTATGTACGTCTTCTTTAATCTTTTATTTTTTTTGTAACAGAATGTTTTCTTTTATTAGACCTTTTAAACAAGCTTGCGCGTCACAGAGATAAAACCTCCTGTTCCAACTGAAGATGCTGAACACTGAACCAAGAACCAAGAACCTAGCCTGAAGGAGCTGAACACTGAACCAAGAACCAAGAACCTAGCCTGAAGGAGCTGAACACTGAACCACAGGAACAAAGCCTGCACACGCTGAACAAAGGCCAGACAGGCCTAACACAGGTCAGAACCAGTGGAAACCTGCTGACTGAACGAGCTGTGAAACCTGCTGAACAAGGAACAGAACCGTCCAGCCTAACTCAGGCCAGAACCAGGTCCAGGAAAGGACCCTTTCGTACACACTCCAACGGTCCAGAGCCACACTTTGCTGCTTCAGACTCCTCTCGCCAGTCCGCTCTGCCATAACAGAAGGACCACCAACCACGGACCCATCAGAACCGAGGTACTCTGGATCTCAAATTCTAATCGGCCAAAAATAATTGCAGCCACATGTTCCAAACTGATCTTATCATAGCTCACATACGCACACGCACACACACACTTCTTTCTCTACTAAGCTTTTACCTTTAAAGTGTATATACTTTTATCCTTAGTTTAGTGATCGTAGCGCTCTTTTAGCTTTATTATGTTAGTAGGTTTTAACTTGTTTTGATTAATGGTAAAAAATGGTAAACAGACTTGATTTATATAGCGCTTTATAACCACACTGAAGCAGTCCCAAAGCGCTTTACATATCAGCTCATTCACCCAATCACTCTCACATTCACACACCAGTGGGACAGGACTGCCATGTAAGGCGCTAGTCGACCACTGAGAACAACTTAGGGTTCAGTGTCTTGCCCAAGGACACTTCGACACATAGTCAGGTACTGGGATCAAACTCCCAACCTCTCGATCAGAAGACGACCCACTACCACCTGAGCCACGGTCGCCCTGTTAAATGTTTATACTTTGAGAAGTTGTCTGTGGTTTATGAAAATATTACAATCGTAAGGTTTATTATATGGAGAGTAGATAGTCTTGACAAGAGTTCACAACCCTGGATGACAAGGTATTAATAACTAATTAAGTGATCTGAAACACTTTAACTCGATTTCAGATGGCACCTCTTGGCAAATTACTGTAATATTAATAATAATTAATATTACAATTCTAATCGCTCCTTGTCCAAGCTCATCCTCCTACAATCACGTGATTTCAAGATGGAGGAACACAGGCTAGACATAGATCTACTAATAAGGACATTTCAAAGATTATCGGCCAAACTTGTAAAAACAGTGAAGCACTTTAATAAACACTTGAGAACATTAATAAGTGCTTGTTGTGCTTGAATTAGCGTTGATCTTTGTCGTCTATACCTTCCAAACTGGTGTTGTGTGTAATCAATTTGTTAAGGTTTTAATTTTTATTTTATTGAAGATCAAGCTTCTGATAAGATATATTAACACTGACTCTAAAGTGAGTAAATAAGAAAGGGTTTTTAATGGCCGTTCCTTTTAAAAAAAAAAAAAAAAAAAAGCAGATTGTGTGGAAATGTAAAGTCAGCACTAACAAGAGCTGCTCGGCTCAGCAAATCACTTCCACAACTATAGTTGGAGGCAGCCCGGCGATATCTTACACTCATTGCTGAAGAGGTGAAACTGCATTCCCAGGAGTCCCATAGCTTTACAGAAGGCATAGGAAGCTGAGCTTTTCTTCTTCGGGCATACCTTGAGGATCTAGAATGAAAACCGCCTGTCAGAGCAGCAGAGGCCACGTGTTTGAGTTGATTCAAGATAAAATAATGGGATTCCATGTTTGGTAACACTTTACTTGAAGTTTTATACATAAAGGCTGACATTACGCTGTCATGACATGACACCTGTCATTAGCATGAATAAGGTATCATGAAGGCTGTCAATTAGTGTCGTTCGTTACCCTAACCCTAGTCCCACCTAACCCTATTAGATCCCTAGAGTCCTAAATGTGTCATAATTTATCAAACGACACTTAATGACAGCCTTCATGACACCTTATTCATGCTAATGACAGATAATGTCAGCCTTATGTATAAAACTTCAAGTATTCAAGTGTTATCCCATGTTTTTCTACATTTCCATAGGATTCTGACTGTAGGTATGACAGGTCTCACCAGCAGGAGGTCATTGAAGAGGAAAACTTCTCTTTGCAGCTGGGACAGTTTTTGTTTGTGAGCTTTGTTTGCGTCGGGCACCTCGAACAAACGACAGCAGCACACCAGACGTCTATGCGGAACGGCCAGAATCTGTGGAGTGATGGAACAAAAAAACAATGAAATGGACTTCTGTCGTCACCAAAAGAAAAAACGACTTTCACACACGTTTACTGACAGTTTTCAGGCCCAGGATGGACTGCTCCACGCGGCTCACGTAGGTGACATGGTCCTCGTTGGAGCGCAGCTCTCTCTGCTGTATTCTTTCATAGATACCAGAAACCATGTCTCTGGGAATGTCTGCTCCATCGTCCACTCCTGACAGAGGAAACATGTATTAAATATGATTTTTAAATGTATTTATTGTACATCCACATATCTATTAACAAACCAAAGTGTAGGTGTATTGTGTATCGTGGTTTTACATCAGGTGTGACAATAATATGTTACAGTTTCATTTATTCAGACAAACTGTTTTTCAGGAAATTTACTTAGATGTTTGGACTGTTAACTACCAGTCTTCTTCAGAAGTGTCTGCTGATCACCTTTATGCTTCCTTGACTTCCGCGTAATAATTGTAGCAAGTTCTTCTTTAATAATATGTTAAGGTTTCATTTAACGCTAATTCAAAGTGATCAGCAGAAGCCTCTGAAGAAGACTGAGAGTTCAAAGTAAATTTCCTGAAAAACAGTTTAATAAATTAAACCTCAGTGTCCATGTTCACCTCAAGCTCCAAAACCACAAGTACATCTAATTAATTATTTAAAAAATGATATGATTCAAGTTAAATAAAAGAAACTGAGATAGGAACCTATTTACAAATAGTCAAAGGTCAAATGCTATTTAGCTTGGTTCAGTGGACCCCGGTAAACCCATTTTGACAATTTCAAAACTAACTTTAAAAATGTTTGTTTTCATTCATACCGACTCAAGCCTCTTCAAATGCATTCAAACTAACAAGTGCAACTGAGAAGTTATTTCCCACACATACTGTATGTAAAACCCAAGGCCCGGTGGCCAAATCCGGCCCTATAGAGCTTAACATTTGGCCAGCAGGATAAAGTCGGAATTACAGAAAACATGAATCATTGTGTAAAAATACAGTACATACATTACATGAATATCCACAATAATTGCCAGAGTATTTTCCCATGCTTTTATCACATGACGACAGTCATTTTTAATCGCAAGTTTTTGAAAAACAAAACTTTTCTAAAATCATGCAATTTTTTTTAAATCTTTTCCTAAATTGAATAAAAAATGCTCACAAACTCAAAGAAATTTGAAGATTGGACATTGTTTGTAACTTCTATTATTTTACATATATTTATAGGGCAGAATAATGTTAAAGCAGAACTAAGTAACCTTATCATCATCTCGTAGTCCCCCCCTCGCTGTCTCTGGCCAGAAAACAGCACTTGCAACTTTCCTGCCTCCGACCCGGTAGCAAGACGCACTGCTTTACGGCAGCCTCAATACAAACTAATGCTAGATTATGACCAGCCCCATGGCTGCACACAGTTGTCTACAAATTCACTTTTCTCAAACTTATATCATGGGCGGAGCCAGCAAAAAAAGGCAGAGAAGACCTTTGTCCGAGCAATGGAGCAACTCCATGCAGTGACAGCTCTGCAGCAATCACACACACTCGACAATGTGTGTGCTTGCGCAGCAGGCATGCAAACACACTCGCAAACCAGTGCTCCATCAGGCAGCACACACACAAATATCCATCCATCCATCCATCCATCCATTTATCCATCCATTCATTTTCAGAGCCGCTTTGTCAGCACACATACTCCCACATCATTAGTTTATTTTACTTGTCTCTCTTCCTCAAACCAAACCAAAAGTTGAATGACAAGATAAAATCAAGCCTGTCCCTTTTTGACAGATAAAGACAGAGAGACAGATAATTATCTAATCAGTGGAAGGCACGTCTAATGTGTGAATGAATAAAAACTGTAGCTGGTTTCAACCAGGGCTGCAAATTAAATTGTCATTGTCTTCTGGGGTAAGTGGAGGGTTGTGTGCCTGTCCATTCTTTCCGTTGAGGACGTGGAAGACATCTACATGATACCCTTGATCCAAGTGATTGTCCAATTATAGGCCAATATCCAATCTCCCTCTTGTTTCTAAAATTTTTGAGAAAATCATTGCAGGTCAACTATGTGATCATCTACATAGGAACTATTTATATGAGAGCTTTCAGTCTGGCTTTAGAGCCCATCACAGCACAGAGACCTCACTCACCAGTAAAACACTCTGGGACTGATGAAAAATATGGTTTTCCTTGAAAATAAATATTGTTAATTACGTATAGTACCAAAGGTGTTTTAGTACCTGTTTATTTTTATTGTTTCAAACAAGAAAATACAATTTAATCCCATGCTTCTGGTGCATATAGTGCATCTGTGTCCCCTCAGCCTCCATTACAACACAGAGGGGTTCCCCAAGGATCCTCCAGCTTTTTGTCTGTAGGACTGAGCTATGGTGCGCCCTGTTGAACAGATGCTCATCCTATGCAAAGTGATACACATTTTCTCCTCTGCTTCTATGTCTGACCATTTATTTTTCACCTCAGTCACACTCAAGGCAACGCAACGCAATTGGCCTTTCTATCATTCGTAATGCACACTGTGTCACCAAATTACGCTCTCCTGTGTGTGTCCACCTCAACAAATAATACATCCACGTGCATTGAGTTAAATTTGTTTTATTTGCTCGTTTTCCACCTTGGTCCACCGCGAAATTCGTATTAGTGAATATTATTGTTAAGGGCATTTACCTGACCTTTTCTCGGCACCGTATGGTCGGAGTAAGGTGTTTCCTCACGTGCGAGAACTTTCGAGTTGATTGTCATTTATAAAAGGAATCAGGCGTGGGACGTACGTGCTCCTTCGTTTAAAAGACAGTTGTTTTGCTTATGCACATCTATTCACCAAGATGTTTGTGTAGAAATGACACTGCTGCTGCCACACAAACATAAACAAACAGACACACACACCGTGGAGCAGTGTTGGTCTGACTCACAATCACAATAGCCACTTGAAGAGCCATGTGTTTTACTGTAATGTGCAGTTTTTTGGCTGAAAACAATAACAAGAGTAAGTGGATAGCAAACTGTTGTGTGGAGTCAGCGTCTACAGATACGCCTACTCATGAATATGCATAAGACCCCGAAACAGCCCGTTTTTAGAAATACTCAGAAAGTCACTTTTCAGAGGGCTAAAACTCTGGAATACAGGTGAGTTTGGGAAAATAAACCTTAAATACTATGTTGTTGGGGTTCTTAGAACAAATGGAGATGGGTGAAAAAAAGCATCGTACCGCACCTTTAAGGGAGAGCAAAGGCCCCTTAGAGCAAAGCTATTCTTCTCTGCTTCATTGTCTACTACCAAACCTCAGAGTTTGAACTGTTGCCCCCTGTGGTCACAGATTTTTTTTGGGTCACAACTGTTTTTATCCTCTTTTTGTAAACAAAAGAGGTTTACATCAATATTGTTAGCTTTTCCTGATTATTTAGAACAACTAAAAGCAGCACAAGTTGTCATTTTCACTGAAAAAGCTGCTAAATAATCTAAAAAGCTGCTAAATGATCTAAAAAGCAGCTTAATAATCTAAAAAGCTGCTAAATAATCTAAAAAGCAGCTTAATAATCTAAAAAGCTGCTAAATGATCTAAAAAGCTGCTAAATGATCTAAAAAATCAGGATGAATGCTTCACTCCAATAGAAAACAATGGGATGTTTACAGGCATTGGGGCCGTGTGACATCATCAATCACTTGATTTCAAGATGGAGGAACACAGGCTCTAAAACTGTAAAGTAGTCCCATTTTTAAAAGTAAATAAAACAAATAAGGTGCATAATAATGTGTTTTGTTAGACAGAGATCTTTTAATAAGTACATTTCAAAGATTTTAGGCACATTTGTAAAAAAAAAAAGTGGAGGATCCCTTTAAAATGGATCATGTAAATAAAAGTGGACTCAAAACAGATTGTTTCCTTTATATTATTAAAAAATCCGGATCAGAAGACCTTTTTAAGCCATTTTACTCTTCTTGTTCCTTAATTGGGCTGATCAATGTTGACTATATCATATTATCTGAGGCTAAAGTGAATGTGCTTTGATCTCTGGGTCAGAGCTCAGTGCGAAGGATATCAGGAATCTCTTGCTGCTCTGCTGATAGTTTCCGTGATGGCGGCCGACTGCTGCTCTTCATGGTGTCGTTTATCTCGGCTGAAGAGGCTGTCAGTCCCATGGTAATTGATAACAGTGAGCTGCGAGTATGACTCCTGCTTCCTGTTTATCTGCCCCGTCGCTCTTACTGGAATATCAATGGTGTGGACGTTCTGGTGATGTGTTTCAGTGAGTGGTGTGTGTATGAACATTTTCGTGTTTTCGTACATTCTGCTCATGAGTAACGTCTTCCACTTTAACCAAAAACACATTATTTACTTCAATATAATGGAACTGTTCAAACCAATGAGAAAAGTACAAAGAAAAATGTGTCATCATTGTGTATCTTAATTGTAGTGGCTTATATTTAGCATTTATAACCACTTCACGAGTGATGATATGAAAGGTGAAACAACGGCAAAAGTATTTTCACTAAAAACACTAACTTCCTGTTACAATCAGGTTATGACATAAAGTCCAGAAAATCTAAATAAAACACACAAATAAGGGTCAATGCCGTGACACCTAAATATTATGTCCAATAGCATTCTTTTTAGTTGAAAACAGGTTTAAATGCAGAAAAAAATACCAAATATGTAGTAACCGAGTATATATGCGCTTGCTTTGATTTTTTTTTTTTTTTCCTTTTACTAAATTACTGTCTTCTATAAATGACTCTAAATCTATTCAAATTGAAATTCTTCCCTACTTTAGTTATATTATAGTTCAAAGTGTTTCTGTTTTTGTTTCCATCATAATATTCATGGCCGGTAATACTGGCAAACACTGTAAGCATCATCTTATTTCTTGTCAGAAATCCCTCTGAACACTTGACAAATAAACATCTGGTTTTCAGATGTTTTAATTAATCTTGGATTTATCAGTGGATTTTGTGAAACTAATTTGTTAAGAGTTAAAAAAGTGCCTCTTTTTTGGCTGTAAAATGTATTTAAAAAAGAAAACTAAAGAGAAAATGTTCTTGAAATGTTCAACCTCCGTCCGCTCCATGCACGCAAAGCGTAAACACACGCACTAACCTCGCAGGTTGCGGATGAAGTCGTCGAGGCCCATCTTGCGCTGGGGTTTGATGTTAGGTGAGTACATGTCTGTGTTGAGGAGGACCACGGCGAAGGCCAGGATGAAAATGGTGTCCGGGTTGTGGAACTGCTGCACCACATCTGGGTTGCACATGCAGTATCTCTGACTGAGGAGGATGAGCAAAACAAAGAGTTTGGCTCAACTTTGACATGAAATCCATTTCAGTGACAAAGAAGATGATCTTAAAGACCGACATTAAAACAATGTCAATAAAAATGTGAGAAATATTCCTTTTCATAACAGACTTTAAAGTGTTTTTCAGTGAGAGACAAACAAATATCTAAAAATGTCACCAAATAAAATCCATGACATTGTTTTTAATAAAGATTTTGTTGCAGCAGTTTGAAATATTTCATCTGAGCCATCTGGGAGATTTTCATATCCTTGCTGTTCATGGCAAACCTTTTATTCATAACAAACATACAAAGGCTTTCTGTTTACCTAGTGTGTGAAAATACCAGAAAACATTTTTTCACACGTTTTCTTTGCCCTTTTTTTTTCTTTCAGAATTGGTGAATGAATGAAAATAAGGAGAAAAAAGGGACTCAAAATCCACTAAACTGAGACAAAGCCAAAGCTTCCGTTTTGAGAAACTTAGAAAGACTCAACATTTACAACAACATTGCGAAAAAAATTTCATCAAAAATTGCTTGAGCTGCTCTAAGACAATGTTTTTTATATATATATATATATATATATTTAGAACAAATAAAAATATATGAAAAATATAGGAAGAAGCCTATAGGCTTGTCATGTAATTCCCATATACTGAAAAAAGAATGGACGGGACAAGCTCCCCAGTGGAGTAAAGCTTTTGATTCTAGAACTCCCCCTGCAGACTGGTCCTACCCCCATTTTTCACCATTAACGAATGCAAAAAAATTTTTTAAAAAACTGAATGGAAAAAAAAAAAAAAAAAAAAACTGAGTGGACAATACAAATAAATATTCTAATCAAGCCATTAAGGAAAAACAACAACCAAACAAACAAAACAAAAATGAACAAAATGAACACCAATCTAAGGACTACTTTAATATTTCAAAATAAAATCACTCAAAACATTACATTTTACTTACATAAGACAATTTACCAACACACTCATATTTGTTAAATTGGATCAAGATATTAAGATCCTACATTATTATTATTATTAATAATATTATTATTAATATAATAATAATAATATTATTAATAATAATAATAATAATAATAATAATAATAATAATAATTATTATTATTATTATTGATAATAAGTTTTTCTCCGCTCCAGACCTTAAGCTTTTCTTTAAATGTCTCCGTTGTGAGGCCTGGCGGGTGTGACTTTTGCTGAAAATGCCCGCAAAGAATTGGGATTAAAAAAAACAGAGCCTCAATGCCTCAGACCCTCATGGTGGGAAGAAAAGTGCAGTTCAAAGACAAACACGCTCGTCCAAGGAAGACGTGCTGGATGCTAATGAGCCGGCGGCAGCTAGCCCAGTGTCCAATGCCGAGGTTAGCCTAGCCTCTAACCCGGCAGCTACTAATATGGATATCCTTGTCGAAATCAGAGAGATGACTAAGAACGTGAACACTATGGATAAGACAATGGGCAATCACTTGGACTCTATTGATGAAAGCCTGACTGATATTAAAACTTCAGTAACAACAGTTGAAAACTCCATTGCCTCGCTTTCTGAATGGGCTACAAACTTGGAAACACGGGTCAATGAGGCAGAAAGCCGAATATCTACTGTGGAGGATCAAACCTATGAGCATGACTCAACGTTGAAATCACTTGGGAAAACTGTGGAGCTTCTGAAGCAAAAGGTTGACATCGTAGAAAATGACCAACGGAGGAGAAACATGAAGATTGTCAACTTCCTGGAAAAAGCGGAAAAGGATACGCCGCTACCACGGTTTCTGCAGTCCCTACTTCGAAGAATCGTACATACGGTGGCTGGGAAGTGTCAGGTGAATGTATTTACAGAAACGAACACAAATGCAAAAAGGTCACAACACGAATGCAAAATGGCCACAACGGAAGTGTTTCCGACGGACTAGTATTACAGACGGACACGTTTCTGGTGGATGTTTTTAACCCGCCAGAACAGAGAAGAACAAGAAGAATACATCGAAACACGTATGAAAGTAAGTGAAAGTTGATTAGGATACTCTAATATTTTTCATATCATAATACCGGTCCGTTGCGGAAACACTTCCGTTGAGGAAACACTTCCGTTGTGGCCATTTTGCGTTTGTGTTGTGACCTTTTTGTATTTGTGTTCGTTTCTGTAAATGCATTCACCTGACACTTCCCAGCCACCGTACGTACAGCTACCACCAGATCACCCTGCACTGAATATTGAATTTTCCTGGAGACGTCATGGTGCCAATACAGACTCAGCTGGTAAGACTGTATTTGTGCGCTTCTCCCGTTCTTCTCAGAGAGATGCGGTTATCAAAGCTGCTATAAGCAAAAAGCTTATCCATGACGAGGGATCTACACTGCAGTTTTACCCCGATGTTCCAGCGGATGTTTTACGACGACAATGTGAATTTGATTCTGCAAGATGTTTTGCCTATCCTGACCGGCAGAGATGTTTCTACGAGGGAAAAATATGACTGTTTGATTCGCCTGACTCTACAGCGGAGTCTATCAAGTTAGAGACTCCATCTGGATGACAGATCACTTGGAGAAATAAGACAGAATAAAGCTACTCTGGAGACTACTGAACGGTTACTGGCACACACTATTAAAGCGTGAGTAATAAACTTAAGAAAGTGCCTGAACACTCTGGATGCATGATACCTTACAGGCTAATAATACAACTCTAGATAGAGAAGCTATCTCTTTTTTTTCTCCCCATTTAGTCTGGAGCGTAGACTTTAGCGGTGGTAATGTCAGCTATTTGTGACCACGATGGGCACTGTCACTTGGGGTTTTGAGGGTTAGGGGTTTATGGGCGGGTTTGGTTTGGGGACTGGGAGTTTATGATGCAGCTTGTTTCTGGTTATGTTTTTTTATGTTGTTCGTTTCCATTTTACTCTATTACTATACAAATTATGATCAGGGAACTTAAAATAGCAACATGGAATGTACAAAGAATTGGTAATGTAATTAAACGCAAAAAGATGACGAAAGAAACCGGTTTAACAGACGCCTGGTGGTTTTTAAACCCAACTGTAAAGAACTCTACTTTTTACTTGCATCCACATCACTCTTACTCGAGACTAGATAATGTTTTTATCCCTCAACAAGCACTACAAGCCGTCCAAACATGCCAGATAGATCCAATTGTTTTATCTGATCATGCCTATTGCATTTAAAAATTGATTTACTTTTGAATATTCCAAAAACTCCACGATGGATATTTAACATCTCGTTGCTACACAGTGAGGCATTTACCTCCTTTTTGCTAAATAGAATAACAGATTTTTGTGAGGATAGTAAGAATTGTCTAGTCTCACCTTCAATTATTTGGGATGCGCGAAGGCTACTATCCGTGGCTATATTATTTCTTACTCTTTCCATCAAAATAAAACTTTACATGCATATAGAGAGGGTCTTGAAAAATAGGTCTATCATTTGGAACAAGAACATAAACGGGCTCCCACATTCTCTAACTTAAAGGCTTTGTCAGCCGCAAAATCTTTATTAAATCTGGATCATACCAAAGAAATTCAAAAGCAATTACTTTTAACAAAACAAAAACATTATGAACATGGCAATAAGGCAAGTCGCCTTCTTTCCCATCGACTAAAAAGGCAAATTAATGATCAGTCTATTAAAATGATTAGAACAGCTGATTCAAAGATTTCTCATGATTTCAAAACTATTAATGATACATTTAAACTGTTTTATAAGTCCCTATACTCATCAACAATGACAAATACTGATGTTATAAGTTATCTGAAAAACATAGATTTGCCCGCTCTTTCAGAGGAAGATGCCTCCATGCTTAATGCTGATTTCACTCCTGACGATATTTGGGCTGCTATCAATGCATTACCCAATAGAAAAAGCCCTGGTTTGGACGGCATTCCCATCGATTTTTACAAAAAATTTTGGTCTGTGATTAAACCTATATTCATGGGTGCGGTTAGCAATACTGTATATGGTCAGGAATGATTCCACAGTCATGGAATGGTGCATCTATTTCTTTTTTATCAAAGAAAGGAAAAGACCCTCTTGAATGCACCTCTTATAGGCCTATCAGCTTACTCAATGCTGATTATAAAATAGTGGCTAAAGCATTTACACTACGATTGGAAAAAAATATTCCTAAAATTATTCACCAATACCAGGCAGGATTTGTTAAAGCAAGATATGGATCTGATAATATAAGATGGGCTCTGAATATTTTTAATCAATTTAACAATTGCAAAGATCCCGCTCTCATTTTTTCACTGGACGCAGATAAGGCTTTCGATCATGTGGAGTGGAATTTTCTTTTTTGTGTGCTTGAGAAATTTTGTTTTGGATCAAAATGTATTGATTCAATTAAGATATTATATTCGCAACCAACAGTCCAAGTCAACACCAGTATTTTCCTTTCCGAGAGATTTCCAGTCTAACGAGGATGTAGACAAGGGTGTCCCCTTTCGCCTCTATTATTTATTTTATTTCTTGAACCCTTAGCTCAAATATTAAGATCTAACACCAAAATTAAGGGGATTTCTGAAGATAGGAATACCCACACCATTTCTTTATTTGCAGACAACTTTCTTTTATATCTTTCAAACCCACAGGAATCTGTTGTAACAGTCTTGGCTTCTATTATTGAATTTAGTAGTTTATCAGGATATAAGATACATTTTAATAAATCTGTTGTCCTGAGTTTCAACATCGCACCTGTGAAATTGCAAAATTTTCCATTTCAAGAAGCTAAAGGGGTGCTCAAATACTTAGGAATCAACCTGACAGCAGACCTAAATGACATATTTGAGGCAAACTATGCACCTCATCTGTAAAATTAAAGAAGATTTAAGCAGATGGTCATCATTGCCAACATCCTTTTTGGGGCGAGTTAACGTTATTAAAATGCATATTCTTCCTCGATTAAATTACTTGTTTCAATATTTACCATGTTATTTATCAATGCATTTTTAAAAAAAAACTAAATAAGAATATTTCCTAATATCTTTGGAAAAATAAACATCAACAAATCTAGTATAACATCAACAAATCTAGTAAACACTCTTACAAAGCCCAAACAGTTAGGGGGTGTTAACTTGCCATATTTTCAGTTTTATTATTGGTCGGCCCAAATAAGAATGATGACCAATTGGTTTTTAATAAGAGTCAAATCTACCTGGGTTGAACTGGAATCCTCTATATGCAGTCCTTTGAAAGTGGAACACATTCCTTTTATCAATAATATAACAAAAGTGGAAAAAATAAGCAAAAAATATGGTAATTTATAACACATGGCTGGTGTGGAAGGATGTGAAGAAACATTTAAATATCCCGTCAGCTCTATCTCTACAATCCCCACTATGCTCAAATCCGGATATCTCTGAGAAAATAAGAAGTATTGGTCTTTCATACTGGGCATCAAGTGGCATCACTAATTTTGCAGGCTTGTTTTCAATAAATATCATAAAATCTTTTGATCAATTGAGAAATGAATTCAATATTCCAACTATCCAAATCCAAAATTACATAAATTCCCTGTTAAAGGAAGAAAAGCTTAGACTATATCTGTGATGATCTCAGCTAGATCACTAAAAGGAAAGATGGCTGAGTTTTCATTTTGTCGCAACAAAGTTTAAACAATTTTGACTCACTAAAGCAGTCATGGCAACACGATTGGGGATAACCTTAAGTCCTAAAGAATGATCCCGAAATTTGTAAGAAAGTATTCCCAAAATGCACTTTGCTATCAATTCAAGAACAAAATTTTAAACTTATTCATAAATTTTATTATACACTGGTGCGTCTCCAGAAAATGTTCGCTGACTATCCTGACATTTGCTATAAATCTAAAAAACAAAAAGGTACATTCATCCACCTGTTTTGGAATGTGAACATATCAATCGTTTTTGGAAAGACGTACACCATGTAATCCAAGAAATCACAAGAATTTTATTTGTTATGTCGCCATCATTATATTTGTTAAATCTTTGCCCCAATAATCTTATTGATAGGGCTACTGGGTCTTTGTTAATAGTCATTTTGTCACTGGCAAGGTGTGTTCTTGTAAAATGGTCATCTTTGATTTTCCCTTTAGAAAAATCAACTTTTGAGATTAATGAGAAACAAGAAGTTTTGGCAAATAAGGACACCGATACAATCCTATTTACAAATGTGATCTAATTGTTGGGTTTTTCTTTGTTTTTGTTTTTTTTTGGGTTAAGTCTTTTTTATGTCTGTTGTGTTTTTGTGTTCATTTATTTTTGTCTTGCTTTTTGCAGCACCAATTTATTATAATATGTATTGTGTTAATGACGGTGGTAACCATGATGGCAATGTCAATTGTTGTCATTGTTGCAACACGGCATATATGTTGTGCAGGCTCTGAGGACGATGGTAACTCTGCAGAATGCCCAGGTATTCTGTGGGGTACCTACATTGTCTGCTTTGCCTGTAATTGTGTATATCGAGTGTAAGAAGGGTGGGAGGGAAGGGAGGGGGGCGGGAGGGGTGGGGGGGTGGATCTCTGTCTTCTGCACTTTATTGTGTTTGTGTGTGACTTTTGTGATGCCTTGATTGTTTTTTGAACTTTTTGCCATACAAATATAAAAGAAAATCTTAATAAAATATAAATTACAAAAAATATTCTTTGATTTATAAACAACCTCTAGTTTATTTTGTAAGAAATAAAGTAAAGCAAAACAAATTGTGCATTTATGTCAATGAACTGGAGATCAACTTCACAAACAGTCCAATCTAACCGTGCACTTTCTCACTCCATCCATGTGTAAAGCTGCTGCCTCAATCCCTCCAAACCCTTCTTCCAACCAACTGTTGAATAAGATCAGGAATCATGGAAGTGACAATAGGATTTAATGAGCAGGTACAATAATATGATAAGGACGCTCGCTGTGAAGTGAGTTCAAAGACTGAAGGCGACATGGAGCTTTTTGTTCCTTCACTAAGCTGGAGGATTTCAGACTAGAGGACAGATGTAAGGACAGATACGTCAGCGCAGCAGCTACAATGATTTATGATCCAAAGAAGCCGAGATTTCTCAAAGTCACTAGAAAAAATCAAAGTGATGTCATAAAGTAGAAGTTGGACTGGGCCAAAGAAGTGAGCCGCAGGTCCAATAAATGCAGCCCAGGCACGTCTCACCCATGGGGGATGCAACATCCTCACTTTCATAAAAACAAAAATTCCTCCCCTTCACTTTTTACAGAGGGATTCATTGTTGAAAACGTATTGCTTCAGTTAGATTGATTGAATGGTGATCAAGCCAATCACAGCCAGCCATTTGACTAAGCCGCTGTTGCGAAAAGGTAAACAAAGAGTTGATAGTGATAAGTAAAGTGTAGGTAAAGTGACAAAAAATAAGTAACAGGTGGAATATTTTTGTCCAAAAGTAGCAAAAATGTGTCAAGAAAAGAGGGAAAAGTGACTAAAAAGGGCTAAAAGCAGTTAAGACTGGCAAAAAATGGGCAAATAAAGAGGAAACGGGTGGTATGTAATGGCAAAAGGTAGCGTAAATGGGCTAAATGTGGCATACAATAGTGAAAAAGAGCAAAAATCTGGAACAAAAAGAGGCAAAATGTAGGGGGGGGAGGAAACAATTGTTATTTAGAGGTAGCTTATGAAAACTGGCAAAAAAATGGTTAGTCTACAAAAATTGGATAAAAATGTCAAAAGGAACTGCTAGAAATTAGGAAGAATTTATATTTTTTGGCAAAAGGAAGCTAAAATCTGAAAAAAATGAAAAATTACAAACAAAAGGGCAAGAATGGGACAAAGGAAGTTGCAAAGAAAAGATAAAAAGGGGTTAAAATGTTCTGGGGGAATATTAACAGCTTTATCATGGTTTTAGTAAATCAATCTAATAAACTAAATTGGGAGTCGAAGGTTGCCCTACCCTTGAACACCCTCACTTTTAAAATTGCTGCTCCACCCCTTGTGGTGCCTCATTTTGGCCGCATTACTGCCCACACAATGTGCATGGAACGTGCACAGCAGCCCCCGCCCTTCTTACTGTCACTTACACAGTGAGCCATGTCAGCGGTGAAAGGCTTTTATCTCTGCAGACATGATGAAGACTCCTCTATGTCTGCTTTCCTGCACAGAGCCACTTTCTGTAGCTCATAGAAGATATTAAACAAACAGTCCTTTTTATTCCAATGGGATTCTGTTTAGAATATTCACACACGCCGTCGACCACTTTGATGAGATTCTGCTTGAAATGTGCCTAAAATTAGAAAAAACATGCAAGCTCAACCTGCTGCGTGTTGTGCACGGACCCCCGTGCTCGTGCAGCATCATGTGTACTTGTGCACGCTTCAGTGAATGAGCACCAGTTTGGGGGAACAAATGAAGCAGTAGGTATGCCCATTTTTTTTTTTTTCATGAATCATTCACACATTTTCTAAGCCTGGATCTCCCTCTTATGTAATCACAGTATTTACTGTAAACACAAGCCTCCCTTTTTCCCAATTAAACATCTGAATGTGAGGCTTGCACGCCAGCTTTAGCAGAAACACTCCTTCATGGGAAAGAAGTGCTCTGAACAAGAGTACGACAAGCTTCAAACACATGACATAATCACTGTTACGTAAGGGAAATGGCGTCCGATGTGTGGCTCATTTCTGACCCACACACACACACGCACAGATCCAGTGAAGGAGACTTTTTTATTATTGTGTGCACGCAGCAGCACGTATGATCCAGTCTGATGGGATTAAGTGATGGTCGCGGTGAGTGTTTATGATAGGCTCCTAAATCAGAATCAGAGGGAAGGTCGACTCTGCTGCTTTAAACAAAAAAACACATTATTTAACTCAACACGATGGAACTGTTTAAACCAACAAAAGCACAACTTTTTATTTTTGTTCAGCATGTTTTCTCATTGTGTATCTTAAATGTAGGGGTTAATATTTAGCATTTATAACCACTTCTTGGGTGACAACATGAAACATGTTTTTGATTCGTTTTATGAGTAACAACAAAAGAGCCTTACATTTGCACAATAAAAATACTTACTTCCTCTACCAATCAGATTATGACAAAAAGACTAGAAATCTAAAATCTAAATAGAATACATAAATAAGGGTCAATGACGTGACACCTAAATATTCTGTCCAACTACATGTCTACATGTCTTTGTAGGAGGAGTCCCGATACTAAAAGGCTGGATCGGCATGTATTAACTATCAACACGCCAATACCGCTGATTTACAGCATCAAACTCTTCTTCAAACTACTTTTGATGCCCAGTCTGCCAAACGGAAGAAGAAGCCGCCGAATACCACTGAAGAACATACAAAAAAATGTTCACGTCGCACATTATAGATGCCAAAAAAACGCCCAACCGTCAGATTTGTCCGATTCATAAAAACATCACCAGATGTATTCTTGACCCCAAGATGGGCAAAAAGCTACATTATGACCCTGCCCAAAACCAAACAGGAAGTCAGCTATCTTGGGTCAAATGTCAAAAATGGCATTTCGCCCTGGAAACACATTTGTCTGAGGGGCTTCATCCCATTCGCTTCAAACTCAACCAGAACACTTAGGACCCACTGAAGATTAAAACTCTTCAAAGGAATTTGCGTATCTCTAACGGTTTGTTCGCGGCACCGCCGCAAAGTTGCAATGCTAATTTTCGTAAGCACACCACAATTTCAAAAAACCCACAACTCTGACACACAAAGTTTAATCAGCCTCAAATTTCACACAAATGGCATTTGCCTAAGCCTATTCATGACTGCCTTGAAACATTTCCCATCATGCCTTGCGTTTAAGACTGGCGCCATTTACGGTCATGTTCACTGTTAGCAACTATGGCATGCCATAATAGAAAAATGCATATAACTCTAATATACAAAGTTCAAACCGCCTCATATTTGATACACATGATGGGTGTCCAGCCCTAAACAAGAATAAATGTAAAAACTACGCATCGTGCTTTCTTGACTGGTGCCAACTTCAGAAAAGTTTATTCATTTGTCGCCCATACCAGGTCGGCAATAAAAAAAGTTATTCTGCATTTACTCTGTGTTGGTGTTTTTTTCCTGTTTAACCAAGGTTTAAGGAGTACCAGACCAAGCCTTGATAGCAATTATTTCTTACATCCAAGTGAATATGCAGCTCTTAAGAATTGGAAGAAAAACAGGTCATATCTTTTTTTTAAACACTGCAGTATCGGCATGTATCGGTATCGGCCGATACCACGCAACTGGATATCAGTATAGGGGTCAAAAAAA